>NC_142488.1:27706175-28009205 GCF_049115385.1 Moschus berezovskii | reverse complement strand
ATCAAACCTGCACAGCCCTGCACTGAAAGGCCAAGTTTTAATCACTGGACCACCAGGGAAGTCCCTGGAATCACTTTTTAAAAAACCTTCCCCAATACAGTAATCATGGTACGATGAACTAAGTGGCCAGTATTAACTCTTAAATTATTATGTGACTCCAGACTAAAATCAGCCTGCAGGCAAGTAATTAAAATGAGACTATCAGTCACAGTTGACAACTGTGAAGCCCACCACCATGGGCTGTAATCATTACACTGGTGGGAAATTCAAGGGAGGATGGTGAAATATTAGCAGGCAAAACTTCTCACCTTTATACTAAAGTCCATTTCCTACAGGTAAAGTGTAAGGTGCACACTTCTTGAAATAATTTTAATGTCTTTGTATGTGTACAGAGAGTGAACTGGAGCAGTGCTGTTCATTAAACTATATTCAACTGTCCTACTGAATTAAATATGCATTTGGCTGAGGACCAGCAGTTTTTGAATATGAGCATACAAACATAGTGACTATTAAATAAGTCACATGTTTCCTTCTTGGAGGCTTTGCTCCTGAAACCTTAGAACTGGTTTGGCACTTTCTTTGTTGAAAAGAACTTTTAACCAGGAAGCTTGAGCATTGTTTTAATTGGTGTGTGTATGTGCTCAGTTGCTTCAATTGTGTACAACTGTTTGTAACCCCACCAGGCTTCTCTGTCCATGGGATTTCCCAGGCAAGAATACTGGAGTGGGTTGTCATGTCGTTCTCCAGGGGATCTTCCCAATCCAGGGATCAAACTCAAGTCTCCTGCACTGGCAGGCGGATTCTTTACCACTGAGCCACCTGGGAAGCCCCCCACCCCAGTCCCTAAATATCATTTGTTGTTCAGTCACTTAGTCGTGTCCAACTCTTTGTGACCCCATGGACTGCAGCACGCCAGGCTCCTCTGTCCATGGGATTTCCCAGGGTGAGAATACTAGAATGGGTTGTCATTTCCTCTAGGAGGCAAAAGGATCTATTGAAAAAACTAGTCGAGGGTTCTGAGTGAGTGTTTCTAAACAAGAGATTTTCCGCCCTTTTTCTCCTGCAGACCTGCCAGGCCTGCAGTGCGTGAAGTACATCCAGGGACTTCAGTGGGGAACTCAACAGATACTGAGCGAACACGTCAGGATGACACACGGGGTGTACCAGGCCAGGTTCGCCGAACTGAACAGTGCCCTCTTCCTTCTGAGATTCATCAGCGCCAACACCCTGGCCGAACTGTTCTTCAGGCCCATCATTGGCACAGTCAGTATGGACGATATGATGCTGGAGATGCTCTGTGCAAAGTTGTGAAGGCACACAGGCCACACGTGTGCTGTTCACCATGAAGCACAATGGAGCAGCTATGGGCAGAAGTGTAAAATAGTATAAAATAAAGTTTCTTATTATTTTTACACACAGTATTTTTGTAGTCCGTTAAAGAAAAACTCTAGTTACAGATGATTAGAAAATCCTCTGTTCCATGCTGTGTCACTGCAAAGGAAAGTGTTTCCCAACAGGAAACGCATCTCTGTACATCTTTTAAAGACAGAGCAGAGGGTTTGCACTCATACACTATTTTTATCATAGTCTTTCCATTGAACCTGCTGAAATCAAATTTGGAACATTAAGTTATAATATTATGTTGTTAACCACTCATTTGGTTGTGAAAAGGTTCATCAGGGTTTAAGGACAGCTTCAAAAAATATTAAACACCTAGGCAATGGAAACAAAAATTACTTTTGTAGGTTTGCTCTGTCTCTTTGCCACTCCCATTAGCTGTGGGGAAGACTGTACAAAGTCGAGTGGAAATCTCTGATCAGAGAGGTACCTGAAAGTGAAATAGGTTTTTCAGAGTTTTAGTGTGGGATTCTTTTATTTATTTCTGTAAATAAAGTTCAAGAAACTTATATTCTATAAGGAGGCTCTATAGTTCCAGAAAATCAACATCATTCTAAATTTCAGATTTTATCTCACCTTTTAGATGCATTATATAACTGTCACATTGAATGAGCATGGTATAAATATAAAGTGACTTTATCGTTGGCTCCTGCTACCCCTTTAAATGCAATCAATGAAGCTAGTTCTTCCTTGTCCCTGGATAAAATTTAGGGCACTAAATGTTTATTCACGTAGGTAATAAATTGCTCATCAGTGATTAATACATCTAGTCCAGGTTAATAACCCATTGCAAGGACCCTTGAAATTTCTTTTGTGCAAACTTCCTTGGCAGTGTGATACATCTATGGACATCTTCTCAGAATAAGGCTCTTGATAATGCAGCAAATAAAATACTTAAGATTCCAAAGAAAATGAGTTATGTCAAAAGATAGTATTAAGAATGTTAAACTTTCTGCTGTACAGCAGAGTGACTCAGGTATACACAGATACATTCCTTTTTATACTCTTCTCCATTATGGTTTATCCCAGGACATTAAATACAGCTCCCTGTGCTATTTAATAGAAACTTTTTGTCTGTCCATCCTATAAATCAACTACACTTCAATAGAAACATTAGATTTTTAAGAATATTTTGAAATGTATGAAAAGTATGTTCTTTTACACATTAAAAACTATCTGGTGGCAGGTCTCATATCTAAATTTTAGGGCAGTGATCAATACAATTGAAATTTCAAAATAATCTACATCTATAATGTGATAAGAAAATATTTGAGATATCCTTTGGTGGCTGTGTTGGGAGGCCCCAAGATCATCCCACTCAGGGATCTGCCAGGTCTCGTGGGCCTCTGCCTATAGTTGTCTTTAGGGCTAAGACTTACACAGAGATGTAGTAAGGATATACAGGCAGATCATAAGGGGAAAAGACACAGGCAGAGCCTGGGGGAATCCACACGTAGGGTTCCTTTTGCTCTCCCCCTCCCTTGGGGGATCACAAGCATGCTTTTCCTAGCAATAAAAATTCGGCAATGTGTGTGTGGTATCTCTGCCCACAGAAGCCCTTTGAGACTCAGAATTTAGGGTTTCTCTTGAGGGCTAGTCACATGGTCACCCTTGACCTAAGAGGTACCAAAATCCCAAATACACAGAAAAGAAGCAGGGGCTCAGCATAAACCCCATTGTTGGCATCAACCGTCTAGGCCCAGAGAGCCACTCCTATGAGTTAGGGAAAGGAGGGAAGAGGACACTCCCTAAACCAAAGTTACCAGATGTCAGCCAAGGGCCAACCCTGCAAGCAGGTCCTTCTAGATAGCAGTCTCACTTTTGCTCTGTGAACTTGTCTTCACAATCCACTCCCTTGGCCCTCGGCTGAGGAGTCTTTACGGAATTATGATCAGTAGAACCCAACACATCAGGGAAAGGCCAACCTGTAGAAGTGATCTCCACAAAGCCAGTTAAAGCACATCCCATTACCCAAAAAGGTCTATCTTAGAAAGCCAAGGGCCTTCCTCTATAACTTTCTGTCTGAACCTTTTTTTTTAAAGCTGGCCAGAGACATCAATTCAGGGCCCAGCATAGCTCTGGCCAGGAAGGAGAGGCTAATCCCGAAGCCCTTCAGTGTCACAGTCATCAGGGCACACATCCAAGATGTTCAATCCCTAACTGCACATGTGTCCCCTGGAAACAGAATTTCTGATGTTCTGGCACATGCATGGGGCGGGCAAGACAAGCTCATAGTGTCCCCAGAGTGGCTTCCCACCATGTTTCCTCTTGTCCTCTGGTTCTCAAACTGTATGATTCAGAAGTCATTCAGTTCAGTCTTTGCTCTCGGAGGGACTGCCTGAGGGCAGTCTATTCCAAATTTTTGCTGGTGACGCCAGTTATCACCTGCCAAAGGGTGAACTGCATTTGGAAGTAGTGAGTGGGGACTGCAGAAGAGGTGATCCATCTCACAGTCACAGTCATAAGCCATCTGGGCATGGCTGCCCATCTGAATCTGACTCACTCCCACAGCAGCTTGCTAGGTAGCCCAAAGGAATGTTTTTTCTTCAGAAAGAGCATAAAGCTCCCAGAAGCAGTTCTGAAAAGCAATGATCCTGAATGCCTCACCCCCATCCTGCGCCTACTTAGGTGCTGAAGGTTTTTTGTTGTTCTACATCTCCACTGTTATAAGATCTGTGAGCCCAATCACCAATCCTAACTTTACACTTTTTCCTAACTAGTTCTTTTTGGTCCAGACCTTTCGCTTGCGAGAGGGACACAGCATTTTTACAGAACATTTTTACAACTGAAACAAAAAGACAAATCATATTCAGGAACTGATCAGGGTGAAATTGAAGCCAAGTCCGACTAAAACCAAGTGCCCTTACCAAGTTGATGATTACTCTCTCCATCCAAAACTTTATTTCCTTTCTTGTCCCCTCTGACCTCAATCCTGTGCTAACTGAACACTAATCAACCAGTTAGATGACTAAAATTGCTGTTGTTAATAACATCATTAATGTAATAAAACTGCTATTATAAATATTATCGTTAATGTACAAATTCAGCTTATTTCTCCAGGGCAAAATGAGCTCACAGACCCCCGAGCCATGGTCCACCTGACCAGTGATTCATAAACCAGAGACATCCTGACTCCCAAAGCCATGGTCATAAGACAACGATTAATCCCAGCCTTTGTTTCTCCTCTTTAAAACATCCCTAAAGACGTGGTACATATGTGCAATGGAACACTACTCAGTCATTAAAAAATATGAAATAATGCCATTTGCAGCAATATGGATGGAACTTAGATTATCATACTAAGTGAAGTAAGTCAGACAGAGAAAGACAAATACCATATGATATCACTTACATGTGGAATCTAAAATATGACACACAAAAGATCTTATCTAAGAAATAGAAACAGACTCACAGCATAGAGAACAGACTTGTGGTTGCCAAGGTGGGTGGGGATGGATTGGGAGTTTGGGATTAACAGATACAAACTATTATATATGGAATGGGTAAACAACAAGGTCCTACTGTGTAGCACAGGAAACTATATTCAGTATCCTGTGATAAACCATAGTAGAAAAGAATATGAAAAAGAATATGTGTGTATATGTATATATACCCTGATGGCTCAGATAATAAAGAAGCAATGCAGGAGACCTGGGTTCAATTCCTGGGTTGAGAAGATCCCCTGGAGGACGGCATGCCAACCCACTTCAGTATTCTTGCCTGGAGAATTCCCATGGACAGAGGAGTCTTGGGGGCTATAGTCCGTGGGGTCACAAAGAGTTGGATGTGACTGAGCACAGCACAATGGATAGCTGAATCACTTTGCTATACAGCAGAAATTAACACAACATTGTAAATCAACTATACTTCAATAAAATAAATTTAAAAATAAAAAATAAAACATCCCTAACTAAAAGACCAAGTTGGACAGGATCTGAGGCTTGTCTCCTACTCCCTTGTTTGTGTGTGTGTTATGTGTATGTGTGTGTGTGTTAGTCACTCACTCGTGTCCAAGTCTTTGCAACCCCATGGACTATAGCTCACCAAGCTCCTCTGTCTAGACAAGAATACTGGAGTGGGTTACCATTCCCTTCTTCAGGGGATCTTCCTAACCCAGGGATTGAAACTCAGTCTCCTGCATTTCAGGTAGATTCTTTACCATCTGAGCCACCAGGGAAGGCCACTCCCTTGATTGGCATCCTACAAATAAACTCTTACTTTCCTGCAAACACCCACTGTCAGAGTTTGGGTTTCTGTGCCATGGGCATATGAGCCTTTGCTTGATAACAAAAGTCTGATTTTTTTTTAACATTTAAAACAATGGATTTATATACCACCCCTACCCCCATGCCTCTTGCCCTGATCATTTATCTGGTGAGCTGCCTAGAAAAGATCAAAACCTTTGTGAAGACTGCTGTACTGAATGGTCCAAGGGCCTTCTTAAAGCCTGGGCAGCAGAAGAAAGGTGAGGCAAGTGCAGTCAGGTTGTCAGTCCACTGCTGCAAATTGCACCAATCTGGGAAAGCAGAACACAAGTCGACAGCAGTGAGGCCTCTCTCCTTAGCACCCTGCCCTGCACAGTGGTTCCAGAGTTGGATCTGCCAGCTGGGAAGAGGGGTCCCCATGAGTGCCCTTGCACAATCTGCAGCTTTCAGCAGGAAGCACAAGTGAGGACCACCATCAAGCTCTGCATCTGAACTACATAGCACCTACAACTCTATTTCAATTGGGCCCCTTGAAGAATCACCCTCACTCTGGGGCATCTGTAAGTGACCCAGCTGGTCCAGCCAGCATCCAGATGTTTTCAGAGCTAGGACTGCACAGAGTGGTGTCCTAATGTTAGGACCCCACAGAGTAGAGTCCTTCTGTTTTGATGACTATAGCTTTGTAGAATAGTCTGAAGTCAGGGCAGCTGATTCTTCCAGCCCTGTTTTTCTTTCTCAAAATTGCTTTGGCTATTTATGGTATTTTGTGTCTCCATACAAAGCTTCAGATTTTTTGTTCTAGTTCTGTGAAAAATGCTGTTGGTAATTAGATAGGGATTGCAATGAATCTGTAGATTGTTTTGGGTAGTATAGTCATTTTGAAAATATTGATTCTTCCAATCCAGAGAAAGGCAATGCCAAAGAATGCTGAAACTACCCCACAATTGCACTCATCTCACACGCTAGTAAAGTCATGCTCAAAATTCTCCAAGCCAGGCTTTAGCAGTGCGTGAACCATGAAATTCCAGATGTTCAAGCTGGTTTCATAAAAGGCAGAGGAACCAAAGATCAAATTGCCAACATCCGCTGGATCATGGAAAAAGCAAGAGAGTTCCAGAAAAACATCTATTTCTGCTTTATTGACTATGCCAAAGCCTTTGACTGTGTGGATCACAACAAACTGGAAAATTCTGAAAGAGATGGGAATACCAGACCACCTGACCTGCCACTTGAGAAACCTGTTTGCAGGTCAGGAAGCAACAGTTAGAACTGAACATGGAACAACAGACTGGTTCCAAATAGGAAAAGGAGTACGTCAAGGTTGTATATTGTCACCCTGCTTATTTAACTTATATGCAGAGTACATCATGAGGAACGCTGGGCTGGATGAAACACAAGCTGGAATGCAGATTGCCGGGAGAAATATCAATAACCTCAGATATGCAGATGACACCACCCTTATGGGAGAAAGTGAAGAACTAAAGAGCCTCTTGATGAAAGTGAAAAAGGAGAGTAAAAAAGTTGGCTTAAAACTCAACATTCAGAAAACTAAGATCATGGCATCCAGTCCCATCACTTCATGGCAAATAGATGGGGAAACAGTGGAAACAGTGGCTGACTTTATTTTTCTGGGCTCCAAAATCACTGCAGATGGTGACTGCGGCCATGAAATTAAAAGATGCTTACTCCTTCGAAGGAAAGTTATGCCCAGTCTAGACAGCATATTGAAAAGCATAGACAACACTTCCTAACACCATACACCAAAATAAACTCAAAATAGATTAGAGAGCTAAATGTAAGACTAGAAACTATAAAACTCCTAGAGGAGAACGTAGGCAAAACAATTTCTGACATAAATCACAGCAGGATCCTCCAAGACCCACCTCCCAGAATACTGAAAATGAAAGCAAAAATAAACAAATGGGACCTAATTAAAATCAAAAGCTTCTGCACAGCAAAGGAAACTCGAAGCAAGGTGAAATGACAGCCTTCAGAATGGGAGAAAATAATAGCAAATGAAGCAACTGATAAAGGATTAATCTCCAAAATATACAAGCAGCTCTTGCAGCTCAATTTCAGAAAAATAAGTGACTCAATCAAAAAATGGGCCAAAGAACTAAACAGACATTTCTCCAAAGAAGACATAAAGATGGCTAAAAAACACATGAAAAAATGCTCAACATCCCTCATAATCAGAGAAATGCAAATCAAAACCTCAATGAGATACCATTTCACACCAGTCAGAATGGCTGCTATCCAAAAGTCTACAAGCAATAAATGCTGGAGAGGGTGTGGAGATAAGGGAACCCTCTTACACTGTTTTTGGGAATGCAAACTAGTACAGCCACTATGGAGAACAGTGTGGAGATTCCTCAAAAAACTGGAAATAGAACTGCCCATATGATCCAGCAATCGCATTCCTGGGCGTACACACCGAGGAAACCAGAATTGAAAGAGACACATGTACTCCAATGTTCATTGCAGCACTGTTTATAATAGCCAGGACATGGAAGCAACCTAGATGTCCATCTGCAGACGAATGGATAAGAGAGTTTTGGTACATATACACAATGGAGTATTACTCAGCCATTAAAAAGAATGCATTTGAACCAGTTCTAATGAGGTGGATGAAACCGGAGCCTATTATACAGAGTGAAATAAGCCAGAAAGAAAAACACCAATACCATATACTAATGCATATATATGGAATTTCAGTTCAGTTCAGTTCAGTAGCTCAGTCGTGTCCGACTCTCCGCGACCCCATGAATCACAGCACGCCAGGCCTCCCTGTCCATCACCAACTCCCGGAGTTCACTCAAACTCATGTCTACAGAGTCAGTGATGCCATCCAGCCATCTCATTCTCTGTCGTCCCCTACTCCTCCCGCCCCCAAACTTTCCCAGCATCAGACTCTTTTCCAGTGAGTCAACTCGTCGCATGAGGTGGCCAAAGTATTGCAGTTTCAGCTTTAGCATCAGTCCTTCCAATGAACACCCAGGATTGATCTCCTTTAGAATGGACTGGTTGGATCTCCTTGCAGTACAAGGGACTCTCAAGAGTCTTCTCCAACACCACAGTTCAAAAGCATCAATTCTTCGGTGATCAGCTTTCTTCACAGTCCAACTCTCACATCCACACATGACCACGGGAAAAACCATAGCCTTGACTAGACGGACCTTGGTTGGCAAAGTAATGTCTCTGCTTTTTAATATGTTATCTAGGTTGGTCATAACTTTCCTTCCAAGGAGTAAGCGTCTTTTAATTTCATGGCTGCAATCAGCATCTGCAGTGATTTTGGAGCCCAGAAAAATAAAGTCTGACACTGTTTCCACTGTTTCCCCATCTATTTCCCATGAAGTGATGGGACCAGATGCCATGATCTTAGTTTTCTGAATGTTGAGCTTCAAGCCAAACTTTTCACTCTCCTCTTTCACTTTCATCAAGAGGTTTTTGAGTTCCTCTTCACTTTCTGCCATAAGGGTAGTGTCATCCGCATATCTGAGGTTATTGATATTTCTCCCAGCAATCCTGATTCCAGCTTGTGCTTCTTCCAGCCCAGCGTTCCTCATGATGTACTCTGCATATAAATTAAATAAGCAAGGTGACAATATACAGCCTTGACGCACTCATTTCCTATTTGGAACCAGTCTGTGGTTCCATGTTCAGTTCTGACTGTTGCTTCCTGACCTGCATACAGGTTTCTCAAGAGGCAGGTCAGGTGGTCTGGCATTCCCATCTCTTTCAGAATTTTCCACAGTTTATTGTGATCCACACAGTCAAAAGCTTTGGCATAGTCAATGAAGCAGAAATAGATATTTTTCTGAAACTCTCTTGCTTTCTCCATGATCCAGCGGATGTTGGCAATTTGATCCCTGGTGCCTCTGCCTTTTCTAAAACCTGCTTGAACATCTGGGAGTTCACGGTTCACATATTGCTGAAGCCTGGCTTGGAGAATTTTGAGCATGACTTTACTAGCATGTGAGATGAGGGCAATTGTGCGGTAGTTTGAGCATTCTTTGGCATTGCCTTTCTTTGGGATTGGAATGAAGACTGACCTTTTCCAGTCCTGTGGCCACTGCTGAGTTTTCCAATTTTGCTGGCATATTGAGTGCAGTACTTTCACAGCATCATCTTTCAACATTTGAAATAGCTCAACTGGAATTCCATCACATCCACTAGCTTTGTTCGTAGTGATGCTTTCTAAGGCCCACTTGACTTCACATTCCAAGATGTCTGGCTCTAGGTCAGTGATCACATTATCGTGACTATCCTGGTCGTGAAGATCTTTTTTGTACAGTTTTTCTGTGTATTCTTGCCACCTCTTCTTAATATCTTCTGCTTCTGTTAGGTCCATACCATTTCTGTCCTTTATCGAGCCCATCTTTATATGAAATGTTCCCTTGGTATCTCTAATTTTCTTGAAGGGATCTCTTGTTTTTCCTATTCTGTTGTTTTCCTCTATTTCTTTGCATTGATCGCTGAGAAAGGCTTTCTTATCTCTCCTTGCTGTTCTTTGGAACTCTGCATTCAGATGCTTATATCTTTCCTTTTCTCCTTTGCTTTTCGCTTCTCTTCTTTTCACAGCTATTTGTAAGGCCCCCTCAGACAGCCATTTTGCTTTTTTGTATTTCTTTTCCTTGGGGATGGTCTTGGTCCCTGTCTCCTGTACAATGTCACGAACCTCCGTCCAGAGTTCATCAGGCACTCTATCTATCAGATCTAGACCCTTAAATCTATTTCTCACTTCCACTGTATAATCATAAGGGATTTGATTTAGGTCATATCTGAATGGTCTAGTGGTTTTCCCTACTTACTTCAATTTAAGTCTGAATTTGGCAATAACGAGTTCATGATCTGAGCCACAGTCAGCTCCTGGTCTTGTTTTTGCTAACTGTATAGAGCTTCTCCATCTTTGGCTGCAAAGAATATAATCAATCTGATTTCGGTGTTGACCATCTGGTGATGTCCATGTGTAGAGTCTTCTCTTGGGTTGCTGGAAGAGGGTGTTTGCTATGACCAGTGCGTTCTCTTGACAAAACTCTATTAGCCTTTGCCCTGCTTCATTCCGTACTCCAATGCCAAATTTGCCTGTTACTCCAGGTGTTTCTTGACTTCCTACTTTTGCATTCCAGTCCCCTATAATGAAAAGGACATCTTTTTTGGGTGTTAGTTCTAAAAGGTCTTGTAGGTCTTCACAGAACCGTTCAACTTCGGCTTCTTCAGCGTTACTGGTTGGGGCATAGGCCTGGATTACTGTAATATTGAATGGTTTGCCTTGGAAACGAACAGAAATCATTCTGTCGTTTTTAAGATTGCATCCGAGTACTGCATTTCGGACTCTTTTGTTGACCATGATGGCTACTCCATTTCTTCTAAGGGATTCCTGCCCACAGTAGTAGATATGATGGTCATCTGAGTTAAATTCACCCATTCCAGTCCATTTTAATTCACTGATTCCTAGAATGTCTATGTTCACTCTTGCCATCTCCTGTTTGACCACTTCCAATTTGCCTTGATTCATGGACCTAACATTCTAGGTTCCTATGCAATATTGCTCTTTACAGCACCAGACCTTGCTTCTATCACCGGTGACATCCACAACTGGGTATTGGTTTTGCTTTTGCTCCATCCCTTCATTCCTCCTAGAGTTATTTCTCCACTGATCTCCAGTAGCATACTGGGCACCTACCGACCTAGGGAATTCCTCATTCAGTATCCTATCATTTTGCCCTTTGATACTGTTCATGGGGTTCTCAAGGCAAGTATACTGAAGTGGTTTGCCATTCCCTTCTCCAGTGGACCACATATGGAATTTAGAAAGATGCAAATGATAAACCTGTATACGAGACAGCAAAAGAGACACAGATGTATAGAACAGTCTTTGGGACTCTGTGGGAGAGGGTGAGGGTGGGATGGTTTGGGAGAATGGCATTGAAACATATATATTATCATATGTGAAACAAATCGCCAGTTCAGGGTTGATGCATGTTACAGGATGTTCGGGGCTGGTATGCGGGGATGACCCAGAGGGAGGATAAGGGGAGAAGGGAGGTGGGAGGGGGGTTCAGGAGGGGGAACTCATGTACACCCGGGGCGGATTCATGTCAGTGTATGGCAAAACCAACCAATATAATATTGTAAAATAATTAGCCTCCAGTAAAAAAAAAAAAGAATAGCATAGACATTACTTTGTCAACAAAGGACTATCTAGTCAAGGCTATGGTTTTTCCAGTGGTCATGTATGGATATGAGAGTTGGACTGTAAAGAAAACTGAGCACAGAAGAATTGATGCTTAAGACTCTTGAGAGTCCCTTGGACTGCAAGGAGATCCTACCAGTCCATCCTAAAGGAGATCAGTCCTGGATGTTCATTGGTAGGACTGATGTTGAAGCTGAAACTCCAATACTTAGGCCACCTGATGTGAAGAGTTGAGTCATTGGAAAAGACCCTGATGCTGGGAAAGATTGATGGCGGGAGGAGAAGGGGATGACAGAGAATGAGATGGTTGGATGGCATCAACTACTCGATGGACATGGGTTTGGGTGGACTCCGGGAGTCGGTGATGGACAGGGAGGCGTGGCGTACTGCGGTCCATGGGGTCGCAAAGAGTCGAACACAACTGAGTGACTGAACTGAACTGAACCCAGGAACATGGTATATCTTTCCATTTGTTTGTGTCATCTTCGATTTATTTAATTAGTGTCTTATACTTTTTGGAGTATGGGCCTTTTTTCTCCTTAAGTATTTTATTCTTTTTGATGTGGGGTAAATGGAACTGTTTCTTGAATTTCTTTTGCTGATCTTTCATTGTTAGTGTATAGAAATGCAACAGATTTCTCTGTTAATTTTATAGCCTACAACTTTACCAGATTCATTGATGAGCTCTAGTAGTTTTCTAGGAGTGTCCTAAATAAATGTCTAGCAGTTCCAGAGTCTGAGTCCCATTCATTGAGCCTGTGTCTGCTTTCAGCCAAACACAACTCAATACTGACCATGAAACAGCCCATAGTGGGCAGTATCAGGTTTCAGCTTGGAGTCAGGTCCAGGCAATTAGGACACTGAATTCAGCATATCAAAAATGCCAGCGGGTTTTTCTCAGCAGTAGCAATGCAGAGATGCTGTAGGGCCAGACACCTGTGTCCCAAGTCCAAGGGGCAAGCCAGGCTTTCCCAAGCACTTTTCACCCTGTCAGTCTTAGAGTTCAAGTTGACCCATGCAAAAATATACGCATCAGGGCAGAAAATTATCAGCCTCTAAGGGGTCAGATGGAGAAGGCAATGGCACCCCACTCCAGTACTCTTGCCTGGAAAATCCCATGGACGGAGGAGCCTGGTGGGCTGCAGTCCATGGGGTCGCTAAGAGTCAGACACGACTGAGCAACTTCACTTTCACTTTTCACTTGCATGCATTGGAGAAAGAAATGGCAACCTACTCCAGTGTTCTTGTCTGGAGAATCCCAGGGATGGGGAAGCCTGGTGGGCTGCTCTCTATGCAGTCGCACAGAGTCGGACACGACTGAAGGGACTTAGCAGCAGCAGCAGCAAGGGGTCAGAAATCTGATTTTATTTTATTTATTATTTTTTTTAATTTTAATTTTTATTTTTTTAATTTATTTTATTGGAGGCAAATTACCTTACATTAATATATTGGTTGGTTTTGCCATACATTGACATGACTCCGCCCCGGGTGTACATGTGTTCCCTTTCTTGAACCCCGCCTCCCACCTCCCTCTTCCCCATATCCTCCCTCCATGTCATCCCCGTGCACCAGCCCCAACCATCCTGTATCATGCGTCGAACCTGGACTGGTTACTTATGATAATATACATGCTACAATGCTGTTCTCCCCAATCATCCCACCTTCACCCTCTCCCACAGAGTCCCAAAGACTGTTCTATATGCCTATGTCTCTTTTGCAGTCTCGTATACAGGGTTCAGGTTACCATCTTTCTAAATTCCATATATATGCGTTAGTATACTGTATTGGTTTTTCTTTCTGGCTTACTTCACTCTGTATAATTGGCTCCAATTTCATCCACCTCATTAAAACTGATTCAAATGCATTCTTTTTGATGGCTGAAAAATACTCCATTGTGTATATGTACCAAAGATTTCTTATCCATTCATCTGCAGATGGACATCTAGGTTGCTTCCATGTCCTGGCTATTATAAACAGTGCTGCAATGAACATTGGAGTACATGTGTCTCTTTCAATTCTGGTTTCCTCGGTGTGTATGCCCAGGAGTGCGATTGCTGGATCATATGGCAGTTCATAGTTCTGGAAGTTTTGGCTACAGCAATCAGAGCAGAAAAAGACATAAAAGGAATACAAATTGGAAAAGAAGAAGTAAAACTTTCACTGTTCGCTGATGACATGATCCTCTACACAGAAAACCCTAAAGAATCTACCAGAAAACTACTAGAGCTAATCAATGATTACAGTAAAGTTGCAGGATATAAAATCAACACACAGAAATCCCTTGCATTCCTATACACTAATAATGAGAAAATAGAAAGAGAAATTAAGGAAACTATTCCATTCACTGTTGCAACGAAAAGAATTAAATACTTAGGAATATATCTACCTAAGGAAACAAAAGACTTGTACATAGAAAACTATAAAACACTAGTGAAAGTAATCAAAAAGGACACTAATAGATGGAGAAATATACCGTGTTCGTGGATTGGAAGAATAAATATTGTGAAAATGAGTATACTACCCAAAGTAATTTATACATTCAATGCAATCCCTATCAAGCTACCAACAATATTTTTCACAGAACTAGAACAAATAATCTCACAATTTGTATGGAAATAGAAAAAACCTCAAATAGCCAAAGCAATCTTGAAGAAGAAGAATGGAACTGGAGGAATTAACCTGCCGGACTTCAGGCTCTACTACAAAGCCACAGTCATCAAGACAGTATGGTACTGGCATAAGGACAGAAATATAGATCAATGGAACAAAATAGAAAGCCCAGAGATAAATCCATGCACCTATGGACACCTTATCTTTGACAAAGGAGGCAAGAAGATAAAATGGAGAAAAGACAGTCTCTTTAACAAGTGGTGCTGGGAAAACTGGTCAGCCACTTGTAAAAGAATGAAACTAGAACACTTCCTAACACCATACACCAAAATAAACTCAAAATGGATTAGAGAGCTAAATATAAGACGAGAAACTATAAAACTCCTAGAGGAGAACGTAGGCAAAACACTCTCCAACATAAATCACAGCAGGATCCTCCAAGACCCACCTCCCAGAATATTGGAAATAAAAGCAAAAATAAACAAATGGGACCTAATTAAAATCAAAAGCTTCTGCACAGCAAAGGAAACTCTAAGCAAGGTGAAAAGACAGCCTTCAGAATGGGAGAAAATAATAGCAAATGAAGCAACTGATAAAGGATTAATCTCCAAAATATACAAGCAGCTCCTGCAGCTCAATTCCAGAAAAATAAGTGACCCAATCAAAAAATGAGCCAAAGAACTAAACAGACATTTCTTCAAAGAAGACATAAAGATGGCTAACAAACACATGAAAAAATGCTCAACATCCCTCATAATCAGAGAAATGCAGATCAAAACCACAATGAGATACCATTTCACACCAGTCAGAATGGCTGCTATCCAAAAGTCTACATGCAATAAATGCTGGAGAGGGTGTGGAGAAAAGGGAACCCTCTTACACTGTTGGTGGGAATGAAAACTAGTACAGCCACTATGGAGAACAGTGTGGAGATTCCTCAAAAAACTAGAAATCTGATTTTAGAGAGCTCATTAGCAAAATAAAAACTGCTGTCTAAAATCCGTAGTATGTATGTATCTTCATCTGAAAACTTCCCTTTCCCTAAAGACTCCTATTGGCAAAATCACAGCAAAAAAACCATCAGTTTGAGACTTGCTTCCAATACTAAGAATTTCAATTCCAACCTGCCCACAGGTGGCAGATAGTAAGGGAGGTGTGTCCCAGTAACACTTTTTTTTTTCCTTTGCTGTTTTCCCTCATGGAGATGACCCCTCTAGCATTTATGAAATTAAACGCATACAATAGTTTCCATCAGTTTTTATCATACATCTAGATACCATAGCCACAAAATGCAAAGCTGTGATTTAAAATTCCTTTTCTTTCTCATGCCAAGTTTACTTGAAGCCCTAGCAGTAAATTAACCATTTACACCCTTCACATCACAGCTGCCAGGAGAAGCCAGCTGGAGTGCAAGGGGAGGGAAGGGGAGAGTTGCAGTAGCAACTACAAGCTGAAGAAAAGACTAGAGTGGCTCTTTATCTTTCTTTTTTTCCTCTGGTTTATCTAAAGCCTTGTTCCAACCCTGGGAACTTATTTAGGCATTCCCCCCTCCCCTATCCCCTACTGAGAGCCATGAACAAGAACAAACTCACTTCTGTGCTTGGGCCCTGTCTCCCTCTGCCCAGAGAAGGGACAGAGAGAAACAAGAAAGTCATCACCTGGACTGCAGCTACTTTTTCCCTCATTTGGGTCTGTATGACCCAAAGCAGCCTGGGGGATGCAGTGAACAAAGTCTAAGGATGGATCTATAATGCTGAAACTTCATAGGGAGCTGTTTCCTCTGACCACGAACAGCCACTTAGCTGCTGCTTAATATTATGGGTACCTTTATAGCCACCCAAGTACTGGACTTTTGCCATTCCTTGTCCCACTCTTTTTATTTCTCCCCAAATAACACTGTAGCTGAATTTTAGTGAATTTGAGTCATTCTAGTAAGTTCCACCATTGTGTTGGAGGTCCCCTAGACCAGTGCAGTTGTCTCCTTAAAGTCAATGTGTTGACTCACATTGAAAGGGGCAGTACCTCTGCTACTCCACCTTTGCGTTGCCCTCAGCATGCAAATGGTACCCCCAAACATTCCTTTCTCGTTTCCAACTTCCATATTTTTATACACACTTGATATGTGTGAGGGACTAACAATCAGGTCAAATTTACAGTTCTTGCATGGTGATTTTAAACCTCATTCAGCACCTTGTTTTCATTTGAATGCAGAGTTCCAAAGAATAGCAAGTCAAGTGGCCCTTAGGGAAGCATCACTACAAACAAAGCTAGTGGAGGTGATGGAATTCCAGTTGAGTTCTTTCAAATCCTAAAAGATGATGCTATGAAAGTGCTATACTCAATATACCAGCAAATCTGGAAAACTCAGCAGTAGCCACAGGACTGAAAAAGGTCAGTTTTCAATCCAATCCCAAAGAAAGACAATGCCAAAGAATGCTCAAAGTACTACACAATTGCACTCATCTCACACACTAGCAAAGTAATGCTCAAAATTCTCCAAGCCAGGCGTCAACAGTACCTGAACCGTGAACTTCCAGATGTTCAAGCTGGATTTAGAAAAGGCAGAGGAATCAGAGATCAAATTGCCAACATCTGTTGGATCATTGAAAAAGCAAGAGAGTTCCAGAAAAACATCTATTTCTGCTTTATTGACTACACCAAAGCCTTCGACTCTGTGGATCACAATAAACTGTGGAAAATTCTGAAAGAGATGGGAATACCAGACCACCTGACCTGCCTCTTGAGAAACCTGTATGCAGGTCAAGAAGCAACAGTTAGAACTGGACATGGGACAACAGACTGGTTCCAAATTGGGAAAGGAGTACATCAAGGCTGTATATTGTCACCTTGCTTATTTAACTTACATGCAGAGTACATCATGCGAAATGCTGGGCTGGATGAAGCACAAACTGGAATCAAGATTGCTGGGAGAAATATCAATAACCTCAGATACGCAGATGACACCACACTTATGGAAGAAAACAAAGAACTAAAGAGCCTCTTGATGAAAGTGAAAGAGGAGAGTGAAAATGTTGGCTTAAAGCTCAACATTCAGAAAACTAAGATCATGGCATTTAGTCCCACCACTTCATGGCAAATAGATGGGGAAACAATGAAAACAGTGACAGACTTTATTTTCTTGGGCTCTGAAATCACTGCAGATGGTGACTGCAGCCATGAAATTAAAAGATGCTTGCTCCTTGGAAGAAAAGCTATGACCAGCCTAGACAGCATATTAAAAAGCATAGACATTACTTTGCCAACAATGGTCCGTCTGGTCAAAGCTATCGTTTTTTCCAGTAGTCATGTATGGGTGTGAGAGTTGGACTATAAAGAAAACTGAGCGCCAAAGAATTGATGGTTTTGAACTGTGGTGTTGAAGAAAACTCTTGAGAGTCCCTTGGATTGCAAGGAGATCCAACCAGTCCATCCTAAAGGAGATCAATCCTGAGTATTCATTGGAAGGACTAATGCTGAAGCTGAAACTCCAATATTTTGGCCACCTGATAAGAATAACTGCCTCATTCAAAAAGACCCTGATGTTGGGAAAGATTGAAGGTGGGAGGATAAGGGGACGACAGAGGATGAGATGGTTGGATCTCATCACTGACTCAATGGACATGAGTTTGAGTGAACTCCAGGCGTGCTGCAGTGCATGGGGTCGCAAAGAGTTGGACACGACTGAGTGACTGAGCTGAGTGACTCTCTTTGTGCCTCAGCAGAAACTTGCCACAGATTCATATCTTAACATCCAGTTACTAATGTGCATCCATTAAAAAACAGCTGAATTTATGATCTGCATGTAAGTCAGACCAATGAGAGCCTTTTCTTGGTATACATGATTTCAATCTTCGTCTCAATTGTATTAAATTTGACCCTCATCTTCTTCTTTTTCATTTTCCTATTTTAAAATTCATTTTTATAAAAGAATAAGGGCAAAGTGGAAGAAACTGTTTAGATACTTCACAAACACTGTGATGGGGGCACTAAGATGGCAAAATGTTAGAAATGCAAGTGTTGGTTGACAAGCAGCACTGTCATGGGAAAGTTGCAAATGTTCTCTCATCAGAGGATGGATGAAGGTCCACATTCAGAACAAGAAAAGGTAGTTCTGAGGTTCAAGTGTATATTTCAGTGAGGTGCTGATACCATCTATAAAGATCAGTTTGGTTTATAATATTCTTCTTCTAAATTACTAATACCAGAAGTTCACACCTTAGAATTAAATTAGATTTTCTTCCTTCTTTCGTTTCTCCTTCCTTCCTTTCTTCCTCCCTTCACTCCTCAGTTCCAGATATTACTAATCACTAAGAAGAGGTGCATTTAATAAATGACAGTTTGTCTCTACTGAAAAACAACAGACCTTTCAGATTAATTTTTTTAAGAGAATTTAGATCTGGATATGAGGTTAGTAGAATAATTGGGGTGGGGGCAAGTGAGAAGGCCTGATAATAGGTAGAAGAAGGTCCTTGGATAGAAGCTGTCAGAACCTAAATGCCTACTTAGAAATTCTATCCGAGTGGCTGCAGTGACCTCATTCTTTTGTTGCCCTTTTTTTCTTTCATTGGTTGATGGTATCCCCTGTAGTGCTGTAATTTCTTTTCATTTTGACTTATCTTCATCTTGCAGTTAGATGAGGTATGATGAAATATGGCCACTAAAGTGAAGGTGAATGAGATACTGCTCCAAAGAGAAATATATCAATAAACAGAGTCATCTCCAAATTCTTTAGAATTGTAAACTCAGGCATTATAACATCAGTTACTAAGTTATGTGTATGGATTTAAGAAGCTACCATTTAATGTTTTAAAGTAACAATATCCGAGAGTTGGGTAGTGTTGTTCATTTCTTTTTCTGGAAGTCTTACTGATGAATAGTGCTGAATTCAGCTTTTTTCTATTCTATTCTGGTCTTTATAAGTAATCAATGAAGTCTAACCCTGAACCTAATGTTTTAGGTCAGAATGTCTGATCAAACCATATGTCCAAATTTTTTTTCACATGCCCAATTTTGGGGGAAAAGACCAAATGTTCTGGGAGATATTTTAAGAGTGCTTTAAGTCATTAGACAAAGATACAAGAGGGTCTACAGGAGATAAAATGGATAAATAAAGAGAAGAGAAATAGGAAGGTAACCAATAGCAGAGGATGGGGGACAAAATAAGCAGGAAAGAGGCGGGGAATAAATTCATAGTATAAAATGTCAGATTTACCTAAACTATTCTATATTACTAAGTTTGTACAAAAGTAATTGCTGTTTTGCATTGTTGAACTTTGCCATTTGATATTGGAATACATTCTAAATAATTGTGGTTATGTCATATATCACTTTAATACACATTTCTCACTTTGTTTTTTTCCTAATGACTTATTACTTGCTGTTTAAGTGTAGTTTAAACTACAGAAATGATATTAGACAAAAAGGAAATTTGAGCAATTTTCTTATTCGAGTTCAAAATGGGTTGTAAAGAAGCAGAGACAACTTGCATCATCAACAATGCATTTGGTGTGGGAACTGTTAATGAACCTATAGTGCAGTGGTGGTTCAAGACGTTTTGCAAAGGAGATGAGAGCCTTGAAGATGAGAAATGCAGTGACCAGCCATTGGAAATTGACAACGACAACTTAGAGCCTTAATCGAAGCTGATCCTCTTACAACTATGTGAGAAGTTGCCAAAGAACTCATTGTCGACCATTCTATGGTCATTCAGCATCTGAAGCAAATTGGAAAGGTGAAAAAGCTCAATAAGTGGTGCCTCATGAGCTGACCACAAATCAAAAAAAGTCATCATTTTGAAGTGTCGTCTTTTCTTATTCTATACAACAACAATGAACCATTTCTCAATTGGAATCTGACATGTGAAGAAAAGTGGATTTTACAGATAACCAGCAACCACCAGCTCAGCGGTTGGAGCAAGGAGAAGCTCCAAAGCACTTCCCAAAGTCAAACTTGCACCAAAAAAAAGTCACAGTCACTGGCGGTCTGCTGCCAGTCTGATCCACTACAGCTTTTTGAATCCTGGCAAAACCATTACATCTGAGAAGTATGTTCAGCAGAAGAGATGCACCAAAAACTGCAATGCCTGCAGCCGGCATTGGTCAACAGAAAGGGCCCAATTCTTCTCCACAACAATGCCCCACTACATGTCACATAATGAATGCTTCAAAAGTTGAACAAATTGGGCTACAAAGTTTTACCTCATCCTCCATATTCACCTGACCTCTTGCCAACCAACTACCACTTCTTCAAGCATCTTGACAAAGTTTTTACAGAGAAAATGCTTCGACAACCAGCAGGAGGCAGAAAATGCTTTCAAGAGTTCTTTGAGTCCTGAAGCACGGATATTTGTGCTGCAGGAATAAACAAACTTATTTCTCATTGGCAAAAATGTGCTGATTGTAATGGTTCCTATTTTGATGAATAAAGATGTATTTGAGCCTAGTTATAATGATTTAAAACTCATGGTCCAAAACCTCAGTTGCTTTTGTACCAACCTAATATTAAATTGCTTTACTCCTAATACATGGATACAAAAAACCACAGCATATTTTAAGTAAAACAGCTAATATTTATCACATCAAGCTCTGTTTTGAGTGCTTTTTGAAGAGTAGATCTTTCAGTCCTTACAATAAATAGGTCTACAAGCTCAGTCCATACTGTCTTCCCAAATGAGTTAAATTGAGCCTCAATGATTGGGTGTCTTTCCCAGGCCCCCATCACCAGCATAAGGCATGGCTGGAACTTGAAAGAAGTAAGTCCTGTATGATGAGCATATCTGAATTTCTACCATCATACCACACTGTCTCCAATTTAGCTGAAGAAGCTCAATTATAGTAAATATATCTGCGACACTTTATAGAATACAGCTCATACACCTTATTTTAAAATTTAGGTATCTAAGACTACTTTTGTTTTTTGGCTGTGGCTAAATCTGCTGGTTCCTATGTTGTCATTGTACAGTTACTAATGGAACCATTTTTCCAAACCAGAAATTGGGACCAGAGGTATGATAGAGAGTTGTCAGTTTGTACACATGTTTATATGAAAAATCTTATGAAGATATAAAATGTAAAGTACATTTAACTCTGTGTTTGACAAGTCATCTTAGTTGAAAAGAAAAAATCACATGAAATATGGTCCATTTGGAAAATACCAAACATATGGTTCTGTAACACATACTTTTTTCCTTTATAGCCAAATCTTTTTGATGCTCTCAGGACCAGACTTTACCTTTCCTAATTTAGTCACAGTCTTTGTTTAGCTAAGGACTTTGAATCTATTTCATGCTTCAGTGCAGAAAGGTAATTAATGTTAGGATTTTGACATTTAAAAACACACATACAGGTTTTAATAACATTGATGTAATTACAGTGCTTTAAGTGGTTATTGCTTTCTAACCTCCATGATGCAATTGTAATACAGTCTGATGCTACTATTATCATTGTTTTTTAAATTATAAACAAGGGAATTGCCACTGTGGAAAATGAATCCTAATTCAAATTAGGCATAACCTGTAGAATATGAAATACAAGGAAACTTGCTTCCTTGGCTTCCTTTCTTCCTGATACAAAATAAAAATGATTACTTTTAATTAGTCCCTAAACCACTCATGCATATATCTGGTTAAATACTAGAAATTAATTATTTGGGCATCATAGAGGAGACATTTAAACAGTAGATGAATGATAGATAAATCTCTCTAATCAATTGGATGACTGATTGAATCTGTGGTTTCATAATTAGAGAATGGCATTTTTCACTGTTCATACCCCAAACACCAAAAGTGAAAAGTGAAAGTGTTAGTTGCTCAGTCGTGTCTGATTCTTTGATACCCTATGGGCTGTAGCCCACCAGGTTTCTCTGTTCATGGAATTCTCCAGGCAAGAATACTGGAGTGGGTTGTCATTCCCTTCTCCAGGGGATCTTCCTAACCCAGGGATTGAACCTGGGTCTCCCACATTGCAGGTCAATTCTTTACAGTCTCAGCCACCAAGGAAGCCCACCAAAAACTAACAAAGTGAAACTAAATCCACTGGTTTGTAGACAGTTTGACTACTTTTATAAATATTAACACAGTATTATGGGGTCTGTATGGAGACTACAAATACATATATTTATATGAATTGATCACTTTTAGAGGTAAGGCATATTCTCTTTACCATAATTCATGCAACTACTTATTATCTTATTAGTTAGTGTCAGTTGCTCAATCGTGTCTGACTCTTTGTGACCCCAAGGACTGTAGCCCACCAGGCTCCTCTGTCCATGGGATTCTCCAGGCAAGAACACTGGAGTGAGTTGCCATTTCCTTCTCCAGGGGAACTTCCCTACCCATACATCGAACCTGGGTCTCCTGCATTGCAGGCAGATTGTTTACCATCTGAGCTACCAGGGAAGCCTATTGTCTTAAAGTATTCCTATTTTCTTCATGTGGGTTATTTATGGGTGTCTAAGATTTTGGGACTTTGCCAACAAAGGTCCATCTAGTCAAGGCTATGGTTTTTCCAGTGGTCATGTATGAATGTGAGAGTTGGACTGTGAAGAAAGCTGATCACTGAAGAATTGATGCTTTTGAACTGTGGTGCTGGAGAAGACTCTTGAGAGTCCCTTGGACTGCAAGGAGATCCAACCAGTCCATTCTAGAGGAGATCAATCCTGGGTGTTCATTGGAAGGACTGATGCTGAAGCTGAAACTCCAATACTTTGGCCACCTCATGTGAAAAGTTGACTCACTGGAAAAGACTCTGATGCTGGGAGGGATTGGGGGCGGGAGGAGAAGGGGACGACAGAGAATGAGATGGCTGGATGGCATCACCGATTCGATGGACATGAGTTTGAGTGAACTCCGGGAGTTGGTGATGGACAGGGAGGCCTGGCGTGCTGCTTTTCATGGGGTCACAAAGAGTTGGACACGACTGAGTGACTGAACTGAACTGAACTGAACTGAAGATTTTGGGAAGTATTACTCTTGACTGAGAGGATGACAGAAAGCATATACATGTTATATTGGCCATTATATTAAAAATAAATGGTTGGACACCTAAATTAGATTCATCATATATGTGAGTGTGCCAGTTAATCACTTCTTGACACAACCCCAACTTCCTTGCCTTGGTTTGTTATATCAGAGGCACACCCTCTACATATTTCTTTTTGGCCAGTGACACAATGTTTATTTCATCAGTAGAAAAAGCTTAAGGGACACTGCGAAACAATAGCAGGTGGAAGGCACTTTCCTTCCAGCTCTGGCACTTTATTATTGGTCACTGGTGCCTAGGGACTCTCATAGATCAGCTCCAGTCAGCTTTACTCTCAAGCCACACTCTCCCCACTCAGTGGCCCACCAGCTGTGCTATGTGCCCGCTGGCAAGTCTCTTTGACCACAGAGAATGCCTGTTCCTGCCTTCTTCCAGGAGATCTGAACCTCAGTCTTGGGAGGGCCCTCTGCTAAATTACTGTTCTTATATTCTCAACTCTTCTCACTCTAGATATTGTAATCATTGGTTTCAAACTTGCTATCCCAAGACCCCTTCGAGTCTTCTTTTACCCATTTAGGGTTTAACTCCTCTGTATTCATGATTAATTTGTTATGCTAATATTCCCTATTCAAATTACTGGTGCTGTTTCTGCTTCCTCCCTAGAACCACACGTATATATTGAGCAACTAAGGTCTAGAAAATTTGATTCTCTAAGATGCACCAAAAATTGTTATAGGCAAGTTAACAGAGTGTTCTAGGAAATATAAATTGAAGCATGATCTATTGTGTGTCAAGTTTCAATTCTGTGTGCATGAATTGGGGCCTGCTTCTTTATATTATTTAATATCAATAGACTTTAATGAATCCTAAAGGCCATCTTTCTCATAAGGGGAAAGCTGAAAACCAGAACCATGGATTTTCAGCCTAAGATATCTGAAGTTATGCTGAACAATGACTTGAATAAAAGTCAGTCTCCAAGGATGCACACAAAATACATAGATAACCATGTAGGCAGGACCTTTCCCTCAGTCATCATTTAGCCAACACAATGCCAGGAAGTTACAACTGGGTGGATTGGGTGTCCTTTGTTCTCAAAAAAAAAAAAAAACATATTTTTTTTCTCTTTGTATATATGTAAGGATTTGCAGATCAATAAGCATTTTGATTTCAGCATGCAATTACATTCTCTTTGCTTGAATTCCTCTGAGTTATGCACAAGGCTTCCTACTCTGACGCCACTGTGTATTTGTTTTCCTGCTCTGATTTCAATGCATGTTGATGGCAAGTTAAATTATGAAAAACCTTAGTCTTTAATTCCATCAAGATGTGGATGTCAAAGAAAGGTAAAGATACAAATTAAGATGGTGCTAGGAAACTTGAGCATCCCTCTACAGGAGAGTCCTCTTATAATTTTGAGGGAGGATTGGGGTCTGGATATAAGCTGAGTGTATGATACAAGGATGCATGTAAGACAGCACCGTAAACTCATCTGCCGACAGTTCATATGAAGACTTGGCTAGAAAACTTCCATTAATAGGATCACCGATATAAACACATTTTAACAAATGGTAAAACTGCTCTCCATATTAAGGTGGCCATATATACCAGGTATTTCCAACTTCAAAATGGTAGGGGTTTTGTGAGCTCAGGCAAGGGCTTTAAGGTCAGCAAGTAATGAAAGCAAGTAACATCAGAGTTCAACTCAATCCAAATAATATACACTGATTCTCCATAATGTGCAATCTACTGTGCCCTCAAGAAGATTAATATTTGGGACATCTATGGTGGTCCAGTGGTTAAACATCTGCCTGCCAATACAGGAGACGTGGGTTCAATCCCTAATTTTGGAAGATCCCACATGCCGCAAGGCAACTAAACCCATGTGCCATGCTATTGAGCCTGTGCTCTACAGCCCGGGAGCCACAAGTACTGAGCCCACACACCTAGAGCCCTTTTTCCACAACAAGAGAAGCCATCACAATAGGAAGCCCATGCACTGTAATTAGAGAAAAGCCCGAGCAGCAACAAAGACCTAGGACAGCCAAAAATATATAAATAAAATCTTTTTTTAAAAGAAGATTAGTATTTGATGGGCAGAAAAATAGTTCATCCTGAAGTATTTCACTATTGATACTTTACACCTACACAATAATCCACAAAAACTGCATTTTGAGTGATTGGGCTATAAATAAATTATTTTCCCTTCAGTTCAGTTCAGTTCAGTTGCTCAGTTGTGTCCGACTCTTTGCGACCCCATGAACCGCAGCACACCAGGCCTCCCTGTCCATCACCAACTCCCAGAGTCCACACAAACCCATGTCCATTGAGTTGGTGATGCCATCCAACCATTTCATCCTCTGCTGTCCCTTTCTCCTCCTGCCCTCAATCTTTCCCAGCATCAGGGTCTTTTCCAATGAGTCAGCTCTTCACATCAGGTGGCCAAAGTACTGAAGTTTCAGCTTCAACATCAGTCCTACGAATGAACACCCAGGACTGATCTCCTTTAGGATGGACTGGTTGGATCTCCTTGCAGTCCAAGGGACTCTCAAGAGTCTTCTCAAACACCACAGTTCAAAAGCATCAATTCATCTGCGCTCAGCTTTCTTTATAGTCCAACTCTCACATCCATACATGACCACTGGAAAAACCATAGCCTTGACTAGACGGACCTTTGTTGGCAAAGTAATGTCTCTGCTTCTTAATATGCTGTCTAGGTTGGTCATAACTTTCCTTCCAAGGAGTAAGCATCCTTTAATTTCATGGCTGCATTTTGGAGCCCAGAAAAATAAAGTCAGCCACTGTTTCCCGTTTCCCCATCTATTTTCCCTTCAGTTCAGTTCAGTTCAGTTCATTCGCTCAGTCGTGTCCAACTCTCTGTGACCCCATGAATCACAGCACGCCAGGCCTCCCTGTCTATCACCAACTATTTTCCCTTAGACTTGCCTTATTTTTCCCTCTGCTATGCACCTCCAATTTTTATCAATGATTTTACTCTAGCCAAGGGCAAAGTAGAGCAGGAAGTTGAATAATTCTGAAAAACTATATTTCAAAGTTTGTTCATTTGCAAATATTCAGATACTTTACTTACTCCCATTTTTGTTTCACCAGTTTATGCTCTTTGTCAACAGTGAACTGGTAATCGGTAAAAGATGTAAACCTAAGCGCTAGGCCATTTAGATTGGATAATTTTGACCTTGCTGTGTTGATGGAATTTTTACCACCATCAGCTCCTTCTGAAAATTCTTTTACTCTAAAAAAATATTTTGGCCATGCTATGCAGCATGTGGAATCTTAGTTTTCCAACCAGGGATCGAACCCAGGCCCCCGACACTGGGAGCAAAGAATCTTAACCACTGAACCACCAGGGAAGTTCTATCACCTCCATCTTACTAGAGGACATTTATTTACTTAACAAACACTTACTTAGCATGTATATGCCACACAGAACTATTCTCAAGGCTAGATTATTTGCCCAAATCTTAGGACACAAAATCCTATGAGAGGCCTTTCACTGATTAATACCTCTTTCCTTCAAGATACAGATATGTGAAAGGTTAAGTGAAATTCTTTCCTGGAGGCACCCCGCACTGCCTCCACATTATTCCAGAGGTATTCATTTCATTTGACAAATTA
Organism: Moschus berezovskii; assembly: GCF_049115385.1. Taxonomy (NCBI): domain Eukaryota; kingdom Metazoa; phylum Chordata; class Mammalia; order Artiodactyla; family Moschidae; genus Moschus; species Moschus berezovskii. Next base: position 27,982,182 of record NC_142488.1, on the reverse strand, counting down.
AATTATAAATTAGAGGACTTAAAGTAGTTTTTAAAGACTTTAGGAATGGCAAGGCTTTAAGGTCTCTTCTGCTACCCTGGAAAAGTACAAGTCACCAATTCAGATCATCAGATATAATTTGGCCTCATTTTTGGGCTTCCGTTGTGGCTCAGCTGGTAAAGAATCTGCCTGCAATGCAGAAGACCTGGGTTCGATCCCTGGGTTGGGAAGATCCCCTGGAGCAGGGAAAGGCTACCCACTCCAGTATTCTGGCCTAGAGAATTCCATGGACTATATATTCCATGGGGTCTCAAAGAGTCAGACATGACCGAGTGACTTTCACTTCACTTCACTTTGGGGATATGTTGGTGATGGACAGGGAGGCCTGGCGTGCTGTGATTCATGGGGTCACAAAGAGTTGGACACGACTGAGCGACTGAAATGAACTGAACTGAAACTCACTTATTAAAAAAAAAAAAAAAAACAAGAGTCTCATGCTTTATCTACAGAACTAGCCAGGCAACTGTCCATTAACAGATGAATGGATGATGAAATGCATACAATTGAATATTATTCAGCTTCAAAAAAGATGGTAATCCTGCCATTTGTGACAATGTGAATGAACCTGAAGGGAAGAATGGTAAGTGAAATAAACCAGTCACAAAAGGGCAAATACTGCAGGATTCCACTTGTATGAGGTATCGAATATAATTAAACTCATAAGAATGGAGTAGAACAGTGGTTACCAGGAGCCGGTAGGGAGGAACTAATAGGGACTTATCATTTAATTGGTGTAAAGTTTCAGTTAGGCAAGGTGAATTAGTTCTAGAGGTCTTCTCTACAGAACAGTGCCTATAGTCAATACTAGATTTTGCATGTAGACATATGCTGAGGATAGTTGTTGTTGTTCAGTTGCTAAGTCATATCCAACTCTTTCAGACCCCATGGACTGTAGCATGCCAGGCTCTTCTGTCCTCCACTATCTCCCAGAGTTTGCTCAAGTTCATATCCATTGAGCTAGTGATGTTATCTAACCATCTCATCCTCTGCTTCCCCGTTCTCCTTTTGCCTTCAATCTTTCCCAGCATCAGGGTCTTTTCCAATGAGTTTGTTCTTCCCACCAGGTGGTCAAATGATCGGAGCTTCAGCTTCAGCAACAGTCCTTCCAATGAATATTCAGGGTTGATTTCCTTTGTTGGATCTCCTTTCTGTCCAAGGGACTCTGAAGAGTCTTCTCCAGCACCACAGTTTGAAAAGCATCAATTCTTCAATGCTCAGCCTTCTTTCTTGTCAACTCTCTCTTTTTTTTTTTTTGAAATGAACAGAGGAAAATTTATGCGTCGAACCTGGACTGGTCACTTATAATAATATACATGCTACAATTCCATTCTCCCCAATCATTCCACCTTCACCCTCTCCCACAGAGTCCCAAAGACTGTTCTAAATGCCTATGTCTCTTTTGCAGTCTCTTATACAGGGTTCAGGTTACCATTTTTCTAAATGTCAACTCTCATATCTGTACATGACTACCAGAAAACCACAGCTTTGATTATATGGACCTTTGCTGGCAAAGTGGTGTCTCTGCTTTTTAACACACTGTCTAGGTTTGTCATAGCTTTCCTTTCAAGGAGCAAGTATCTTTTCATTTCATGGCTGCAGTCACCGGCTGCAGTCACCATCTGCAGTGATTTTGGAACCCAAGAAAATAAAATCTGTTACTGTTTCCACTTTTCCCCCTTCTATTTGCCATGAAGTGATGGGATCAGATGCCATGGTATTAGTTTTTTGAATGTTGAGCTTCAAGCTAACTTGAAGCCACTCTCCTCTTTCACCTTCATCAAGAGGCTCTTTAGTTTCTCTTCACTTTCTGCCATTAGAGTGATATCATCTGCATATCTGGAGCAGGAAATGGCAACCCACTCCAGTATTCTTGCCTGGAGAATCCCAGGGACAGAGAAACCTGGTGGGCTGCCATCTATGGGGGCGCACAGAGTCGGACATGACTGAAGCGACTTAGCAACAGCAGCAGCAGCATCTGCATATCCGAGGTTGTTGATATTTCTCCCAGAAATCTCAATTTCCGCTTGTGATTCACTCAGCCTGGCATTTCGCATGATGTACTCTGCAAATAGGGCTTTCCAGGTGGCTCAGTGGTAAAGAATCCTCCTGCCAATGCAGGAGACGTGGGTTCAATCCCTAGTTCAAGAGTTCCATGCCTGGAGTAGGGCATGGAAACCCACTTCAGTATTCTCGCCTGGGAAATTCCACGGACAGAGGAGCTTGGCAGGTTACAGTCCCTAGCATTGCAAAGAGTATTGGATTTGGTAGGCCAGAATCAATTCCCTCTCCCTAAAAGCATCCAATAGTTATTTTGAGGAATTGCTGCTGCTGCTAAGTCACTTCAGTCGTGTCTGACTCTGTGTGACCCCATAGACGGAAGCCCACCAGGCTTCCCCGTCCCTGGGATTCTCCAGGCAAGAACACTGGAGTGGGTTGCCATTTCCTTCTCCAATGTGTGAAAGTGAAAAGTGAAAGTGAAGTTGCTCAGTCATGTCTGACTCGTAGCGACCCCATGGACTGCAGCCTACCAGGCTCCTCCGTCCATGGGATTTTCTAGGCAAGAGTACTTACTTCTTCTTTATTGAATATAGTCTGGTGGGCTTATGAACAATGGCTCTGTCCTCCCCCAGCTAAGGGGTGGGCACATGACTCACTCTAAACCAGTGTAAATCTTGAGCAGAGAAATAAAGATCAACAGTGGTTGTGGTGACTTCCTTGGCAGTCCAGTGGTTAAGGCTCCATGCTTTCAATGAAGGGCTGTGGGTTCGATCCCTGGTCGGGGAACTAAGATCCAACATGCTATGAGGTGTGGACAAAAACAAACAAAGAAACAAAAAGCAGTGCTTTTAATTTCATTCCTCCCTGTTGTGGGAGATGGGGGTAGGGATGTTCTGGCTGTCCCAACGGCCGATTCCTGCTTGGCAGCCTTAAAGACAGCCCTGGTTCTGGCCCATTTGAAAACCTAGCCCCTGACAGTTTTCCACATTAAACTGTTTAACTTCAGCAACATGGAATTATTTTGGTTGCTTAAAACCAAAGAAACTTCATTATATAATGGGCTAACTCAGAAAAATAAGACAAAGAATGAACACTGGCATCTCAAATATATCAAGCTCTTATTACCTGATCCATAGTTTGCCTGACAATGTAATAAGATTAAGCACCAAATAGATCAACATTGAGTGTATGAGGGAATCTGCTTTCTTTTGCAGACTTTAGAGAAAAAAAGTCTGCGGCATTTGAAAATATTTTGTTCATTTCAAAGAGATCTGACAAACAGTGCTTTGGAGTGGTTCTAAACCTCAGGCATAAACAAACTAAATGATGAAAACATGAATTCTTCCTTTCCCCTTTTAGATAAAATTGCTTGCAGTAATAAACACTAGTGTAACAAGGGAGAGAGTCAACCATACACTGAATGGAAGGCCTAAACAATTTGTTCCATATAAAATTTATGCCATTAGTTGGAAAATTTGTAGTACTGTAAAAAGATAATTTCCTTTCAAACATTTATAGTGAGAAAAACACATAAGTTAACAATTTGGGAACAGATTCACTTATTAATGTACTTTATCATGTAGAAGTTGGAATGACAGTGTGCTTTTCTATACATGGCCCAAGTGTTTTATGACTGAAGTTTCTTGGCTCTTTCAAGAAAATGAAGGGCCTAAATGAGCAGGATATATAAGTAAATAAACGAACAATATTAAAAGTATGATAACATTACAACATGAGCCCATAGAATGAAAATCAACTCTAGCAAATGTTCCTCTTGAAGATTTCAGAGGGAAGACACCTCTTTGGAGATCATCACAGTCTTGCTGTCACTACAGGGAGTCAGTCCAACACTAATTTGTCCTGTAGTATTGGACTACATTGCTCTTTCTTAGGTGAGATCCAGATTAAATGGTTTTCCCTTGCTTCAGGTTCATGTTTCCAAAAAAGGAAGCTTTTATCAAATACTAGATCCACACCCAATGTGGCAAGAAGCTCCCAACTGTTAAAGCTATAGGGAATAGAGACCAAGAAAGAAGATTCATCTCTCCCATCTCAGCCCAGACTGAAGATAGCTAGAATTTTCTACACGCTGACATTCTGGTGAGCTGACTGCTCAGAAGTCACACATGTGGTTGATGGGACTCCACTAGTGAATGATCCTTATGGCACATCTGAAGTTGCAGCCTGCTTCAGTTGTACTTGACTTTGGTTTATAAAACCCCATCCTGTGGTTTACCTTCGTAGCTGGTAATGGGCTGGTAATTTGCCATCGAAAATTAGTGGATTAAATAATAGCTACCTATATAGCACATGTGCAGGGTTCTCAACAAACTATCAGATTTAACCCTGAAAGGTGAGTAGTATGATCTCCATTGTATAGATTTTTTTTTTAAAGGAAGGTTTATGGCAAAACCAACCAATATAATATTGTAAAATAATTAGCCTCCAATAAAAATAAAATAAATAAATAAATAAACAATAACTTCAAAAATAAATGAACAAACCAAATCCAACATAAACAAACACGTAGATTCAGAGATCAGAGTAGTAATGGTTACCAGAGGGGAAGTGGTGGGAGTGAGAGGTGCCAAATGGGTAGAGGGGCTCAACTGTATGGTGATGGGTGTAAACTAAATTCCTGGTGGTAAGCACTCAGTAGTGTATACATTAGTAGAAATGTAATGCTGTACCCATGGAACTTATGTTATAAACCAATGTTACTGCAATCAAATCAACAACAAAAATGGAGGACTCAGAAGAACTACTGTGAGGTTACACAGACAGTAAGAAACTGAGAATTCTTTTTATTTATAATAAATAAATAATTTATTTATAAATTATAAATATATTTAAATAAGTTTTTATGTATAAATATATTTAAATAAATTCTTTTATTTATTTATAAATAAAATCTTTTTGTTTATAAATTCTTATTTAAAAATCTTTTAAAATTTATTTATAAATTATTTTATTTATAAATAAATTTAAATAAATTATTTTTATCTATAAATTATTTTTATTTATTTAAGGAATTTATGTATAAATAAATTATTTTTATTTATTTAATGAATTTATTTGGCTATGCCAGGCTACGCTAGGTTGCAGCAAATGGGATCTTAGTTCCCTGATCAGGGGTTGAACCCAGGCCCCCTATGTTGGGAACATGGAGTCTTAGCCACTGGATCACCAGAGAAGTCCTTGAATATTTCTTCTCACCTTATACTTCAGTTCAGTTCAGTCGCTCAGTCCTATCCGACTCTTTGTGACCCCATGAATCACAGCACGCCAGGCCTCCCTGTCCATCACCAACTCCCGGAGTTCACTCAAACTCATGTCCATCAAGTCAGTGATGCCGTCCAGCCATCTCATTCTCTGTCATCCCCTTCTCTTCCCGCCCCCAATCCTTCCCAGCATCAGAGTCTTTTCCAGTGAGTCAACTCTTCGCATGAGGTGGCCAAAGTATTGGAGTTTCAGCTTTAGCATCAGTCCTTCCAATGAACACCCAGGATTGATCTCCTTTAGAATGGACTGGTTGGATCTCCTTGCAGTCCAAGGGACTCTCAAGAGTCTTCTCCAACACCACAGTTCAAAAGCATCAATTCTTCAGTGATCAGCTTTCTTCACAGTCCAACTCTCACATCCATACATGACCACGGGAAAAACCATAGCCTTGACTAGACGGACCTTGGTTGGCAAAGTAATGTCTCTGCTTTTTAATATACTATCTAGGTTGGTCATCAGAGAAGGCAATGGCAAGCCACTCCAGTACTCTTGCCTAGAAAATCCCATGGACGGAGGAGCCTGGTAGGCTGCAGTCCGTGGGGTCGCTACAAGTCAGACATGACTGAGCGACTTCACTTTCACTTTCCACTTTCATGCATTGGAGAAGGAAATGGCAACCCACTCCAGTGTTCTTGCCTGGAGAATCCCAGGGACGGGGGAGCCTGATGGGATGCCGTCTATGGGGTCACACAGAGTCGGACACGACTGAAGTGACTTAGCAGCAGCAGCAGCAGCAGGTTGGTCATAACTTTAGGTGTGGATATAGCTAGCGTTCTAGCCAATGAGATGTGAATAGAAGTGATATATGCCACTTCCAGTCTGATGAATACAAATGGTATCGTGAGGTCCTTCAAGCCTTTCCTCCTCTGCCAACTTGATGCAGATGAGCACAGTTGTCCTGGAAGCCACTTTTGGAAGCTGGAGATTATAGTCAGTCCAGGATGAAGTTATATGCAACATGAGGGTTCTTAGCAGTTTCAGATGAGTCTCCTTGTGTAGTAGGTAGGAACTTATTAAACTCAGATGTGTAAGAAATATTCATTTGCTATCTTATTTAAATAAAATTAAACCCGAATCCAAGCTCTATCCCATCAGGCTGTTGAAAAATACAATTTTAACTTCTATTAAGGCTTCTACACATCTCATCAGGTCTGACAGTTCTATTGCTTCCAGTTCCATTTGTGACTCACTTGGTGAGTCTGAGAGCCCCTGTGCAGGAGGCCCAGACTGCCTGAACCCATTATAAGCCACCCCTCAAAGGGCTGTCATGTCCCTGCTCTCACCAGGACCCTTAACGTCTTGTCTTTGTCCAACGTCAGTCCCAATCTCAACCTTTCTCTTTCTTCTTCTCCCCACTTTGAAAGTCATCTTTCTCTCTCTCATGTGCATTGTGGGAGGAAAGACAAAATTATCATCTAACAAAGGAAAGGCAGGCAAGGGGGCGGGGAGGTCCAGTGGCTGAGACTTCCCTGGTGGTCCAGTGGCTGAGACTCCATGCTCCCAATGCAGGGGGCCCGGATTCAATCCCTGGTCAGGGAACTAGATCCCACATGCCACAACTAAAGAACCCACATGCCACAATGAAGACCTAGTGCAGCCAAATAAATAAATATTTTTTAAACCCCCAAACACAAAGGGAAGGCAGAACCAATCATTTTAACCAAATGATATCTATGTGTTCTGTAAACATCTATCAGGAAATTATAAAACCTGACCAATTGTTTGAAATGAAGGAAGAAAAAAATGTGTAGAAAAGATTATTATCTCAAAAGAACCCGTGGCTGATTCATGTCAATGTATAGCAAAAATCACAATATTGTAAAGTAATTATCCTCCAACTAAAATAAATAAATTTTAAAAAAGAACCATCTTGGTACCCTTATATAAAACACCAGAGTCTTCCCCCAGGTGCAGCTAGGGTTAGCTTTCATGGGCACCCTCCAGCTAATCATATAATTATCACATAAAACAATGACCTTTATAAATGAGAGGTCACTATTATTCATATGGATTGAGCATAATTGTTATTAACTTATAATAGCAATCTATATAAGTTCTTGGATATTTATTTACTCAAAGGTTGACAAGTTTCAAGAAACATGACAATGATTGAACTTGGTGTAAGGATTCTGTGAAGCCTAAGAACAAATTTTGAAAGACATATGAAAAGAGAAATCCAATAAACCATGAGCTGAAAATAAACTCTGTGAAAACAGAGATGGGCAAAAAGCACTAAGGGAAAAAAAGATCACAAAGAATTAGATAAAAGTAAAACAGACTGGTTCCAAATAGGAAAAGGAGTACATCAAGGTTGGATATTGTCACCCTGCTTATTTAACTTATATGCAGAGTACATCATGAGGAACTCTGGGCTGGAAGAAGCACAAACTGGAATCAAGATTTCTGGGAGAAATATCAATAACCTCAGATATGCAGATGACACCACCCTTATGGCAGAAAGTGAAGAGGAACTCAAAAGCCTCTTGATGAAAGTGAAAGAGGAGAGTGAAAAGGTTGGCTTGAAGCTCAACATTCAGAAAACGAAGATCATGGCATCTGGTCCCATCACTTCATGGGAAATAGATGGAAAAACAGTGGAAACAGTGTCAGACTTTATTTTTGGGGGCTCTAAAATTGCTGCGGATGCTGATTGCAGCCAGGAAATTAAAAGACGCTTACTCCTTGGAAGGAAAGTTATGACCAACCTAGATAACATATTAAAAAGCAGAGACATTACTTTGCCAACCAAGGTCCATCTAGTCAAGGCTATGGTTTTTCCCGTGGTCATGTATGAATGTGAGAGTTGGACTGTGAAGAAAGCTGATCACCAAAGAATTGATGCTTTTGAACTGTGGTGCTGGAGAAGACTCTTGAGAGTCCCTTGGACTGCAAGGAGATCCAACCAGTCCATTCTAAAGGAGATCAATCCTGGGTGTTCATTGGAGGGACTGATGCTAAAGCTGAAACTCCAATACTTTGGCCACCTCATGCGAAGAGTTGACTCACTGGAAAAGTCTCTGATGTGGGAGGGATTGGGGGCGGGAAGAGAAGGGGACGACAGAGAGTGAGATGGCTGGATGGCATCACCGACTCCATGGACATGAGTTTGAGTGAACTCCGGGAGTTGGTGATGGACAGGGAGGCCTGGTGTGCTGTGATTCATGGGGTCGTAAAGAGTCGGACACGACTGAGCGACTGAACTGAACTGAACTGAAAAGAGTCCAACAAATATCAATAGTTAATAGACCATCATCAATAGAGATCAAGCTTCCCAGGTGGCTCAGTGGTAAAGAAATCTGCCTGTCAATGCAGGAAATGCCAGAGATGCCAGTTTGATCCCTGGATCGGGAACTTTCCCTGGAGGAGGAAATGGTAACCCAGTTCAGTATTCTTACCTGGGAAATCCCATGGACAGAAGAGCCTGGTGGGTGACAGTCCGTAGGGTTGCAAAGAGTCAGACACGACTGGAGCGACTTAGCATGCACACATGGTAAATATATGACAACCGTGAGCACTGAGATATAGAATCCTGGGGACCAGAGTTACCCATGAAGAGTAAATACACAGAATTCTGTACTGAAGGATAATGTTTTACTTCATTCACTCTGAGATACCTGCTCTGTAATGAGAGCCGCTGCCTAGGAGACATGAGAAGCAAAACTCCACCAAGAAGATGAATGATTGCATAATTCAGTGCTGGCACTTGTCTCATTGGATCTCTAGATCAAATCTCTGCCTGGAAATGGCTCCCAGTTCTTTGAATGCTCAGTCTGAGAGAAAATGTGTTCCTGTTATATTAACAATTCTTAAAAAATTCTGAAATGATGTATGCTGACGTAGAACATCTAGGTTTTTCTTATACTTTAATTCTCAGGATGATCCATGAATCTTACCCACCCCACCTTCATGAATTGATGAGATATATGAAACAATGAGAGAATAATACAATACATTATATAGTTTAGTGAGAGTACAGGATGCTATAATTTATTTCAATTTTATTTATTTACTTTTGGTTGCACTGGGTCTACATTGTTGTGTGTGGGCTTTTTCTAGTTGTGGTGAGCAGGGGCTACTCTCTAATTGCAGTGTTCAGGCTTCCCACTGTAGTGGCTTCTCTTGTTTTGGAACACGGGCTCTAGGGCACGTGGGCTTCAGTAGTTTCTGCTCTCAGGCTCTAGACCTGAGAGCTCAATAGTTATGGCACACAGGCTTAGCTGCTCTGTGGCCTATGGGATCTTCCCAGATCAGGTATCATACCCAGGTCTCCTGCATTGGCAGGTGTTTTTTTTTTTTTAACACTGAGCTACCAGGGAAGCACCAAGGTGTTATTTATTAATGACTTGTATTTAGTTATGATTAAACAATTATTCAATAATTGCTAACTGTTTGAAAACTATCGGAACAGCTGACTTTAGAGAACGATCTTCATGCATGAGATCTCGGCCCATCAGGGATGGCATTAGAGAAAATGTAGACCTTGGTGAGGGACTTGAAGATGCTGCAGAATATATAAATATGGGAAGGAAAGAAGAACATACTAGAATTCCACTAATTATTCTGAGTGCGATTTGCATTTGGAATTCTATGCACACCATCCATAAACTTGTAAATTTTGACTAGTACTGAAAAGGAGGAGAGTTTTCTAGAGCATGTTGAAGGCATCTTTTAATCCTCACATAATTTAATCATAATATCTCATGCACTATAACTAATTATTACATTTCCCTGGAACTTATTATTTGACACATCTGCTTTTGGATTAAAAACAAAGATTAGCTAAAGTTGGATATTATATTTATCTAGATTTTGATACAAAACTTGACTAAGCACAAACAATAAAATATACTTCATCTTATGGTCTTTAAGGTAATATATTAAGTAGGTAAATACTCAAAAGTGAAAGTGGCAGGAAAAAAATAAAAGCAGTGTAAGGGCAAAAGAAATAGTTATATTAGTTTGACAGAAATTTATAAAATGAAAATAGCCCAGGGACTTCCCTGGTTGCCCAGTGGTTAAGGCTTCATGCTCCCAATGCAGGGGACCCAGGTCAATTCCTGGTCAGGGATCTAGATTCCACATGCCGCAACTAAGAGCCAATGCAGCAAAATAAATAAATAAATAAAATAATAAATAAATATTTTGAAAAATGCTATAGTCCATGGGGATCAAATTTACCATTTTGATGCACTAGTATAAACTGAGTATGAGGCAATTCAAAGTATTAGGTTAGGACAAAAGTAACTGTGGTTTATGCATTATTGAAATTTGCTGTTTGACATTGGAATATATTCTAAATAAACGTGGTTATGCTATACATCATTTTAATGTGCATTTCTTGCTTTATATTTTTTGCTAATGACTTATTGCTTGCTATTTATCCTTATTTATTTTAGACTATGGAAAGGATGTTAGACAAAAAGCAAATTTGAGCAATTTTCTTATTTGAGTTAAAAATGGGTTGTAAAACAGCAGAGACAACTCACAATATCAACAATGCATTTGGCCCAGGAACTGCTAATGAACATACAGTGCAGTGGTGGTTCAAGAAATTTTGCAAAGGAGATGAGAGACGTGAAGATAAGGAGCACAGTGGCCGGCCATTGGACGTTGACAATGACCAAGTGAAATCAATCACCGAATCTGATCCTCTTAGAACTACACAAGAAGTTGCTAAAAAACTCAGCATCAACCATTCTATGATCATTTGGCATTTGAAGCAAATTGGAAAGGTGAAAAAGCTCAATAAGTAGGTGCCTCATAAGCTGACCACAAATCAAAAAAAAATGTCGTTTTGAAGTATTGTCTTCTCTAATTCTACACATCAATGAACTATTTCTTGATTGGTTTGTGATGTGTGCTGAAAAGTTGATTTTATACAACAGCTGGTGAAGACCAGCTCAGTGGTTGGACCAAGAAGAAACTCCAAAGTACTCCCCAAAGCCAAACTTGCAACAAAAAAAGGTCATGGTCACTGTTTGGTAGTTTGCTGCTGGTCTGATCCACTATAGCTTTCTGAATCCTGGTGAGAGCATTAGCTTTGAGAAGTATACTCAGCAAATCAATGAGATGTGCCCAAAACTGCAATGCCTGCAGCCGACATTGGTCAACAGAAAGGGCCCAGTTCTCCTCCATGACAATACCCGACCACATGTTGCACAACCAACACTTCAAAAGTTGAATGAATTGGGATTTGAAGTTTTGCTTCATCCACCATATTCACCTGACCTGTCACCAACCAAGTACTACTTCTTTAAGCATCTCAACAACTTTTTGCAGGGAAAATGCTTCCACAACCAGCAGGAGGCAGAAAATGCTTTCCAAGAGTTCACTGAATCCTGAAGCATGGATTTTTATGCTACAGGAATAAACAAACTTAATTCTTGTTGGCAAAAATGTGTTGATTGTAATGGTTCCGGTTTTGATGAATAAAGATATGTTTGAGCCTGCTGCTGCTGCTGCTAAGTTACTTCGTGTCCAACTCTGTGCAACCCCATAGACGGCAGCCCACCTGGCTCCCCCATCCCTGGGATTCTCCAGTGTTTGAGCCTAGTTGTAATGATTAAAAATTCACGGTCTGAAACCATAATTACGTTTGCACCAACCTAATACTTCAAGACACATATACTACCACTGTTTTGGAGATGTACTTCCCTAATAATCATGAGAAAATGAGAAAAATGAGTAGGTTTCTACGACTGTCTGATTTAAAATTTTAGAAATTATATAATGGAAAATTATAAATACAATGATATATTTATATAATATATGTGACCTACAATAATGACAACCAAACAACCCAGCAGAAAAACTTATTGATATTTAAAAGTATTAAAAGTCATAGCAGGATCCTCTATGACCCACCTCCCAGAATATTGGAAATAAAAGCAAAAATAAACAAATGGGACCTAATTAAAATTAAAAGCTTCTGCACAGCAAAGGAAACTCTAAGCAAGGTGAAAAGACAGCCTTCAGAATGGGAGAAAATAATAGCAAATGAAGCAAATGACAAAGAATTAATCTAAAAAATATAAAAGCAACTCCTGAAGCTCAATTCCAGAAAAATAAACGACCCAATCAAAAAATGGGCCAAAGAACTAAACAGACATTTCTTCAAAGCAGACATACAGATGGCTAACAAACACATGAAAAGATGCTCAACATCACTCATAATCAGAGAAATGCAAATCAAAACCACAATGAGGTACCATTTCACACCAGTCAGAATGGCTGCTATCCAAAAGTCTACAAGCAATAAATGCTGGAGAGGGTGTGGAGAAAAGGGAACCCTCTTACACTGTTGGTGGGAATGCAAACTAGTACAGCCACTATGGAGAACAGTGTGGAGATTCCTTAAAAATCTGGAAACAGAACTGCCATATGACCCAGCAATCCCACTGCTGGGCATACATGCCAAGGAAACCAGAATTGAAAGAGACATGTGTACCCCAATGTTCATCACAGCACTGTTTATAATAGCCAGGACATGGAAGCAACCTAGATGTCCATCAGCAGATGAATGGATAAGAAAGCTGTGGTACATATACACAATGGAATATTACTCAGCCATTAAAAAGAATACATTTGAATCAGTTCTAATGAAGTGAGTGAAACTGGAGCCTATTATACAGAGTGAAGTAAGTCAGAAAGAAAAACACCAATACAGTATACTAACGCATATGTATGGAATTTAGAAAGATGGTAACGATAACCCTGTATGCGAGACAGCAAAAGAGACACAGATGTATAGAACAGTCTTTTGGACTCTGTGGGAGAGGGCAAGGGTGCGATGATCTGAAAGAATAGCATTGCAACATGTATATTATCATATGTGAAACAGATCACTAGTCCAGGTTCGATGCGTGATACAGGATGCTCGGGGCTGGGGCACTGGGATGACCCAGGGGATGGGATGGGGAGGGAGGTGGGAGGGGGGGTCAGGATGGGGAACACATGTAAACCCATGGCTGATTCATGTCAATGTATGACAAAAACCACTACAATACTGTAAAGTAATTAGCCTCCAATTAAAATAAATATGTTTAAAAAATAAAAGTATTACTAGAATCCATATAAAATAGCTTTAGCATCTTAGAAATAGCAGAGATGAAACATTAATGGATTAATCCTTGATCCTAACCAATGGAAAAATTGTCTTTACATTATCGTTCACAAATGACCAGACACTTTCTGCTTGGACAGGTGTAGTGTCTCACTGTTTCCCTTAGAAGTCTATTTTGTACAGCTGTAATTCATGAGAAGCTTTGCCTTCTGTTTAACTGAAATTTATCTCCCTGTGACTTTTATTTTTAATCCAAGTTTTATTCTCTGAAGCTTCAAAGGCACAGTTTAATGCAAATCAGTTCAATTAATAAATATCATAGGATAGCTCTGCCGGGAACTGAGGTAGGTATTGACATACAACAATGAATAAGACATATTTTTTTACCTCTGTCTTCTGACTTGACAGTTATTCAAATTCCAGAAGATAAATTTTACTCTCCTTTGATTCTGCTCTATAAATCAAAGATCTCCAGGTCCCTGAACCATATTAAGATCCTTTACAACACCGATCACTTAGTTTCTAAATTTGCACAATTAAATTGCTAGTCTAATTAAAACTTTAATGTAAAACGGTTAAGTGGAGTGTTTCCTGCTGTAATACTTTGCATGTAAGAGCAGATTATCTATATTAGACTTGCAACAGAAGTGGGAGCAAGAAATGGTTGAATGGTCCTATAGCTGATAGCTCACCTCAAGGACGTCTGAGAAGTGGGAGGGACAAGAGAGAAAAATGATTAGTGGTGATTTCTTTGGAGAGGGTTGATAGGGCTAGGCATTTCTCTACTGCCACTGGCATTTCTGCTATTTTCATCTCCACAACTGAAGCCAGGGAAGGGGAAGAGTTGTTAGGGATCACACAGAGAAGCTTGAAATGTTTTCCTTGGGGTCAGAACAAAAACTTTTATCTGAGAAAGTACAGAAATAAGAGACTGAACGTATCTGTTTCTCGTTGGGGAGAGAGGACTCCAGGGAGTAAAACTATATTTCCACTGATGGTGACGCAAAAAGGCAAAGTGTCCTATGGACCAGAAGAGACACATAACACTGAGCTGAACTTGAGATATTCTGAAAGGTGTGTGCCTCAGGGGTCTGGCTGCTATGACTAAGTACAAGATACTACTAGAAGCAAGAGTTGAGGAGACAGCAGTAAACTGCCAGCTGGAAGGGACGTCTCCCATACTAAGCAATATGGCAGTGGATTTGGGAGAGTCATCTACAAAGAAGAAGCAAAAGCAATTGTAGTAGACTGATTGCAATCATGTCCCCAATTCCTTATCCTCCAAGTATCCAAGCCATTTGCAAATAGTATTGCTGCAATAGAGAAGCATTGACTTTCTCAACCCTTGAATACAGCTGGTATAATTATTCACCAAGAGAATGCAGTGTAAGTGACAGTGTGTCAGTTTCAAGCCTAGGCATCAAGGCGCCTGACATGCTGCTACTGGTGGTTCTGATACTGTTACTTTGCCTCCCTCCCCCTCCCCACTCCCCTTTCCTTCCCCGCTATCCCCCCCTGCTTCTCTTTTCAGCCCAACCTGAAGAACAGAAGAACCTATAAACTGAGAGGCTCAGGTTTTTATTTTAGATTGGAGTGGACTTTTAATGCCTGAACTTGAGACGGTTCATAACTAAGAATAACTAAAAAAAACCTTTCAGATGTGCTCAAGTGGGAAAACCCCTAAAATTCAAGCAAGACTGATATAATACAGGGTATGTGAACAACTCGTACATGGGAAAAATGAAGTCATTTCATAATTTCACCCTATTAAATCCAACTCGTTCAAGAAACTACCTGATTTTTTTTTTAGTTATAAACATCTGTCTTAATAGAGTATTTTCTCAACATGTTCTAGCTAATCCATTTCTTATTAGCAATATAATATTATTTCACAAAACATCAGTTTTTGTAGGGCTAAAATTTGATTATATTTATCACATTATTTTTAGTAATAATTTTTTCATGATAATCAATCTATTCAACTACATTCCACATTAAATAACTAAATAGGTATGTTCAATCAAAAACCACAGTACCATACTTCTACATCTTTTTTTTTTTCCTTGAAATCACACAAGACAATAACAGAAACATTTGTGGTAAAACCAGGAAACAAATGGAATTCGTCAACTCCAAAATTAAAGGCTCAGAAAAGTGGCTGAGATTAGGCAGAAGCTATGGGGGAAGAGCCGTGAGGGGGGATGAGGGGGCCATGTGACAGGAGACCTCAGAAAGTGGAAGCAGAATATTCAGAAGGTGCGGGGCTCATGTCAAAAGACAAAAGCTAAATTTCTGTGTATAGCAATCCAAGCAGAAGCCAGGTTGAAACTGGCTAGAAGCCATGAGAGGTGATGAACAGAGAGGAATGTGTTGATGGGGCACAGGGGCCATAAATCTCACAGAAATTCCAAAGAATGTATACCCTAAATTTCAAGGATGAGACACTAGATTTTTGTAGTTTTTACCTAACCTACTTTGGTGACAGAAGCTGGATTTTTAAAGTTAACATTTCTAAGAGAAATTTAAACTTCTCAATAAAAAGCCAGAGCCTGACCTCAAAAGTAAAGTACATTTTTAATTGTAACCATCTTCAGCATAAACGGCTAAAATTAATTCCATCACTTCAATATTTCTATGTGAACTAAATGTAACTGACAGAAAGGAATTCAGCTACTGAAGCACATTATTTCATTGCCACAGTAGATTCCATAATACTGCTTATCATAAAGGCATAGATTTATTTTTTTGCAAATTGCTCCAATGTGTAGTTATTTTTCCCCTCTTTTAGTATCAGATATACTTAAAGGTAGAATAGAATGACTTCAAACCATCAATTACTTTACATTATCATCTCTCCATGAGTGGTTAGTAGAGAGAAAAAAAATTTTTAATGTATATTAATATGCCATTAATAATTAATTAATGTCATAATCCAAAAAGATTATGACATATAAAGTATGGCCTACTTTTAAATATATAACTTCCTTAAGCTAATGTCACTATAGGGAAAAATAATTTAAGCCTCATTATGATTATCCCATTTATTTGAAACTTCTTCATATATTATCCTACCATTGTGAAATTAAACAGCATCCTTTTATAAAAGTTTTTTTCTCTCTTTGAAATGGAATCAAAGTCCCTTTTCCAGGAAGACAAATGTTTAAATGAATATTTGAACTGAATTCAGTCAGTTCAGTTCAGTCGCTCAGTCGTGTCTGACTCTATGTGACCCCATGAATCACAGCACGCCAGGCCTCCCTGTCCATCACCAACTCCCGGAGTTCACTCAAACTCATGTCCACAGAGTCGGTGATGCCATCCAGCCATCTCATTCTCTGTAGTCCCCTTCTCCTCCCGCCCCCAACCTTTCCCAGCATCAGAGTCTCCAGGCTTCAGCAATATGTGAACCGTGAACTCCCAGACGTTCAAGCAGGTTTTAGAAAAGGCAGAGGCACCAGAGATCAAATTGCCAACATCCGCTGGATCATGGAGAAAGCAAGAGAATTCCAGAAAAACATCTATTTCTGCTTCATCGACTATGCCAAAGCCTTTGACTGTGTGGATCACAATAAACTGTGGAACATTCTGAAAGAGACGGGAATACCAGACCACCTGACCTGCCTCTTGAGAAACCTGTATGCAGGTCAGGAAGCAACAGTCAGAACTGTACATGGAACAACAGACTGGTTCCAAATAGGAAAAGGAGTACGTCAAGGCTGTATATTGTCACCTTGCTTATTTAACTTATATGCAGAGTACATCATGAGGAATGCTGGGCTGGAAGAAGCACAAGCTGGAATCAAGATTGCTGGGAGAAATATCAATAACCTCAGATATGCAGATGATACCACCCTTATGGCAGAAAGTGAAGAGGAACTCAAAAGCCTCTTGATGAAAGTGAAAGAGGAGAGTGAAAAGGTTGGCTTGACGCTCAACATTCAGAAAACAAAGATCATGGCATCTGGTCCCATCACTTCATGGGAAATAGATGGAAAACAGTGGAAACAGTGAACTGAATTACATTCCTTTTTTTCTCTGTCATGTTTTATAACTTTATCATAGCCCCTAAATATGGCCATCTTCTTGATTCTGTGGGTTATCACTAACACTCACAAAAAGGCACATTGGTCTCTTGATCATTTATTTCCTGGACAAAGAGAATCATAAAATTATACCCTAAATATTCTATAATTTTTTAAACCAGGAAGATCATCTCTTCTTTGGTTTTAGATAGAATAGTTAGGAGAACTGGGGAGAGCACAGTAGGGTACTGTCCATTGCAAAAGGTAGGCAGTGGCTGGTGGTGACCCTGCCAGAGGCTCATGTAGGGGGCAGTTTTGAGATATTGATCCCAAACTCCAATTCATGTTGCCACCAATTGCCACAGGACTGTGCTTGGCTCAAGAAATGAAAAAAATTTGCTAAAATGTTACTATTTTAGAAATAAATATGCTGAGGAATGCCTACGACTTAAGCAAGCATGATAGGAAAATGCAGATATTGGATAAGAGAATAAATGTGGGCATTTGTATAGAAATAAGGGCATTTCCTGAAATGAACAGAGTTCATATCCTATCCCTGCTTCATACTATCTGTATAAGCTTTAGCAGTTCCCTTAAACTCTATAATCCATATTTTTTTCATCATAAAAATTGAGGTAATAATTGTACTGCTGTGTAGACTTGTAAGGAGCATGAAAAGTAAGGATGTATGTTAAGGGTTTAACTTAGTACTTCGTATACAGTAAGCACTCAACAAATATTTGCTATTATCATCACTGTTCTTACAAAGAATCCTTCAGTTCAGTTCAGTTCAGTCGCTCAGTCGTGTCCGACTCTCCACGACCCCTTAGATGTATGCAAACTCTACATCAAGATACACATGGAGTCAAAATTTTGATGTTTAATTCCCCATAAAATGGTCCTCTGCCAACTGGGTTTCCTGTTATCTTACATCTTTTTGTCCAGTGTGACCAGTTAATAATTTCTTCTATACATTGTCAGTCTTACATCTATTCTGATGGGAATAATTCATTTTCTGCCTATTTAAATACTGCCCAATCTGCAGGGAAGTGAAAACTTCCCTTATATGCAGAGTACATCATGCAAAATGCCAGGATGGGGGAATCACAAGCTGGAATCAAGGTTTTGGGGAGAAATATCAGTAACCTCAGATATGCGGACGATACCACCCTTATGGCAGAAAGTGAAGAAGAACTAAAGAGCCTCTCGATGAGGGTTAAAGAGCAGAGTAAAAAGGCTGACTTATAATGCAATATTCAAAAAACAAAGATCACGGCATCTTGCCCCATCACTTCATGGCAAATAGATGGGGAAATGTGGAAACAGTGACAGATTTTATTTTCTTGGGCTCCGAAATCACTGTGCATGGTAACTGCAGCCATGAAATTAAAGATGTTTGCTCCTTGGAAGGAAAGCTATGACCAACCTAGACAGCATATTAAAAAGCAGAGACATCACTTTGCTGACAAATGTCCATATAGTCAAAGCTATGGCTTTTCCAGTAGTCATGTATGGATGTGAATGTTGGACCATAAAGAAGGCTGAGCACTGAAAAACTAATGCTTTTGAACTGTGGTGCTTAAGAGTCCCTTGGACAGAAAGGAGATCCAATCAGTCAGTCATAAAGGAAATCAACCCTGAATATTCATTGGGAGAAGTGATGCTGAAGCTGAAGCTCCAATACTTTGGTCACCTGATGCAATGAGACAATTCACTGGAAAAGACCCTGATGCTGGGGAAGATTGAGAGCCGGGGGAGAAGGGAATGACAGATGAGAAGGTTGGATGGCATCATTGACTCAATGGACATTAGTTTGAGCAAACTCCAGGAGATAGTGAAGGACAGGGAAGCCTGGCGTGCTGCAAGTCCATGGGGTCGCAAAGAGTCAGACAGGACTTAGCAACTGAACAACCACCACAACAGTGGTAAAGAATTCACCTGCCAATGCAGGAGATGCAGGTTTGATCCTTGGGTCGAGAAGATCCCCTGGAGAAGGGAATGGCTACCCAGTCCAGTATTTTTGCCCAGAGAATTCCGTGAACAGAGGGGCCTGGCAGGCTACAGTCCTTGGGGTCACCAAGAGTTGGACATGACTGAGTGACTAACACTTTCACTACTTTTCTTTCACTTTAAATAGAGGCATAGGTGCATAAGAAAATACAAAGACTTGTAAGTAAAAATGTCTTAGTTCAAATCCAAGCCCTGAAATTTACAAGTATGTAAACATGAGCAATAGATTAAAAATCTTCAAACCTCAGTTTTCCCTATCTGCAAAATGGGATAATCCCAACTTCAAAAGTTCTTGTAGCAATTAATCAAAATTTTATATATTTTAACAAATTTATACATGATATATATGTACAATATATATTATAATATTTTATTATGATTAGCATTTCATTTAGCACTTCTATTCATACTTTTTCATTCTTTTTTCCCTTTTAATACCATAGATTTATGCAAAACTTCATGGATAGAGAAGCCTGGTGGGCTACAGTCCATGAGGTTGCAGAGTTGAACATGACTGAATGACTAATACATTATTGTTTTTAAAGGCTATCCATATATGAGTAATTCCTTGAAGCAAGCTATTGTCTAGTTTTATGGATGAAAATAAAGGATCCAGGACATCAAGTAACTTCTCTCAGATCAAGGTATAAACCAAAATGTTCTGATTCATAGTCTAGTGCCTTTTAATTTTATTATCTCACTGTAGTTTTTTTCTCCTCACATGTATGATAATATCTTCACTCCTATGAGGCCAAGGCCTTTGATGGCAGAATCATCCATTGAGCATTAGTGTGGTTAAATCGATGTTTGAGTCTGCAGTATGCTTAATAGTCTCCGCCATAAATTGCCAGAGTAATTTCTGCTCCACTTATCTTGTGGAGAAACTATGAGGATGCATAGAGAATATAAACATGCATATGTTTTTTGTAACCTCTTAAATGCTACACTAATACAGGGCATCTCCCACATGACTGGCATTCAATCACTTCTCCCTGACTGCATTATATGGTTTATAGTTAGGATTGGAGAGATGAGAGTGGAGTCAAATTATCTTTATATCTTTGTTTTGGTGTTAAGAAATAGATAACAGTTTTCAACTTTTATCCATCCTCTTCTGAAATATTAAATTCTAACCTTAGAATAATGCCCAGGTGACCCAAGTCACAAAATAAACATTAAGGAAAAAAGGCAAAGAACAGTCTCTTGTATTGCTGGGCTCAAGCACATCTCTGCTCTGTCATCAGACATTTCACACCTGCAGTGTGTCGCTTCAGACAGTTAGGTGCGGTTTTACACAAACACATGTGTCATCTTTCAAGGTAAATTCTAAACTTCTTGAGGATACAGCAGTGTTATTGTTTTTCCCATTTCTATTGCTCATGTCACCCAGTATAATGCCTTGCAATTCCTAAGGAATACATTTTATTATTATTGCTATTGCTTTTGATTTTTTTCTACTTGGTAATTCCTCATGGGGAAGTTGAACTAAACTTTGCTTGTCTCAAAGCCTAGAAATTTGCTTTCTGTCTCTATGTTTCTTCTTTTGCCAAATGTCTCAGCCATTCATTTGGTCTGGCATCCTCATGCTGCCCTATAAGGACTATATCATCTACTGGGGCTTCACTGGGGCTTCAGTGGCTATGACTTCACACTCCCAATGAAGGGGACCTGGGTTTGATTCTTGGTCATGCCAGAACTGAGATCCTGTGCAGCCAAATAAATGGGTAAACATTTTTTAAAGTCTCTTTTTTTTAAAAAAAAAAAAAAGGCCTATACCCTCTACCTTTAGTTCTGTTGATGGAGTCCCTCTTGGGAAAATTACAATGGTAGGGACAGAGATCTATTTGAATCAGAGAAGGACAAGAAGTCATCTGACTGCTTCCTGAATTTTGCCACATAGGTAGACACTGACTTCCCTCATGCCTAAGGCTAGCTCTTCTTATCACAGTTCATAAGCTGTTTGCACTTATTTATCTCTGAGAACTTCACCTGGACAAAAACATGCTCATATCATCCACGAAGCTGATGATCTGCCCAATAATGTGGGCATGGAATTTCCCACTCTCCCCAAGCAAAACTAGAGAGAGGATTTTGCAGCTGCAGCTTGGGTATAGATAACTGGTGACTCCCAGAGCATCACTAATGAAAGAATTCTTGTCTTTCCATCTGTGGGTAACTACGTTCCAATCTCACATTTCACATTTTGGAGCTTCAAGTTCATCACCTATGAAAAAGTGAGAGTGAGAACTATTCTTCCTGCTTGAGACACGATTTATTTTTTATGAGGGTCAGATAAGATGATGTGTGATGAAGCCCTAGAGTAACACAGAGCACCTCCTCCACCTCTGATGGACTGGACCAGGAAAGAGTTTCCTAAAATATTCCCCTCTCTAATGCTGCCTTTCAATCTTTAGTCCACGGGGGACATGAAACGGAATCAGATAGGAAAGATACAATATATTTCCAGTGGTAAAGATCTCTTGTCCATAAGATACAGCATCTGTCTAGATTATGGGTTTCTCTACAATCCCAGGAGCAGTCTTCCACATTATAGTCGGATCCACTTCATTACCCAGTTATTTTGTACCTTCCCAGCCTGTTAGTCAAATCACACTGCTGCCTAGCAAGTTTCTGATTAATCTGGATTTCATTAATTGCCCTGCAGTCACGTGGAATGGACTGAAATGTTTAAAGTATCTTGTGCTGCAGTTTTTGCGGAATCTTCTGCAATGTCACTGCAATTGCTTCCCTGAAAATGAGCCTTTCCATAGGAAGAACAGCCAGGAACTAAATTTTAATTCTTCCTCCTACAATCTTTCTTTCAGAGAAATATTTTTCATTGAGGCTATCAGAGGTGTTAAAATAAAGTTATTTGAAAAAGTTAAGGAATCAGACTCATGTTGATGCTCCAGTGACATGACTGGGAAGGAATAAGGAGCCAGTAGATTGGATTCAACAGAATAAGAAAATAAATGCTAAGGCTCAAGCCCTAAACCTGCAAACCTACAAACCTCTGATGACTATCTTCCAAGAAGCAACACTGCCACCTGGCTGTGTAAGACAGAGAAATGATGCTGGTGTTTTCCTTTTCTACCCAAATCCTCCAGACATTGAACCTACTTCAGGATTCTCTAAGTAGGACTGTGGAAGTTTCCTACACTAACCCCAAGAATCCAAAGTGCTAGAGCAAAAATCAGAATGGGATCATTGGAAAATATCTCAAGGTCTATGTAATTCTCAGTTTTTCAGTTCAGTCGCTCAGTCGTGTCACACTTTGCAACCCCATGGGCTGTAGCATGCCAGGCTTCCCTGTCCATCACCAACACCTGA
This sequence comes from Moschus berezovskii, assembly GCF_049115385.1. Lineage (NCBI taxonomy): Eukaryota > Metazoa > Chordata > Mammalia > Artiodactyla > Moschidae > Moschus > Moschus berezovskii. Next base: position 27,959,439 of record NC_142488.1, on the reverse strand, counting down.
AACTTGTTCAAATTCATGTCCATCAAGTTGATGTGGCCATCCAACCACCTCATCCTCTGTCCCATTTAAAATTCATGAAATCAAAACTCAAAACTGAATCAAAATGTTAGTGCTATAATACAAGCTTCAAAAGTTGAGAAAGGGGCTTCCCTGGTGTTCTAGTGGTTGAGAATCCACCTGACAATGTAGAGGACAGGCGTTCAATCCCTGGTCTGGGAGGATCCCATATGCCGCAGGACAACTAAGCCTGTGTGCCACTACTGACTTGCACTCTAGAAACCACGTACCACAACTACTGAAGCTGCACACCTAGAACCTGTGCCCTGCAACAAGAGAAGCCACTGCAATGAGAAGTTTGCACACTGCAACAATGAGTAGCCTTCATTCACCACAACTAGAGAAAAGCCCATGCTCAGCAGTGAAGACCCAGTGTACTCATAAATAAATCAATACATTAATCTTAAAAAAAAACTGAGGAAGAAAAGATTGGAAAGGGTGCATAAAAGCAAATACAGGGAAATCATTAACCACAAAACTAACGAAGAAATCAGAGAGAGATGATGGTGAGGACAGTTTAGTGAAATTTAAGAGAACTGGGAAGATTTTAAATAATATTTGACAAAATAATCAACAGATCTTGGCTCTTGGTTATAGTTTGGGGAATAATAAGGAAGCAGGATGATGCCTATGTTAGTGACATTAGCAACAGGGTAGACAGTAGGGCTACTTACTGAAATGAGCCTGAAGGACACTCTGGTTTGGGGGGGGGAGCCCATAAGTTGTTTTGACATATTGGGTTTCAAGAGCCTGCAGTGATTCGAGGAGACTATTCTTTGAAAGTGTGTCTAAAAGATCTTAAAAATGATCAGTTTAAAATTAGTTAAGGTTAGTTTTCAGCAATGGGTAGAAGTGAATTATTTTCATGTAGCTCACTGAAAGGACAATGCATCATCTTCTGACCCAAGGCTAAGGGTGGCCGCTGGAAGAGACTGAGGATGGACAGACAGCTAGGAACTGTCTGGGAAATGCCAAAGAAATAGTTTGTCAGAAACCGATTAGGAGATTATGAGAAAAAGAAACTAGTATTTATTAAGTTGTTGCTATCACCAACGTTTGAGTAAGCTCCAGGAGTTGGTGATGGATAGGGAAGCCTGGTGTGCTGCAGTCCATGGGGTCACAGAGAGTCGGACATGACTGAGTGACTGAACTGACTGACTTTCTGTATCTGTCAGGTTAGTATTTGTTACAGTGTTGTAACAAACATTCCCCAAACAGTAGAGGCTTTAAACTGATTTTTTCCCTTACACTATATGTATTCAAAGCAGAGTAGCAAGAAGGTACTGCTCGTGGGAATTACTGATGGATTCCTGCTGACAGCAGTTCCAGTACTGTTGCTTTCTCAATCAATATGTATTTCTAGGATTGCTACACTGGGGGAAGTTATGGCTTGAGACTTGAGCACTGACAACTAAATGCCTCTCCGTGGAGGTGACACATATCCATATTTCATCTGAACAAAGCAAGTCACAGGGCAAAATCTAACTTTAAAAGGAGAAGGAAAGTGAACTTTTTCTATTTGCATAAGGTAGAGAAAATGACAGGAAACATAAGAGATGCCAGTTCGATCCTGGTTGGGAAGATCCCCTGGAGGAGAGCATCACAACCCACTCCAGTATTCTTGCCTTGAGAATCCCTATGGACAGAGGAGCCTGGGGGGCTACAGTCCATGGGATCGCGAAGAATCAGGCATGACTGAAGCAACTGAGCACACAGCACAGAGAAAATGAATACTGGCAAATCTATCATATTCAATTTTCCCATTGGATTATAAGAGTATGTATGTTTTGTTCACCTTGGCATCCACTGGTATACTGACTGGCATGTAGGAGGTACCTCCAAACTATTTATTAGATGAATGAAAGTGCCAAAGCTGGTACACAGATTCCAGACTGTCTCCAGAGATGATGTGCTTTCCATTCTACCATGTAGAGCCACAGATAAACACTGTAGTGTTTTATTTCCATAAATTCCCTAATGGATAGTTGGCTCTCAATGCTACTTTGGGGTTTTTAAACCCTTACTCCCCCAAAGTATGTATGTTCATTACTATGTAATGATAGTAATGATCCATTTTCATTCCCTTTGAATTTGTTCTAATTTAACAGTTCATCTGAGATGAGATTTTCAGGATAATAAGCTGAATATAAATGATGCAAGATATTAGAATTAAGACAACTGAATGAGAAGAGATGTGACATACAGACAGCAAAGGCCACCAAAGAAAAAATGCTGTTTTGTCAGGGTTTCAGAAAGAGCTCAGAGGCCAAGTTGGTCAGTTTGTTACTTAATTAATTAGGCTACCAAAGTCTGCTGCTGCTGCTGCTAAGTCACCCCAGTCGTGTCCGACTCTGTGTGACCCCACAGACGGAAGCCCACCAGGCTCCCCCGTCCCTGGGATTCTCCAGGCAAGAACACTGGAGTGGGTTGCCATTTCCTTCTCCAATGTGTGAAAGTGAAAGTGAAGTCGCTCAGTCGTGTCCGACCCTTAGGGACCCCATGGACTGCAGCCTACCAGGCTCCTCCATCCACGGGATTTTCTAGGCAAGAGTACTGGAGTGGCTTGCCATAAAGTGAGAAAATGACGTTGTCAAGATGTGGTCTTTGACAATTATTATTTTATCAAACATTTGTTTTTAGCATCAATTTTATGTCAGACATTTTGGGCCACTGGCAGTATGACCTTCCAAGTGCAGAATTCTCTCTCGAATTTGTTTAGTGAATGGCAAGTAGTTCATCATAACCAGATGGTGTATGGGTTCAGAGTTGTGGAAAGGAGCCTAACCTAGGGTCAGGAGAACAGCGGTCCCACATGACATGCAAAGGAACATACACATTGTCCTGATTCACAGTGATTTTAAGCATTAGAGTCACAATCTAACTTGTGCTGTATAAAGATGATTCTGATGTGTGTCTGAAATATACACTGAATAGAGGCAAAGATGGAATCATAGATAATCATTGAAGGTATTCATTAATGTGGGGGAGAAATTAAGAGATACAAATTAAAGCATTAGCAGTGGAATGTGGAGGATGGGATGAATTTGGCCAATATTATCAGGTTGTGGTAGGTTGAATAATTGATCTCAATTCTTTTGTTGTTGTTTAGTCACTAAGTCGTGTCTGACTCTTTGGTGACCCCATGGACTGTAGCCCGCCAGGCTCCTCTGTCCATGGAATTCTCCAGGCAAGAATACTAGAGTAGGTTGCTATTTCCATCTCCAGGGGATCTTCCCAACCGAGGGATCAAACTTGCATCTTCTGCTTGGCAGGCATATTGTTTACCACTGAGCCATCTGGGAAGCCCTTAATTCTCTACTCCCCCCAAATAACTACATATATACATCCATCCTATGGCTTTGTGTTGGGCACTGTGTACTTAGGTGCCACTTTGATTTTAGGGTTGGCATGTGACTTGCTTTGGCCAATATATTAGTGGATATTATGTGAGCAGAGCCTTGATATAGATTGGACAGGCCAAAAAGTTTGTTCAGGTTTTTCTGTAAGATGTTATGAAAAACCCAAATGAACTTTTTTGCCAATGCAATACTTGCTGTTTTTGGCTTGACCCTCCTGGGCTCCAGTGATCTGCCATGAGAAAAACTACCTGTGGGGTGTTGCTGTCCCTTCATCCTGGACCTCAGAATGAACACAGTGGGGAAGACCTCAATCAAATCTTCAGACCCCAGCCTGAAGCAGAGTTGTCCCCAAACTCCACAGACCTGTGCATCTAAGAATATGTTTATTGTTGGATGCTAATACATTTTGGGGTGGTTTACTGTGCAGCATTAGTTTGGTGATAGATTACTAAGACATCTATATTAAAAGATATGTTAGATCTCAGTGAAAGACTAAAAGTCTGAAGGAGATGGAGGGGATTACTGGTGATTGCCAGCTTTCTGGAATGGGTAACATAATGTGGTGGTGGGATTCTCATCAGATCAGATCAGATCAGATCAGTCGCTCAGTCGTGTCCGACTCTCCGCGACCCCATGAATCACAGCACGCCAGGCCTCCCTGTCCATCACCAACTCCCGGAGTACACTCAAACTCGTGTCCACAGAGTCAGTGATGCCATCCAGCCATCTCATTCTCTGTCATCCCCTTCTCCTCCCGCCCCCAACCTTTCCCAGCATCAGAGTCTTTTCCAGTGAATCAACTCGTCACATGAGGTGGCCAAAGTATTGCAGTTTCAGCTTTAGCATCAGTCCCTCCAATGAACATCCAGGACTGATCTCCTTTAGAATTGACTGGTTGGATCTCCTTGCAGTATAAGGGACTCTCAAGAGTCTTCTCCAACACCACAGTTCAAAAGCATCGATTCTTCGGCGATCAGCCTTCTTCACAGTCCAACTCTCACATCCATACATGACCACGGGAAAAACCATTGCCTTGACTAGACGGACCTTGGTTGGCAAAGTAATGTCTCTGCTTTTTAATATACTATCAAGGTTGGTCATAACTTTCCTTCCAAGGATTCTCATAGGTAAAAGAAAAGAGCAGAGGAAGAACTGGTTGGTGAAGATAAGATTGTGAGTCTAGACTTGGGGACAGATTTCATTTTAAGTATCTGACAGACCTCTAAGTCAATATGTCTTATAAGATTCTACCTAGAACATCTCAGTTGAGGAGGTAATTATGCAAGGCATATAAGCAACCAAGGTCCCAGTATTACAGGACTAGTTGACAGGACATGAAGTCTAGAAAGTCTGGAAATTTTGAGTTAAGAGATATTAGCATCCAGACCGGAGAAGGCAATGGCAAGCCACTCCAGTACTCTTGCCTAGAAAATCACATGGACAGAGAAGCCTGGTGGGCTGCAGTACATGGGGTCGCTACTAGTCGGACACGACTGAGCGACTTCACTTTCACTTTTCACTTTCAGGCATTGGAGAAGGAAATGGCAACCCACTCCAGTGTTCTTGCCTGGAGAATCCCAGGGACGGCGGAGCCTGGTGGGCTGCTGTCTATGGGGTCACACAGAGTCGGACATGACTGAAGCGACTTAGCAGCAGCAGCAGCATCCAGACAGTGGCTGAAGCCATAGAAAAGAATGAGATCTTCCAGGAGTGTTTATATGATGAAAACAGAGGAGAGATAAAGACATTAATGCTTAAGGATAAGATTCCAAAATGGAAGACCACAAGAAGAATGAGAAGAAAGAGCCAAAAAGATGAGAATAAAACTGATGATGAATAGAATTCCAAAAGCAACCTGGAAGAATATTTCAGGCACAGACGAGTAGCCAACCATGTCAAATGCTCTAAAGTAGGATAAATCTCAAAATGGGCTTAGAGTTAAAAACACTTTTAAATAGCATAAAGAAGCTATTTTTTAAGTATGTAGGATTAACTTAAACCCACTCTAAATCCAACTGAATTTTCACTTGGAATTTGACAAAGCAATTTTAAAAGCCATCTGAAAGAATAAATTTAGGAAATAGCTGAAAAACATTGAAAAGAAGGGCATTTAAAGGAACTTTACCTACTGCATTTTGAAATGTATTTGAAATATTTAATCATTAAAACAGTACTATGTTAGTGTCATAATAGACATATAAATATGCTTCCCTGGTGAAAATGGCAATCCACTCCAGTACTCTTGCCTGGGAAATCCTGTGGACTGAGGAGCCTGGTGGCCAACAGTCCACGGGGTCGCAAAGAGTCGGACACAACTAAGCAACTTCACTTTCACTTTCAGACATATAAATAAGAAGGTTCTCATAGATGTAAACATTTTGATTAAGGTAGAGAAATAGCCGCACTCATAAAGTTATATATAAAATGCATAATTCAATGTACAGAGAATTCATTGATATTAGAAAAGTAATACATGGTAATGTATATATTATTATGATTTTAAAAGTATTACTTTAAAAAAGAAAGATACCTATATGCTTTATGGAACTTTATTGCAATTCTGTAATATATATTATTATCATAAATGTATGTATTTCTGAAAGAAAATGCATCATATTATTAACAATGATTCAATTGAACTGTTCACTGTTATCTTTAGGGGATGGAATTATAGGTGATAGTTCAGTATCTGTATCAAACTTTTAAAAAATGTCGACTGTACTGTAGTGGACACATAATGCTTGTGTTAAAAATAGAAAATGGTAACTATGTGAGGTGATATATATATTAATTAGATTGATTTTGATTATTATTTCACAGTCTATATTATATCAAAACATCATTGTATATCTTATATATACACAATTCCTACGTGTCAATAAAGCTGAAAAAATAAACACTATATCTTAAAGTGCCCGATGAATTTATTACCCAGGAGATACCTAGTGATGATAGTGAAAGGTATTTCAGTAGAGAAGTAAGAAAGATCGACAGATGTGTCAAGAAGTAAAAATGAAGGAGTTGTAGACCACTGTTCTAAGGTAACTCAGTTTGCTGGTCAAAGACAAACTTTAAAAATTTGGTGGCGTGATCAAGAGTAAACGTAACAGCATCCCAAACATTCCAGCTGGAATGTCTCAGTACAGCAGGTAATTAGGCATGGCCTTTGAGCAGCCAGTGACCCTGTATTGAAACAAATGCACTCAACTCACAGAACAACCATTCAGGTCATTCACAAGAAAACTCTTGATTTTAATGCAATATGCTTCTTAAAAAAACTAGATATCTAAAAAATACTTGCTGATCACTTAGAAGCAGCAAACAGGAAGAAATGGATATAACTGTGAGAAACATAAAGCTAAACAATAAGTGAGGGGACAAAGAAACTATGACTACCAAGAAAATAACGAATAATTTCAAGATACTGTTGTTAGTTAATATCAGAGTTGTCAGCTCAGTTAATTAGGATGGAAATGGCAAGAGCTCCAAATAAGAGCATTGGCAATATGGATGGACAGGATGAAGAAGTATTTAGGAAGCATATTTGGTAGGACTTTTCCATTTGTGTATGGTGGTACATTGGAAAAGACCCTGATGCTGGGAAAGACTGAAGGCAGGAGGAGAAGGGGACGACAGAGGATGAGATGGTTGGGTGGCATCACCAACGTGATGGACATGTTTGAGTAGGCTCCAGGAGTCAGTGATGGACAGGGAAGGTTGGCGTGCTGCAGTCCATGGGGTCGCAAAAAGTCAGACATGATTGAGTTACTGAACTGAACTGAACTGATGGTGGTACATTAGTTAGGGTTCTCCAAAGGAATAGACCAACAGACTATACACACACGCACACACACGTGTGTGTGTACAGTCAATTATACATAAATATATATACACAATTATACATATATATATATACACACATACATAATTTTCATAAATTCCTTCAGGAAACTCAGTTCTTGTTCTTGGAGTTCTCAACTGATTGCATGGGGCCCAGTCACTATGGATGGTAATCTGCATACAGATTTAACAATTAATCAATCACATCTATGAAAGATTTTCACAGTTGATATCTAGACTGATACTTGACTAAACAACTGAGCACCCTAGCCTAGCTAAATGGCATACAAAATTAAAAGGTGGGAATGATAGGGAGGAATCTAGACTTGGAAATATGATGCTGCCACTAACTGGGACAAAGGAAACAGGAAGAGGAATGACGTTTGGAAAACAATCATGTGTTTATACTTTTACACACTGAGTTGGAAATACCCTTGAATCAATCAGAGCTGGATTTCTGTTTCAGGCTTTGTGGGTAGGTCAGAGCTTGGGATAATAGATCTGGAAGTTAACAGCAGATAGTTCATAGTTAGAACTGGAGGAACGGAGGAAATCACCTGGGGATAGTTTTAAGAGGAAAAAAGATAGTGGACCAGATATGGTAACTTGGGGAACACTAGTTTCCCAAGAGGCGACATGGAAAAGGATAAGTCCATTGAGGAGTTTGGAGAAAACAATAGATTGAGAGGCAGAAGAACCAGGATATGTCTGTGTCTTAAAAACTGTAGCAGAGACAGTGCTACGCTCACCAAGCCCAATCCTATTATTCTTTCTTCTTAGGCACATGGAAAGCCACAATTTTCAAACCCCTTGAAGCTAACCAAGGATCTATGACTAGCTTTAGCCAATGAAATGAGAGAAGTGATGGGTTTTGCTGAGTCAGAGAAAATCCCTTTGAAGACTCCCTGGCCACTCTCCTCTGCCTCAATGAAAAGGGAAGTCCCAGAGAAAAACTCCAAATGCCCCTTCCTACCCCATGCCCATTGAACATGTAGTGTTGTTCGGAAAGAAAGCTTTGTTGCGGTAAAACACTGAGATTTCAGGGCTAATTTGACACTCCAACATAAGCTTTTAATACTGTCCATGGGGTTCTTGAGGTAAGAATACTGAAGTGGTTTGCCTTTCACTTCTCCAATAAAAGCTGAAGCTCCAATACTTTGGACAACTGATGCAAAGAGCTGACTCACTGGACAAGACCCTGATTCTGGGAAAGATTGAGAGAAGGAGGAGAAGCGGGTGACAGATGACAAAATGATTAGACAGCATCACTGACTCAATGGACATGAGTCTGAGCAAACTCCAGGAGATAGTGAAGGACAGGGAAGCCTGGCATGCTGCAGGTCATGGGGTTACAAAGAGTCAGACATGACTTAATGACTGAACAACAACATAACCTAGCTTATCTTGACTAATGCAGAAGCCAAGGCTGTAAAATATTTTACAAAGGAGAGAATAGTCACAACAGTTTCATATGCATCAGTGTTCTAAAAAGAGACCTTCCCAGTTTCCCAAATGTGGAATTATTAAACCAGTAAGTCCAAACAATTTAGGGGGTATCTCAATCATAACTGTTGAACAGAAAATCTGCATTTTCTTTTGCCTTTAGCTAACAAATGTGCTCATCAGATCAATAAAATGTACAATTAACTTAAATTGGAATTGGCATCACAACACATATATACATTACAGTGTACTATTCTTGTAGTCTGGCTTGATATCTTGAGGTGATGTTATAAATTCTGATTGAATTATCCTTGCCTTAGTTCTCTATATTTTTCATAAAGGATGATCTTAATATCTCCCCTTAGTACAAGAGACCCTAATTTACAAACAACTTTTATTTTGTTTATACATACATAGTTATGAAGTTGATTTTAGAATTCTGGGTGCCCTTTCTCAAGTGGAAAGAAATGATAGAGGATATTTACCTTTCTAGGCCAGTTCTCATTGCCTATTTAACCTACAATATGGGCAGACTAGAAATACATATGATTCCAGGACATAATTATGACTTATGTCATTGATTCTAATCAATGGGAAGCAAACTAAATGTCATTTTACATAATATACAACAATATAGTCAAGCAGGAAGCTGTGCCAGATATACATTATACTGGGTTGGCCAAAAATATTCACTTGGGTTTTTCCACACAGTTACAATATAATTATACAATTATGGAAAAACCTGAATGAAATTTTTGGCCAACCCAATATTTGAAAAAAGATAATGCATATCCAAAAGTACCAAAGTCCAAAACTATTTATTGACATAAAATAAAGTTCATCTGGTTCAAGTGCACACATCTAATTATAAATTCTAAATATTTGTATAAATAAAAATTTAATTTGTTATGAAGCTAGTTATTATGACATAAAATGTTCCAGCTAGAAAAAATTGAGTTAAAAAACCACTTAAAGGAATTTCTCTGGTGATCCAGTAGCTAAGACTCAGAGATCCCAATGCAGAGGGACCAGGTTCCATCCCTGATCAGGAAACTAGATCCCACATGCTACAACTAAGAAGTGCAGTCAAATAGATAAACAAAGTAAATAAATATTTTTTAAAATCACTTAAAAACTATAAAGTATACATGAGAACAATGCTTTGATTATGCAGCATTTCCAGTGTATTCCAGTCTTCTTCCACATGTTACTCTCAAAAGAGGTTATCACAATCTCTTTTCTTCTCAAATTGATAAAAATTATATTAAGAGGTATCTTTTGATACCAAGGGCTTCCCTGATAGCTCAGTTGGTAAAGAATCTGCCTGCAATGCAGGAGAGCCCAGTTCGATTCCTGGGTTGGGAAGATCTGCTGGAGAAAGGATAGGCTACCTACTCCAGTGTTCTTGGGCTTCCCTTGTAGCTCAGCTGGTAAAGAATTCACCTACAATGTGGGAGACCTGGGTTCAATCCCTGGATTGGGAAGATCCACTGGAGAAGGGAAAGGCTACCCACTCCAGTATTCTGGCCTAGAGAATTCCATGGACTACAGTCCATGGGGTCACAGAGAGTCGGACACAACTGAGTGACTTTCACTTTTCAATACCAAACAATCCTTAAATTTCACGTAGTCCAAGATGTAGTCAAAGCTGAGTTCCTCAGTCCATCAGAGCTTAGTTATTTACTAATGACACAAAATAAAATCTGTTTAATTACCTCATTTATCCTATACAAGATGCTTCTCAGGTGGCACTACTGTAAAGAATCCACCTGTTGGCACAGGAGACATAAGAGACATGGGTTTGGTCCCTGGGTCAGGAAGATCTCCTGGAGGAGGGCATGACAACCTATTCCAGTATTCTTGCCTGGGGAATCCCATAGACAGAAGAGCCTGTAGGGCTACAATTCATGGGGTTGCAAAGAGTTGGACATGACTGAGCATTTGAGCACATCCTATACAAATGGGGAATGAAGTGTTAAGGCTAATAAAGTATTCTGATAACCATGGCTAATATTTAAACATTAACACTTTTTATTGACTTAATTAATATTAATCATCCTATAGTGCTTTAGGGACTACCAATGTGACATATTCCCTCTTAGAAGGTTATTATTTCTACATTTTAAGTGTTAAGGTTATCTATAGGGCCCACATTCTTGCTGTATTAAATGTCAATTAATTCTTCAACATGCAAAATGAAATCTCAACAGAATGCTTTGATAATAAAATAATAGTTAACACATACATAAAATGTTTATGAATTCACGGGCACTACACTGAATACCTTACATGCAATTCTCAAAATATCTTATAGTTAGGTATTATTTATGGAAATTTTACAGGTAAGAAAAGAGGCACAAAGGGGTTAAGGAGGTTACCCAGGATCACACCACTAGTAAATGTTAGTGTTAGTCGCTCACTTGTGTCTGACTCTTTGCGACCCCATGGACTGGATCATGCCAGGCTCCCCTGTCCATGGAATTCTCCAGGCAAGAATACTGCAGTGGGTTACCATTCCCTTCTCCAGGGAATCTTCCCAACCCAGGGATCGAACCAGGGTCTCCTGTATTGCAGGTGTATTCTTTATTATCCGAGCCACCGGGGTCTAAAAAAAACTAGTGATGTAATAATAGATGCACTTTCAGCTGAGCCACTGGGGAAGACCAACAACCACTAGTTTCTGTGCTAAATCAGACCTTAGTCACCAGCAGATTGGAAAACACCAAGAAAGTGGTGGGGGCAGCCAGTGGGGATGAGGAGATGTCTGAATTTCCCTGCGGGAAAGGGCAGCTGTAGTCCCAAGGTCCTGGGTGGGGAACCTGCAGAGAGTCGGAATGCTCCAAGTCAGGCAGGACGTCTGAGTGGTCCGTTCCTCTGCGAGCAGAGCGCAGCATCCAGAGGAGGATGCAGAGAACAGCTGGCCAGAAGTCAGGTTCCAGTCTGGACACAAGGGCACAAGGCTGGCCGGGGAAGACCCAGGGAAGGGTGCTGTCACCGGGAACAGGCTGGGACCAAACACCCATGCTGGGACCCAGGTAGTTAGCTCTCCAAGATCCCTGGGGTGAGGGGCAGGAGGATCCCAGGGAAACAAGCCCCCAGACAACCCCTAAATGGGGTTGCATTCTCATTTTCACCTTCAGGCTGCTTTTAGTACTCTGGCTACAAGTTCCTCTTTCCTATTGCCTGAGAGACACCATGGAGCAGTGTGAAGAGAAATGAATAGACACAAAGTCAGCCTCAGACTGGGAGGACTGAAACAGTATGGACTCTAGAGCAATTCAGACCAGACTCTACACTCAGTTCTGTCACTTTATCAGCCTTGAAAATACTGAAAATTCTGTGTGTCCTAAGTGAGTTTGATAACCCTTGTCTTATAGAAGTGTCGGAAGGTACGTAACATATAAAGCACGTGGCACTACGGCTGGCAATGTTTAGGTCTTTCATGCCTGGTAGTGATGATGATGATTATTTTCATTGCATAAGAAACTACCCTCATCTATGGAAAATTTTCTTTATCCAGCAGAACCTAGAGACGATGCAATCTTCTAAACAAAGAAAGCTGAGTCAATCAAACTGCTGCTTAGCAAGTAATCATTGGGTTTCCCCGGTGGCTCAGTGGTAAAGAATCTGGCTGCCAAGCAGGAGATGTGGGTTCAATCCCTGGGTTGTGAAGATCCCCTGGAGAAGGAAATGGCAACCCACTCTAGGAAAGTTCCATGGACAGAGGAGCCTGGTGGACTACAGACCATGGGACGACAAAGAGTCAGACACAACTTAGCAACTAAACAAGTAACCCTAAGTAAATTTTCTCTATCAGAGAATATGTTATTAAATTTAGAGGCAAGTATTTTACCAGGATGCAACGCAAAACCTTATAGAATTTATGTCAAGGACCAGTAATTCCCTGCCTCCCAAAGCCCTCCCAAGAAAACACCCAGATTTTCATGTATTTAACCACCACTGAAATCTAGCTCCCCTCAGGAGGTCTACTAGATTACACTCGATAGCCTCATGTTTGGAGTGTGCTGGGGCTCCTTCCGTTCAGGGCCCAAAGTGCCAGCACAGAGACGTCTCAACATCCCACCACAAAGGAGACAATAATATGCATCAAACACCTGGTTTGTGGACTGTGTTCTCATGCACTGGGGCAGGAGCACTGGACACCTTCTGTCCTTTCCCCCAGGTGGAGATTCCCTCTGGTTGACTCACAATCTCAGGGTAACTGTTCAGGGCAGCTTCTCATTTCAGTCTCAGCCTCCCAACTTTGAGGCCCACCATCTGGGGATCTGAGCCCGGCTCACCATTATCACAGGTTCATCCAGCCCACCACGCAGCCAACTTTAAATGACCTCCCAGGAAGGAACAGAAACGCAAAGAAGATGTATGTTATGATTAGCTTTCCAGCCCCACCTTAGCCTCTCACAACTTAAAAGGTTGGGAGTGTTGGTCAAACACAGAGTGAAAAAGTTGCCTCAGACCTCACTAGGGGCTGGAGGGACTGCTAGACCTGAACTTGGCAAGACTACAAACCCTGACTGTAGCTCGGGATCTCTCGTCATCATCTCTCAGAGCCTCTTCATAATGGGGTGGGAAGGCACGGGGCATGTTACCATTGACCTTGGCCAAAACACCAAACCTCAACGTTTTGGTTTAAGAGAATAAAGGCTCAGAGAATTTATACCTCACTGCTCTCACCCCAACTCCCTCCCCAGCATCCTCCCTGCTTTTTGTCACTTGTCTTAGATCACCACACCACCTTCCTTATGCAATCACTGCTCACATACTCAAGACATCTACAGGCAGGTGCAGGGTCTCCTTTATCTTTGCATCACCCCCACCAGCACAGAACCTTCTGAAGAGCAGATTCTCAAGTAAAGATGGGAATAAAGGAGCCACCAAGCAAGGAATGTAGTTTCTTATTGCTTATTTTTATTGGCATTCTTGAATAAGCTAAGAACATCTAAGTGGGTATTGCCGAATGTTATAAAGAGAAAGACAAAAGTGAATAAGATAAATCAAAACTTGACTACACCTTACTTCGTTTTCATCTGTTTTAAAACCACAGCATTCTTTCACGTTTCCAAGAAAATTCCTATTCCAAAGCTATGTTATCTTGTTCTGGATCCCAAAAAGATTCAAGGATTTTTTGAATTACACTACACAGTGCCAAAACTTTTGCTCTTAGATCTGACAAACAACAACAAATCTATGATTCGTGTAACTCGTAAACTTGGATTCTGAATCTAAACAAACATTCTAGGAAAAGAAACAACATTTGAAAGCTAACAGGGTAAAACAGGAGCACAAAAAAGATATATATTATGACCTTTCCAGCCACACTTTATCCTCTCACTACTAAAAAGGTTGGCAGTATTCGTCAAAGTGAAGAAGCTGCCTGAGACCTCATTGGGGGCTGGACGGATCGCTGGGTGGGACCTTGGCGCGGGCAACAGCCTTGGCAGCAGCATGAGCTCTGCCTGCAGATCTGGCTTTGGCTCTCTCTTCCTCATCTCTCAAAGCCTCCTCATAATGCAATGGGAAAGCACTGGGGACGGTGCTATTGATCTTGGCCACAAACTCCAGCACCTTCATCTTGCTGGTTTCAGCATGGGCTCTTGGGCCCCACAGAAACTCATAGCTCAGGGGATCACTGTCAGGAATCTGACGATACACCAGGTACTTCTCCTGCACCAACTCTTCAGTGATGAACTTCCTGGGCTCCCCAAAGATTACATGCGTCTTTCCATCATAGATGCCCAGAACATTCAGGAACTCCCAGATCTCTGCCTCAGAGGCAGAATTGCCACTCAGGAAGATCACACCCAGCAGAGGCATCAGAAGCCCATTCTTCGGCACCTCCAAGCTACTGCCCAGCACCCCATCTTTGGCACGGTCCTCCATGCTGACCAGGGTATAGGAGCAACTATTCGGCTTGACTTCCTTCAATTCAAGGCCAAACACCAGCTCGATGCGCTCAGTGGCTTTCTGGAGGATTTCAGGGAAGTGTGCCTTGAACATTTTATGGACAACCTTCAGCATATCTATCTTCCTAATGGGCTGTTTCATCTTAAACTTCTCAAGCATGAAATGGATCAACACTCCTGCCTTCTTGGTCAGAGGATCTAGAGGAGTGATCTTAGCAGAGGTTGAGGCCTGGGAAGAATTTTTACGTTCCTTAACTCGGCGCCTGGAACGTCCTTTAGATCTTGGGCATGAAGCCCCTGCAACAGGAGAGCTACTGGCTGCAGCTCCCTGAGGCTCCGGGCCCGCACTGGCAGTGGGGGAGCCCGGGGGCGTACTCCCAGAAGCAGGGGTGGGGGAGGCAGCGGCTTGAGCATCCCCAAGATCCTTGGTCTCCCTGCGTGCTTGGCGGCGTTTCTCACGCGCACGGCGCTTGCTCTTCTGCCCCCGAGGCATGACTATCAGCAGGCACAGCGGGCAGGAGGCCAGGCGGGCTAGTAGGTGATCCTGGAACCTGGAGAAGGGAAGATGAGTGGATGAGCTCCTTCAGCAGGGAGGGAAGAAGGCTGCTCTGCCGTTTCCTTGACAGCCCTGCTCCAGGAACCACTGGTCTCTTGTTCTTGCTCAGCCTATCCCCTGAGAACCCGCTGTAAGAAGTGAGAGTGAGCCAGCCTCAGGCCACAGCCTGCCCGCGGCTGCCTGCGGTGACAGCAGATCCTGGGAGCGGGGCCCTCTCTGGGTCCCTTCGTTCACACACTCAACTGTCACATCAGCTCCTGGTGGGGCCGGGACCCCTGCCATGTGCCGCTTGAAAGGTGACGCCTCAAAGCTCCCTGGGACCCACGAGAAGGACCCGAGTCGTGGACACTGTCGGGGTGGATGGCACTGGCAGTTCTGGGGGCCTGCTCTGTCCTGAACTCGTTGGTTCTCCACCATTCAGGGTCCTCATCTTGTCAACACTGAGGGTATGGGCCCCTCCCTCCTGCCTCTGGTGCCGCCCCTTCAAGTGAAGAACCTCATCTCCCTTAGAAATGACACAGAGAAATGAGGGGCCTCAGTGGAGGTTGAGGCAAGACTCCTTAGTGTTACTCTGATTAGCTGGAAGGGGGAGTGTGCTACCTTCAGTCCTCATTCACAGTCCTGACTGCTGGGAGGATCTGGGGGCTCCTTTCTCTCCTGCCTTGAGGACCTGTCCTCACAGCAAGGCCAACAGCTCCCTGAGATTGAATGGGGGAAGCCAGGGCGGCCTTACCTGGCCCTACCGCCCATGGTCTCCGGGGCCTGAAGAGCTGCAGCAGGAGGTTGAGGCCCTGTAATGGGTGCTACTCATGCAAGGTCCCCAGATTTTACTCAGGGGAGAGTCTAAGACTCCATCCTCTGCTGACCCTTCAGACCAAGGCGCTCACTTCCCTGTTAGCTGTGAGTGAGGCACACTTCTGCCCGCCATGTATGCCTGGGGGTGCCAAGGAGTGACAGTGAGAGGAATTCGGGGAGTTTCCCACAGTCCTCATCATCTTCTCCGTGAATCCTGGCAAATGTTAGAAATTCTCCCTCTGCTGACCTGAGCACGCTGAGGTTCCCAAGGTGAAAGAAAGGGTGAGCCACCTCCAGTCAGCCCTGTCCCTGACCTGCCTGGGACGGCAGCAGGGGCTGGACTCTGTGGGACTCACTCCACTGTTCTGTCATCACTGGCCCCTCTCGTCCTCACTTGCACGGGATCTATGCTCCTCTCTTAGTCCACCCTGAGTCTTCCGGCCTCAGATCAAGGCCCACATCTCCCTGAGTTCCTGGGGCTGGAAGCGAGGGGTGACATCTGGCGACCTCTGCCTGGGGTGTCCCAGGGCTGACAGGGGCTGGGACTTTGCGGGCTCCCACTGCTTTGGGTAGGTGCTCATCTAAGTCATCTCTCTGGGTCCTTACCGTGACTCCTGGCAGGACCGGGAAATCTCTGTCTTGACTTGAGATCTCTCCCCTCCTACTAAGGCCCCCATCTCCCTGAGACCCACTAGAAAGCAGCGACATTCCCGATCTCTCTAGCTATAGCTGTGTGTGGACTCCTGATGCGGACAGTCAGGAAGAGATTCTGCACTGCCCTCTGCTGTCGCGGGGTAGGTGGATGGTCCCCTCACTTCTTAGGTCCTCTCCTGGGCTCCTGGTACTAGCTGCAAATGCTCCGGTGGTGGACCTGAACCCATACCCCCATCAACGAGGTTCCTCACCTTCCTGTGAGGCTCTCGGCAGAAGCCAATGTGGGTCATCTTGTCCCCATCCCTGGGTCTCCCAGCTCCGAGAGGAGTGATGCGACTATGTGGTTCACTTCCTTCTGGGTGGGGTTCTCGCGTGTTCATTCAGTGTTACCACGGTGACTCCTTTTAGGAACCGGGTTCCTCCCTATGTTGAATGAGGCCTCACCCATCAGACCCAAACCCCAATGTCCCTGAGACCATCCTTGGAGGAAATGAGAGGGCACCTCAGCCTGAGCGCGCTAACCCGGCTTCTCAGGGTGACGGCAGAGGTGGCACTCTGTGTGGGCTCCTCTGTTCTGGGGGAGTCAGTTGTCTCCTTCCTCACATAGAATTGGTGCCTCAACATCTGTCCTGGCCTGGGACTCCTCGTTTTCTGCTGACCTGGGCAGGCAGACCTCAAACCAAGGCCCTCATCTCCCTCGGACCCCACAGGCAGAAGTCAGGGGCACCACAGCCGGCCAGCTCTGCCCGGGATCCCCCGGGGCTGACAGCAGAGGCGGCATCAGATGTGGCTCTCTCTACAATGTATGGATCTTCCCCTCGACTCTGCATCCTTCCTGGGACTCTGCCTTCTGCTGACCTGAGCCCAAGACCCTGGGTCCTCACCTTTCCCAGACCCAAGCTGACAGAGTGAGCCATATCCTGCCAAAACTGATTTGGGGCTGTGCCGCTAACCACAAGGATGTGACTCTCGACTCCCCCATTTCTGGAGTCAGGGGCTCCCTCAGTCCTCACTCAGGGTTCTGGCCTCCAGTCTGGGTAGGGTTTGGGAGTCTTTCCTCTGCTGACCCGAGTCTACATGCACCAGAGCAAAGCTCTCACCTCCCTGAGTGGCTAGATAGATGCTGGGGGCTCCATATCCAGCTACCTTGTTTGGGGATGCCCAGATCTGAGAGTTGGGCTGCTCCTTAGTGCAGCAATCCGCTTGGATGCCAGGCATGCTGATTAGCACTGAAGGTCCTAGCTTGACTCCTTCTAAGGCTGAGACTCCTCCCTATGCCTATCGGGGTTACCTTATCTATAATTCTCTCTCTTTATTTGCCTTTCACACCCATTGCTTTTTATTATGTAACTGGTAGTTACATCTTAACCTTCCTCACCTATTTCTCTTCTCCCCTACACCCCCAACCCTAACCCCCATCAACCACCTGTTTTTTCTCTCTTGCGTCTACAATTGTTTCTGTTTTTCAGATTCCTCACAGAAGTGAAATCATATAGTACTTCGTTTTCTCTGACTCATTTCTCTTAGCATACGTACTTCGTTTTCTCTGACTCATTTCTCTTAGCATACGTAATACCCTCTAGGTCCATATCCTTTTATATAAAGGCCTTTCTCTACCTGAATGTCCCTTATATCCAATGCCCGCCACCCCGCAAAAATGATGGGTTCTCTCAGCCTCAATTACTCTATGGCAATTTGGACCCCTATAGTAGGGGTCCAAACCTTTCCATTTTAATGCCTAATGATCTGAGCTTAAGGGGATGTAATAATAACAGAAATAAACTATGTAATGTGCTTGAAGCATTCTGAAACCATACTCTTAGCCTACCCCACCCTACCCTCACACCACCCCACCCTCCTTTGTCCACCGCGTCACACCCCATCCCACACTGTACCCCACCCCATGCAAAAATTGTCTTCCAAGAAACCGTCCCCCCAGTGCCAAAAAGATTGGGGGCCGCTACTCCAGGTCCCTGCAGCAGCAGTGGCAGGAAGGGCTTCTGTGCAGCCACCACTTTGGAAGGAAATGGCCCTGTAAGCACTGAAAGCCCCATCTTTTCCCCTGTTGAGGACAAATACCACTCCCAATGAATAAAGAGGCCGCCCTCTTTAAACAAAGCCGCCTGACCCGCCACCGACCCTCCACGTGGCAACTACAAGATGGCTGCTTGGCCCGCAACTCAGGACAGGGCGTGTTACACTGCAGAGTGCAGGGATGGGATGCAGTTGGGTCACTTTTCTTACAGGGAGGGCTTGGGAAATTCACTTCAGCTACATTCAGCTCCTCACCTTGGCTCCAGACGAGTCCGGTACACTGGATCTCTGCTGAACAGACGCTGCAGCTACAGTCTCGCTCCTTGCCTTGGAAGTGGAAAAGGAGGGGCACCGCATACGTTCGGACGTGGGGTCTCCTAGGGGTGGGGCAGGGGGCAGGGGCAGCGTGCTACGGGAACCCGGAAGCTCAATATTCTTCCGTCCCTGGGTCCTCCTTGTGCAGTGTATCAGAGCCCAGGATGCCTCCTTCTATGAACCCGAGTCCTCCACCTCCCAAACGAAGCCCTCGCCTCCCCAGGTCCCTAGTAGTGGGAGTCAGGGTGCTGCTCTGGGCATCTCTGCTTGTCAGGAGGGGGCACCACTCTGTGAGCCTCCCTCGTTGGGGGAGAGACCTTCTCAGTAGCACTGATGGTCCTCACCTTAAGTCCGGTTATGGTCAAGATGCCCTCCTCTGCAGATCTGGGGTCCAATTCTGCTAGAGGAGGCCCTGCCCTCCCTAAGATCACACAGGTTAAATGAGGGGACCACACAGAAGTAGCCCTTCTGGGTCTCTCAGGGCTGAGAATTTACAGAATTCTGTTTGGCTCCCTCTCCAGGGTCCCGTCTAAGACTCAGCATCACATGTGAGGTCCTCCTTGGGCTCAGGTCCGTCCCTCTGCGAAACTGAGGCTGATCCTCTTAGACAAGGGCCTCACTTTGCTGAGACTTTCCAGACTGAAATAAACCTAACATCCATGCCTAGCGCTTCCTGGGGACCACAGTATCAGAGACTTTCCAGGGCCGCCTTTTATAGTGTGTGCTACTCTGAGTCCAGCATCAGTCTTTTCCAGTGTGTCAACTCATCGCATGAGGTGGCCAAAGTATTGCAGTTTCAGCTTTAGCATCAGTCCTTCCAATGAACACCCAGGATTGATCTCCTTTAGAATGGACTGGTTGGATCTCCTTGCAGTACAAGGGACTCTCAAGAGTATTCTCCAACACCACAGTTCAAAAGCATCCATTCTTCGGTGATCAGCTTTCTTCACAGTCTCTGATGCTGGGAAAGGTTGGGGGCGGGAGGAGAAGGGGACGACAAAGAATGAGATGGCTGGATGGCATCACCGACTCTGTGGACATGAGTTTGAGTGAACTCCAGGAGTTGGAGATGGACAGGGAGGCCTGGCGTGCTGTGTTTCCTGGGGTCGCAAAGAGTCGGACACGACTGAGTGACTGAACTGAACTGTGAGTCCAATTTCAGATCCTCACATTGACACGTGACGAATCCTGTAACTCCACTGTTTAATTTATGAAGCTGCTTGTCTTACATCAAGGTCCTAGTCTCCTGAGAATTCCAAGTGGGAAGTCAGGGTGATCCTCGTGTGATCATAGTCCATCGGGGCCTCTGAGAACAGACAGTGGGCATGCAACTCTAGTCCTTTTGGATTCTTTTTGCTCAACATACTCACTCCATCTACCACAACCTGGGACTCCACCTTCTACTGATCTAACATTCCTCTTCTTAGTCTTTGGGTGACCACTATATTCAGGGGTGACTGTCTCCTCAGCCTTCCTTCATGGAGGTTCATATATCAGCTTCTGTCACTTGATTAAAGGCTTCTTGGGAAATGCATATTCCTACAGACATTGAACAGTTAACCTCTAGCACATGTTGGAGAAAACAGGTCTTGGTCCCAAAAGTAATCTAAGATTAGGAACACGCAGCAGAAATCGAGAAACTCAGGAAAGATGTTATGCTGTCAGAGAAAAAGAGCTGATATATTCCTTCTCTTCAGCCAGATTTAGGGTGTCTGCTTAGTTGCTCAGTCATATGTGACACTTTAAAACACCATGGACTGTAGCCTGCCAGGCTTCTGTGTCCATGGGGATTCTCCAGGCAAGAATACTGGAGTGGGTTGCCCTCCTCCAGGGGATCTTCCCAACCTAGTGATTGAACCCAGGTCTCCTGCATTGCAGGCAGATTCTTTATCATCTGAGCCACCAAATTTAGGGTAGTTTTAAAATCTTTACTTTCAGTACCCTCCTGTTGTTGGTCGAGTGGTTAAGACTCTGTGCTCCCAATGCAGGGGGCCTGGGTTCGATCCCTGGTCATGTAACTGGATCCCACATGTCACAACCAAGAGTTCATGTGCCACAACTAAAAATCTCACATGCGACAACTAAATAGCCTGCAGACATGGCAACAAAGATCCTGAGTGTCACAACTAAGACCCAGCACAGTCAAAAAATAAATTAAAAAAATATTTTTAAGTACAAATAATAAAATATTTACTTTCTACATAGAAGGATAGTGCCAGATAATCTTGTAAGCCCTTGATCATTTGAGGGTGTCTAATTTTTGCACATGCAGATGATCATATGGTTACTGAGCATTATCTATTTGTATCCTTTATTTATCACTCTTAATTATTTTGGTTATGTGTTATGTGGCAGTATTGATGGGAGGGGAGTTTGGGGGAGAGTGGATATGTGTATATGTATGGCTGAGTCCCTTCACTGTCCGCCTGAAACTGTCACAATATTGTTAATTTGCTATTCCTCAACAGAAAATAAAAAAATAAAAAAAAAACTGTGCTTCCAGTGCAAGGGGTGTCAGTTCAAACCCTGGTTGGGGAATTAAGATCCCATGTGCCACATAGCAAACCAATAGATCAATAAAAGATCATCAAAGAAAAAAGTGATGGGGATCCATGAAAGAAATAATTGATAAGCTAGGTTCCATTCCCTTTAAACTTCTGCTCTATAAAAATACACTAAGAGAACAAGATGAGCCATAGTCTGGGAGAAAATATTTGCAAAAGACATATCTGATGAGGGCTCTAATCTAAAATATACAAAGAATTCTTAAAATTCATAAGAAGAAAACTAACATCTAATAAAAAATGGGCAAAAGATATGAATAGATACCTCACCAAGGAAGATACACTGATGGCAAACAAGCACATGAAAAGATGCTCCACATCATATACCATTAAGTGAAGTCTCTCAGTCGTGTCCAACTCTTTGCGACCCCATGGACTGTAGTCTACCAGGCTCCTCTGTCCATGGGATTTTCCAGGCAAGAATACTGGAGTGGGTTGCCATTTCCTTCTCCAGGGGATTTCCTGACCCAGGGATCGAACCCCAGTCTCCCTCATTGCAGGCAGACGCTTCACCCTCTGAGCCACCAGGGAAGCTGCAAATTAAAAAAACAAGCAGATACCATGACATGCCTTTCAGAATGGCCAGCAAGAAAACACCAAATGCTGGTAAGGATGTGAATCAACAAGAACTCTCATTCCTGGGTGGTGGTGGTGCAAAATGGTATAGCCACTTTGGAAGACAGTTTGCAAGTTTCTTAGTAAACTATGCACATTCAACACTGCTGGTCGGAATGTAAATTGGTACAGCCAGTATGGAAAACAGTATAGGGTTCCTCAAAAAATAACACATAATACATTCCGCAATTCCACTACTATTCAAAGGAATTGAAATCAGGACCTCGAAGACAGCTCTGCACTCCCATGTTCATTGTAGCACTACTTACAATAGCTAAGAAATGGAAGCAGCCTAGGTTTCCAGGGACAGATGAATGGATAAAGAAGATGCAAAATATACATATAATGGAATATTATTCAGCCTTGAAAAGAAGCTAACCTCTCCATTCATGACAGCGTGGATAAATCTAGAGGACCTTCTGCTACAGTGAAATAAGCCAGACACGGAAGGACCAATACTGCATGTCATTTATATGAGGAATCTAAAATGGTCAAAGTCAAAGAAGCAGAGAGTAGAGTGGTGGTTGCCAGGGACTATGGGAGGGTGAATGAGAAGGAACTGTAGACTTAAAACATGTTCACAAGCTAAAAGTTAACAGTTATGCCCAGTGAGAGCAGAGTGTGCTATTCTAGCGGCTTCTGGGCATTATCCCACTTCAGGGGAGTGTCACCCTGATTTCTCAGAAACTCTGTGGATAGAAGGCAACATGAATAAAACATCTAATCTGCACATTGCTTACCTGCACCGGAACAAGAGCTATAGGATACATTCCATGCCAGGTTCACGTGATTTCTGTCTGATTTACTCACAATCCCAAAACACAGGCAGACTCTGAAAATACTGCAAGTTTGGTTCCCAACCCCGGAAGGACAGTCAATATCACAGTTGAGTCACAAGAAATTTTTGATTTCCCAGTGCTTTCATAAAATTTATGTTTACACTATACTATAGGCTACTAAGTGGGCAATAGCATTATGCCTCAGAAGAATATAGATATCTTAAATAAAAACACTTCTTTGCTAAAAGAAAAATTGCTAACCATTATCTGAGCCTTCAGTGAGTCCATCTTTTTGCTGCTGAGGGTGTGAACATTGCAAGAGTTATCAAAATGTGACACACAGACATGAAGTGTGCAAACGGTGTTGGAAACATGGTGCCGAAAGACTTGCTGGAAGCAAGGTTGACCAGCACAAACTTTAAATTTATTAAAGAAAAAGAACAAAGAAAAGAAAAGCAGTACCTGTAAAATTCAATAAAGCAAAGTGCAACAGAGTGACGTGTGCCTATACCTGTTAAGGGCAGTTTCCCATCCCAGGCTTTGTCTTTAAACTATGGGGCCCACCATGTGAGAACCTGGTCCCTGGTCAGGATTACCACAGCCTCATCCAGCCCACCATGCACTCAACTTATAATTACTTCCCACTGAAGGACTTATATTTTCTCAAGGCCTACCACTACCTTGCATCAGGAAACTCACATGTGACTGCTGTCACGTCACCATTTTCTTTACATGACAGCTGCTTCTCGACTCTATAATTTTATGGTCAGTGGCTAGATCTTTTGCTCAGCTCTCCAAGTACTAACATGGAGCCTACTATGAGCAGAGGCTCAACCAATGTTTGGAAAATAAATGAGCCTGTGAGCATGAGATTGAAATTATTAGAATTTACTTCTACATTTTTAATTAATCAAGCATATACAGTTGTTTATAATTTTGTAAAACACAGAGTACAAGGCATGAGGAATCCAAATACTGACCATCTTACTTTTCCTCTATTTCTTGATCCCACATATTTTACTGCTTAACTTTTTCATATTTTCAAGGAAATAACATATTGCAATGCCATGGTATCTTGAACCACCTTACTAAATAAGATGGCAGCTTCCCCATTTGTTTTACACAAGAGAAAAATTTTCATCCTTAAGACCAATAAACAACAGTAAGTGTGACTGATGTAATTCATACACTTAGATTATAAGCTAGATAAGCTTTCATTTAGGAGCAACATTTGAAAAGCAGCAGGAACATAAAAACACAAATTTATCTCTCAATTCCCCATATAGAACAGGAACACCAAGGTATTTTACACTGTGAATCCTCGGTGATGTCCAGTCCTATACTACTTGAAACACTGAATACTCTCTTCAGCCACAAAGTTCAGAATTTGCCTCAGCTTCACTAGGTGTGGAAGGAATTGCTGGAGGAACACTGCGACATCCGCTGGCTTGGGCCCTCTCTTCTTCATCTTTCAAAGCCTCTTCATACCAAAAGTGGAAGGCACTGGGCTCCAAATGGTTAATCCTGGCCAGGAACTCCAGGACTCTCATCTTGCTCGTTTCAGCCTGTGCTCTCGGACCCCACAGGAACTCATAGCATGGTGGATTGCTGCCGGGCACTTGTCGATATTCCAAATACTTCAGCTGCACCAAATCTCGGGTGATGAGCTTTTTGGGCTCCCCAAATATGAAGTGCCTCTTCCCAGCATAGATTTTCATCTTATTCAGGAAATTCCAGATGTCTTCCTCTGGGGCACAGTTGCCCTTCATGAAGATCACACCCAGGAGATTCATCAGGAGACCGGTCTTGGGAAAACCCCTGCCACGGTGCACGATCCCGTTACGGGGGAGATTCATCTTGCTGACAAGGACATAAGAATGCTTGGCAGTGTTATCTTTCTTCACGTCAATACCAAATACCACCTCCATGCTGTCAGAAGCTCTTTTGAGGATCCTGAGGAATCGATTTTGGTACTTTTTGTCGATGATCTTCAGCATATTTGCTTTCTTAATGGGCTTTTTCGTCTTATACATGCGTAACAGGAACTGCACCAACAGATATGTCGGCCTGGCTAGTGAGTGTTTTCCAGTCCGCACCTTGGAGAGAGGGGCCTGAGAGGAATTTTGCTTTTCCCCAATTTCCCCAACGGCTTTTTTGGATGATCTTGTGGGAGAAACACCTGCAGGCACAGTGGTGGTGGCCAGGGCCCCCCGAGGACGCTTGAGATGCTTACGAGACCTAGCACCAGGCTTTCCCTTAGCATCAACCCCAGGACTAGGATTGGAGGAAGTGGAGGG
Organism: Moschus berezovskii; assembly: GCF_049115385.1. NCBI lineage: Eukaryota > Metazoa > Chordata > Mammalia > Artiodactyla > Moschidae > Moschus > Moschus berezovskii. The sequence continues at coordinate 27,934,207 of NC_142488.1, read as the reverse complement.
TGCTTCCATCGTGGTGGCAGTGACCTGAGCGCCCCTCAGATCCTGGGTGCCATGCTGAGCCTGGCGGCGTTTCTTACAGGTGTGGCGCTTACCCTTCCGCCTCCGAGGCATGGTGACTGTGGTCAGCGACAACAGGAAGGAGTGCAGGTAGAACAGCGCGTGATCTGGGCAGAGAGGAGAGAGGTTGAGAAGGTGTGAGTGCCTACGGCAGGGAGGCACCACTCGGCCTTTAAGAAGGCCCACTCTGCAGGTTTCCACGTGGGCACTGCTCTATGAACTCAGAGGACTGTGATTCTGATCACCCTGTCCCCTGAGAACTCGGTGGAAATAATTAAGGTGAGACTCAGGCTTCAGCCTGCCAGCCCTGCCGCCTGCTTCCTGGGGCTGAGAGGAGCAGTGGGCCAGTCCAGTCCTTGAGGACAACCCCCTCCATTCTTGAGGGTGGGGGCCCTCTCGGTTCATATTCAGGACAATCATATCAACTTTTGGCATGGCCTGGGCCCTATCCTCTGTGCGGTTCTAAGGTTATACCCCAAGGCCTGGTCCTCATTTTCCTGTGATACCTTAAGAAGTGAAGAGGTACTTCAGCCCAGTGTCCCTGGCAGGGGTCACCTACGGCTGTCAGCTCTAGGGAACTCTGTCCTGGGCTCACTGGGGTTCTCAGTCCTCTTTCAGGGCCCTTGCCTTGGCTCTAGGTAGAACCTGGGACACCTGTGTGTGCTGTCCTGGTGTACCTCCTCTCAGACAAAGGCTCTCACCAATCCTACACCATCAGAAAGAACGGTTCACATACACCTGACTTCCATGCCTGGGCTTCTCAGTGCTGCCTGCCAGGAGGGGGGTGGGGCTGGGAGGTGGCGCTCTCTATTAGTTTTTCCTGTTGGAGGGTGAGTGCGAACAACATTGTTCTTTCAGGGTCCTCACGCTGACTCCTCTGAAGCCCTGGGCCTCCTCCCTTGGCAGAATTGAGGCCATTCACGTATTCCAACATCTTCACATCTCTGAACTCTCCAGACAAAAGTGAGAAGACTCACTCAGCTTCACAGATACTCCAGGTTTCCACTTGGAAAAGAGCGAAAATTTATGACAACTGAAGAGTTGGTGTTCACCTTAGAACTCGTTCCGGTCTGGGTAGAACTCAGGACTCCTCCCACCAATAACCTGGGTAGTTCAGCCTCAGAGCAAAGTCCTCAATTCCCTGAGTCCCTGGAGGGGCAAAGTCAGGGTGCTACATACGTGACTACTCCCTCGCCGGAGCCTCCCAGATACATAGGCGCTCTGCTTTGTGATACCACCCCTAAATGGGGAGGGGTCCCCAATCAGTACTTAGGGCGCTCACTTCACTGCAGTCAAGACCGAGGTATTCTCCATCTGCAAGCACGGGCTACTCCGGAGACCAAAGCCCACCCATCCCTGAGACTTCCTGGGCCAAATTAAGTTTGATGGCTCTGCCGGGGCTTCCCAGGGCTTACCGCAGCAGTGAAACTTAGTGCGACCCTCTTTGTTATGGGCTAAGTGTCCCCCTGCCTCAGTCCCAACTCAGTTTTCAACTCGACTCTGGACCAGCGCTGGGCATCCACCCTCCGCCGGCCAGAGGACTGACCGCCGAACCGAAGTCCTTACTTCCTGGAAACTGTAAAACGGAAGTCAGGATGACTCATTTCCGGCCATGATGCTCAGGGTGTCAGATAGTGCAGCGGTGCACGGGGTCATGCTGGGGGTGGGGGGAAGGGGAAACCAGGGGGAGGAAAGCCGGGGGAGGGTGTCCTATGGTACTCATTCGGAATCCCCATCTTCATGTCTATTAGAGTCTGACCCTCCTCCCTTACCTGAACTGTGTCCACAAGCATCCAAACAAAGCTTCACCTCATCGAGTTCGGCAGGGGAGAAGTCTGGGAATTGAGCGCATGGGTGCTGCTTTGTGTCGCCATCTTTACTGCCAGTGCTGCGCTAGCACTCGGGCCTCTCCCCATGGCTGGAGTTGGGGCCTAGGTTTCTTTCTATTATAGAATCAAGTCATCTCTTCGATCTTACAGAATATCTTGGATCAAGATTTACCGATAATTCAGCCTAACAGTGTTGTAGGAACCGTCCCCTGCCGACCATAGAGGCGAGACTTTGTGGGGTTCTCTCTGTTACAGGAGGGGCAGGGTCCCGTGAGTCCACACTCACGTCCTCACCTTGCCTTCAGGTCAGTCCTGGGAGTCCACTCTTAGCCCCACGAACGCACTGAACAGCAGTCCCAGCTCTCCGCCAGCGCCCGGAAGTTTTGCGGAGTCACTTCCGGCTGTGGCTGCCCTGCGCCCGATCTCTGAGGGATGACGGCAGGGGCAGGGCTCGGTGGGGACCCCGTCGTTCGGTGTTCAGCGGTCCCTGGGGCCTCCCTTAGGGTCCTCACCATGCCGGCTGTCAGAGCCCGGGACCCTTCGCCCTACGGACTTGAGTCCTCCTGCCCCCAAACCAAGCCCTCGCCTCCCCGAGTCCCTAGTGGGGGGTCAGGGCGCTTCTCTGAGCATCTCTCCTCGACAGGGGAGCGCCACTCTGTGAGCCCTCCTCCTTGGAGGGAGCGACCCTCTCATTAGCACTCGTGGTCCTCAGCTTCCCGGTGGTGATGGCCAAGACGCCCCCCTCCTAAGAACTGGGGTTCCATCCTGATAGGAAAAGCCCTTCCCTCGCTGAGGCCAGACAGAAATGAGAGGCTTCTCATCCCTGTACCTCTACCTGGAGCCTCTGGAATAGGACAGGGGTCTGTAAAGCCTCCTCATTTGTGGGTCTAGTGATACTTCGTTCTTCACTCAGGGACCTCACCATGGTCCTGCCCAGTCCTGGGACCTGACCCTCCAACCCGAGATTCTCCCTCTACTGAACTGAGGCCACTCTTAGACTGAGACCGTGACCTCACAGAGACTACAAGGCTTATAAGAGGGAGTGTCCTGTCTGGGCGTTCTGGGCCTGAGAGCAAGCTTGGGCAGGTCTCTGAATGACCTGTATTTTAGGGTGGTTTTCTCTCCAGTCCTCAATCACGGGGGCCCAAATTTTGTCTATCTCTTGCATTAAACGTTTCTTGGGGAACACCACATCCCTGCAAAATGTCCCTAAAGCAGACCTTACAGTTTCATGTCCCAGACTTCATGTGAGATGGGGAAAATGCCACAGAAGGCAGGGGGCAGGATGGGGTATGCTCCCAGGGAAAAATGTTGATCTGTTTCTGGAGGGGGAGGGGATTTAGGATAGGGGGACACATGTAAACCCCTGGTGATTCATGTCAATATATGGCAAAACCCACAATATTGTAATTAATCTCCAATTTAAAAGAAAAAAAAAACACCTTAGCCAGAGTCAGTCTCTTATGTGAATTGTTTCAATTTATAGGCATACCTTTACAAAATTGTATTTCACTTAACCATGCTTCACATATGTTTCATTACAAACTGAAAGTTTATAGTAACCATGCATTGAATATAACTATGGCATCATTTCCCCAAAACTGTGTGTTCACTTGGGGTCCCTGTGCCACATTTTGTAAATTTGTGAAATAAACTCTTGCCGTAATTTATTCCTTATGGTGCTCTGATCAGGTCTCTGTTACTATTGTAGCTGTATTCTAATTTTAAATTAAGCTATGTGCATTTTTTAGACATCTTCTAGTAAGTGTACAATAGGATTAACAACTTTTATAAGCACTGGGAATCTCCCAAATTCCTAATGACTTACTTTATGGCAATTTTCACTTTATTGCAGTGATCTAGAACCGGAGTCACCATATCTGAGATATGAGTACAATTCGAAAGGAAAAAAGCCATCCAAGATGGTTTTGTGCTATTCTGATTGAGGTTATCTGACACTGCATAGAGAGATGATCTTACTGTCCCTATCATCTGTTTCTCCTCCTTATTGCTGTCATTTCCTGAGGTAGCCTTCCAGGCTTTGTGCCTGAAGAAGTGTATTGGAATATACCCAGAGTCCTTACTTTTATCCCAAGATACATTTGAGTGTTAAGGAACACAAGATCTGCTTGAGGGCAAGAGGAGTCTAACAGCATAGGATCTAGAGGAATTCAGAGAGGAATCTAATTCCAAGCCTATCAGTCACTAGTGTTCCCCGGCAAGGGCTCACTGCCTGATGCACATAGAAGCCAATACTATGGAATGGGCTTTTGAGAGAAAAACTTTAATCCAAGGTGGAGTGGCAAGACAGAAAGCAGGGCTCTCAAATCTGTCTCCTCAATCCAGAGTTTGAGGTAAACTAAAGGGTTTAGGGGAACTGCAAACTTGGAAGCTAATTGGCTAGTCTTGAATTAGTTCATGTAAGCTATTCATGATGCTAGAAGCCAGACTTTCCATATTGAAGGACTTCATACAGTTCTCCCATGGCAACATTCCTACTATGAGAGTTCTACAGACTGAAGCCTCTTGGTTCGGGGGTTATCCTGGAAACACAGGCTCCTTTTTGCATATGCATAGTGCTGCCTCTAAAAATAACTCAAGGTTTGATTAATCAACAACCTGTTTTAAGGAGGCAAAACCAGTTTAAACTGGTCACTGCTTTATGTTTTAACCCCCCCCCCCCCAATTTCTCTTTGTACATTCTTCAAGCTTGTGGGAAATCATCCTCAAGCTGGATAATGGTTCTCAAATTGTTTAAAAAATGATAATCCCGGGTCCCAGATTTTTGTACCAACAGGACTGAAGTGTTATATAAGCAGTGACAAGGTTGGATTAATTGGTATTTAAGAAAGGTGATTATCAGAGGCTTTGCTTCCTTCACATGTCTCTTTACAGGCTATTGCTTTAAATTTGGGGTTTTTGTGCCTGGATGGAATTTATTACTGTTGGGTCAGCTGTCCTGGCTCTTCCTGGCCACTCATGAGCCCAAACTGAGCTCTGCAGTTGACTGACCGATTTCTTCCACTGTGGTGCTCAAAATAGTTTAAATTTCGGCCAGCAGAGAGCCTGGACCAACCGCCTTTAACCAATGCTTGCTGCCTCTTCCCAGACTTCATGGATTGCAGCCAACATCAACCTTAGCAACATCAACTCTTATCAGGAACTTGAGGTCTCTGGATGAGGCAGAAACGTTGGCTTCCCCTAGAAAGCCCTTGCATTCATGGGAGATGTAGGAAAGCTATCAGGACTTATCTATCTTGTCTCAGAGCACTTTGTTACTTTCTAAGAAGAAAAAGGGGCAAACTAGAGGCATCTCCCCTTAATTCAGGATCCAATTCCATCTCCTAGTTTTGTGTCTGGGAAGAGTTGGCTGTATGAATTCCCTGGAGAAACCACTGAGAAGAATGGACAGTCTCCAGGTGACCAGCTTGGATTTGAAGGTTCACTTAAAGAACCCTGGAAAGTTTTCCATTAGAGGTGGCTGTCATACCATAGCTTGAGAGTCATACGTGCTACCCAATGTCTAAGGAATTTGTTTAGTTCCAAGACTGGAGCCCATTTGGTCAGAGGCTCCTAATATTTCCACCCCACCATGTGCTGAGGACGAGCTTGTCTACTGAAGAGAGGCCCATGGAATTTCAGGCTCTGTTTCACTCTCCACTTTGAAAATCTTACCTAGTGAGGAGGAGGGTGAAAGAGTGATTGCATCACGTTGAAGAAAGTGAAAGAGGAAACTGTCTTAGACTCAGGCAGAGCTGACTTTCAGAGAGCAACTCAGGAGCACACACATTTAAACACTGATTTCCTCACTTCCTTTCTGAGCATGCTGGGGTTTAATCTTTCTGGTAGATGACCAAAATACTTTACCCTTCCAGCAGAGACGACAGACATGCGAATCTAGATGTCTGGGCAATTTCCAGGGGGAATAGATTCACCACAAGTCCTCTATGTAGCCCATGGCCTTTAGCACCACAACCAATGGCTATTTCTCCTGGTATGATTTGATTTTTAACATCACATACACACACACACACACACACACAAGCAATTCAATTCTAACTCCCTGCTATTCTGGCTGATACAAAAGAGGACTACACTTTTTAGTGAGGAAACACCAGAATGTGTTCAATTGTATAAAATTCCTTTAACCTGGGCTCATGGTATGTTCTTCTGCGGAGGGAGAACTTTCCTGCATTACACTCCCTCATTTTACATTTATGCTTGTACCACATCAAGGTAATCAGGGCTGGTTTCATTAAGAATACACTCATGTGAAATTCAAAGGATCATAGGAGAGTACTACAAACAACTATATGCAAATAAAATGGACAACCTGGAGGAAATGGACAGATTCTTAGAGGTACAACCTTCCAAGATTGAACAAGGAAGAAACAGAGAATGTGAAGAGACCAATGACAAGTACTGTAATTAAAACAGTGATTTAAAATTTTCCAATAAAAAGCCCAAGACCAGATGGTTTCACAGGTGAATCTATCAAACAGTTAGAGAATAGTTAATGCCTATCCATCTCAAACTCTTCCAAAAAATTGCAGAGGAAGAAACACTCCAAAGGTCATTCTATGAGGCCACCAACACCCTGATAGCAAAACCAGGCAGAGAAACACACACAAAAAGAAAATGACTGGCCAATATCACTGAAGAACATAGATGCAAAAATAGTGAATAAAATACTAGCAAACCAAAAAAAAGTCCCTTCAGTAAGTGGCGCTCTGAAAACTGGACAGCTACATAGAAAAGAATAAAATTAGAACATTCTCAAACACCATATACAAAAATAAACTCAAAATGGATCAAAGATCAAAATGTAAGGCCAGACACTATAAAACTCTCAGAGGAGAACCTAGGCAGAACATAAGTTACAGAAGTACTTTTTCTATTTTTTTTAATTGAAGGATAAATACTTTACAGAATTGTGTTGTTTTCTGTCAAACGTCAACATGAATCAGTCATAGGTATACATATATTCCCTCCCTTTTGAACCTCCCTCCCATCTCTTCCCCCATTCCACCCCTCTGCTGCTGCTGCTAAGACACTTCAGTCATGTCCGACTCTGTGCAACCCCATGGACTGTAGCCCACCAGCCTCCTCCATCCATGGGATTTTCCAGGCAAGAATACTGGAGTGGGGTGCTATTGCCTTCTCCATTCCACCCCTCTAGGTTGATACAAAGGCCCTATTTGAGTTTCCTGAGCCATACAGCAAATTCTCATTGGTTGTCTATTTTACATATGGTAATGCAAATTTCCATGTTAATCTTTCCTTACATCTCACCCTCCCCTCCCACTACCCATGTCCGTAAGTCTATTCTCTATGTCTGTTTCTCCATTGCTGCCCTGTAAATAAATTTTTCCGTGCCATTTTTCGAGATCCCATATATGTACATTCAGTTCAGTCAGTTCAGTTCAGTTCAGTCGCTCAGGTCAGTTCGTGTCTGACTCTCTGCGACCCCATGAATCACAGCACGCCAGGACTCCCTGTCCATCACCAACTCCCGGAGTTCACTCAAACTCATGTCCATCGAGTCGGTGATGCCATCCAGCCATCTCATTCTCGGTCGTCCCCTTCTCCTCCCACCCCCAATCCCTCCCAGCATCAGAGTCTTTTCCAGTGAGTCAACTCGTCACATGAGGTGGCCAAAGTATTGCAGTTTCAGCTTTAGCATCAGTCCTTCCAATGAACACCCAGGATTGATCTCCTTTAGAATGGACTGGTTGGATCTCCTTGCAGTCCAAGGGACTCTCAAGAGTCTTCTCCAGCACCACAATTCAAAAGCATCAATTCTTCGGCGATCAGCTTTCTTCACAGTCCAACTCTCACATCCATACATGACCATGGGAAAAACCATAGCCTAGACTAGATGGACCTGTGTTGGCAAAGTAATGTCTCTGCTTTTTAATATACTATCTAGGTTGGTCATAACTTTCCTTCCAAGGAGTTAAGCGTCTTTTAACTTCATGGCTGCAATCAGCATCTGCAGTGATTTTGGAGCCCCCAAAAATAAAGTCTGACACTGTTTCCACTGTTTTTCCATCTATTTCCCATGAAGTGATGGGACCAGATGCCATGATCTTTTTTTTCTGAATGTTGAGTTTCAAGCCAACCTTTTCACTCTCCTCTTTTACTTTCATCAAGAGACTTTTGAGTTCCTCTTCACTTTCTGCCATAAGGGTGGTGTCATCTACATATCTGAGGTTATTGATATTTCTCCCAGCAATCTTGATTCCAGCTTGTGCTTCTTCCAGCCCAGGGTTCCTCATGATGTACTCTGCATATAAATTAAATAAGCAAGGTGACAATATACAGCCTTGATGTACTCATTTCCTATTTGGAACCAGTCTGTTGTTCCATGTCCAGTTCTGACTGTTGCTTCCTGACCTGCATACAGGTTTCTCAAGAGGCAGGTCAGGTGGTCTGGCATTCCCATCTCTTTCAGAATTTTCCATGGTTTATTGTTATTCACACAGTCAAAGGCTTTGGCATAGTCAATGAAGCAGAAATATATGCTTTTCTGGAACTCTCTTGCTTTCTCCATGATCCAGCGGATGTTGGCAATTTGATCTCTGGTGCCTCTGCCTTTTCTAAAACCTGCTTGAACATCTGGGAGTTCACGGTTCACATGTTGCTGAAGCCTGGCTTGGAGAATTTTGAGCATGACTTTACTAGCGTGTGAGATGAGGGCAATTGTGCGGTAGTTTGAGCATTCTTTGGCATTGCCTTTCTTTGGGATTGGAATGAAGACTGACCTTTTCCAGTCCTGTGGCCACTGCTGAGTTTTCAAAATTTGTTGGCATATTGAGTGTAGCACTTTCACAGCATCATCTTTCAAGATTTGAAACAGCTCAACTGGAATTCCATCACCTCCACTAGCTTTGTTCGTAGTGATGCTTTCTAAGGCCCACTTGACTTCACATTCCAAGATGTCTGGCTCTATGTCAGTGATCACGTTATCGTGACTAGTTTGGTCGTGAAGATCTTTTTTGTACAGTTCTTCTGTGTATTCTTGCCACCTCTTCTTAATATCTTCTGCTTCTGTTAGTTCCATACCATTTCTGTCCTTTATCGAGCCCATCTTTGCATGAAATGTTCCCTTGGAATCTCTAATTTTCTTGAAGAGATCTCTTGTTCTTCCTATTCTGTTGTTTTCCTCTATTTCTTTGCATTGATCACTGAGGAAGGCTTTCTTATCTCTCCTTGCTATTCTTTAGAACTCTGCATTCAGATGCTTATATCTTTCCTTTTCTTCTTTGCTAATATGATATTTATCTTCCTCTTTCTGACTCACTTCATTCTGTATAATAGGCTCTAGTTTCATCCACCTCATCGACTCAAATGTGTTCCTTTTTATGGCTGAGTAATATTCCATTGTGCATATGTACCACAATTTCTTTATCCATTCATCTGTCAATGGACATCTAGGTTGCTTCCATATTCTAGCCACTGTAAATAGTGCTGCAATGAACAGTGGCATACATGTGTCTTTTTCTTTTTCAATTTTGGTTTCCTCAGGATTTATGCCAAGGAGTGGGATTTCTGGGTCCTATGGTGGTTTTATTCCTAGTTTTCTACGGAATCTCCATATCCTCTTGCATAGTAGCTGTATCAATTTACATTCCCACCAACAGTGCAAGAGCATTCCCTTTTCTCCACACCCTCTCCAGCATTTATTGTTTGTAGACTTTTTGATGATGGCCATTCTGACTGGCATGAGATGATATCTCACTGTGGTTTTGATTTGCATTTCTCTAATAATGAGTGATGTTGAGCATCTTTTCATGTGTTTGTTAGCCATCTGTATGTCTTCTTTGGAGAAATGTGTTTAGTTCTTTTTGCCACTTTTTGATTGGGTTGCTTGTTTTCCTGGCATTGAGTTGTATGAGCTGCTTGTTCAGTTCAGTTCAGTCCAGTCCAGTTACTCAGTTGTATCTGACTCTTTGCGACCCATGGACTGCAGCACGCCAGGTCCCCCTATTCATCACCAACTCCTGGAGCTTACTCAAACTCATGTCCATTGAGTTGTTGATGGCATCCAACCATCTCATCCTTTGTTCTCCCTCTTCCTGCCCTCAAGCTTTCCCAGCATCAGGGTCTTTTCAAGTGAGTTAGCTCTTTGCATCAGGTGGCCAAAGTACTGGAGTTTCAGCTTTAGCATCAGTCCTTCCAATGAATATTCAGGACTGATTTCCTTTAGGATGCACTGGTTGGATCAACTTGCAGTCCAAGGGACTCTCAAGAGTCTTCTCCAACACCTCAGTTCAAAAGTATCAATTCTTCGGTGCTCAGCTTTCTTTATAGTCCAACTCTTACATCCATACATGACTATTGGAAAAACCATAGCTTTGACAAGATGGACCTTTGTTGGCAAAATAATGTCTCTGCTTTTTAATATGCTGTCTAGTTTGGTCATAACTTTTCTTCCAAAGAGCAAGCATCTTATAATTTCGTGGCTGCAGTCACCATCTGCAGAGATTTTGGAGTCCCCCCAAAATAAAGTCTGTGACAGTTTCCACTGTTTCCCCATCTATCTGCCATAAAGTGATGGGACCAGATGCCATGATCTTAGTTTTCCGAATGTTGAGTTTTAAACCAACTTTTTCACTCTCCTCTCTCACGTTCAAGGGGCTCTTTACTTCTTCACTTTCTGTCATAAGGGTGGTGTCAACTACATATGAGATTATTGATATTACTCTCAGCAATCCTGATTCCAGCTTGTGCTTCTTCCAGCCCAACATTTCTCACGATGTACTCTGCATATAAATTAAATAAGCAGGGTGACAACATACAGCCTTGACGTACTCCTTTTCCTATTTGGAGCTGCTCGTATATTTTGGAAATTAATCCTTTGTCAGTTGTTACATTTGCTGTTATTTTCTCCTATTCTGAAGGTTGTCTTTTCACCTTGCTTATAGTTTCCTTTGCTGTGCAAAAGCTTTTAAGTTTAATCAGGTCCCACTTATTTACTTTTATTTCCATTACTCTAGGAGGTGGGTCATAGAGGATCTTGCTTTATGTCATCGAGTGTTCTGCCTATGTTTTCCTCTAAGAGTTTTATAGTTTCTGGTCTTACCTTTAGGTCTTTAATCCATTTTGAGCTTATCTTTGTGTATAGTATTAGGATGTGTTATAATTTCATTCTTTTATACATAGCTGTCCATTTTTCCCAGCACCATTTATTGAAGAGACTCTCTTTGCTCCATTGTATATTCTTGCTTTCTTTGTCAAAAATAAGGTACCCATAGGTGCATGGGTTTATTTCTGGACTTTCTATCTTGTTCCATTGGCCTATATTTCTGTTTTTGTGCCAGTACCATACTCTCTTGATGATTGTAGCTTTGTAGTATAATCTGAAGCCAGGAAGGTTGATTCCTCTAGCTCCATTCTTCATTCTCAAGACTGCTTTGGCTAGTCAGGGTCTTCTGTGTTTCCATATGAATTGTGAAATGTTTTGTTCTAGTTCTGTGAAAAATGCCATTGGTGAATTGATTGGGATCACATTGAATCTGTAGATTGCATTTGGTAGTATAGTTATTTTCACAATATTGAGTCTTCCTACCCAGGAACATGGAATATCTCTCCGTCTGTTTATGTCATCTTTGATTTCTTTCATCAGTGTCTTATAATTTTGTGTGTACAGTTCTTTTGTCTCATTAGGTAAGTTTATTCCTAGATATTTAATTTTTTTGTTGCAATGGTCAATGGGATTGATTACTTCATTTCTCTGACTTTTCATTGCTAGTATATAGAAATGAAAATGATTTCTGTGTATTGATTTTGTATCCTGCAACTTTGCTAAATTCACTGATTAGTACTAGTAATTTTCTGATACTATCTTTAGTTTTTTCTATGTACAGTATCATGTCATCTGCAAATAGTGAGAGCTTTACTTCTTATTTTCTGATCTGGATTCCTTTTCTTTTTCTTCTCTGATTGCTGCAGCTAGGACTTCCAGAACTAAGTTGAATAACAGTGGTGAAAATGGACACCCTTGTCTTGTTCTTGATCTTACAGGGAATGCTTTTAGTTTTTCACCATTGAGAATAATGTTTACTGTAGGTTTATCATATGTGGCCTTTACTTTGTTAAGGTAGGTTCCTTCTATACCCATTTTTTGAACAGCTTTAATCATAAATGGGTGCTGAATTTTGTCAGAGGCTTTTTCTGCATCTATTGAGATTATCATATGGTTTTTATCTTTCAATTTGTTAATACGGTGTATCACACTGATTGATTTGCGTATATTGAAGAATCCTTGCATTCCTGGAATAAACCCAACTTGATCATGCTGTATGAGTTTTTTGATGTTTTGAATCCTGTTTGCTAAAATTTTGTTGAGGATTTTTGCATCTATGTTCATCAGTAATATTGGCCTGCAGTTTTCTTTTTCTGTGTTGTCTTTGGTTTTGGTATCAGGGTGATGGTGGCCTTGAAGAATGAGTTTGGAAGTGTTTCTCCCTCTGCAAGTTTTTGAAAGAGTTTTGGAAGGACAGGCATTAGCTCTTCTCTAAATGTTTGACATAATTCTCCTGTGAATCCATCTGCTCCTGGGCTTTTGTTTTTTGGGAGATTTTTTTATCACAGCTTCAATTTCACTGCTCGTAATTGGGTTATTCATGATTTCTATTTCTTCCTGGTTCAGTCTTGGAAGATTGAACTTATGTAAGAATCTGTCCATTTCTTCCAGTTATTCATTTTATTGCCATATAGTTGTTCATAATAATCTCTTATAATCCTTTGTATTTCTGCATTGTCTGTTGTAACCTCTCCTTTTTCATTTCTAATTTTGTTGATTTGGTTCTTCTCTCTTTTGTTCTTCATGAGTCTGGCTAAAGCTTTCTCAATTTTGTTTATATTCTCAAAGAACCAGCTTTTAGTTTTATTAATCTTTACTATTGTTTCTTTCTTTTTATTTCTGCTCTATCTTTATTATTTCTTTCCTTCTAGTAATTTTGGCGTTTTTTTGTTCTTCTTTTTCCAGATGTTTTAGGTGTAAAGTTTGGTTGTTTATTCTCTTAGAATTGCTTTTGCTGCATCCCATAGGTTTTGAGTTGTCATGTTTTCATTGTCCTTTGTTTCTAGAAATTTTTTGATTTCTCTTTTGCTTTCTTCAGTAACCCATTGGATATTTAGAAACCTGTTGTTTAATCTCCATATGTTTGTGTTTCTTATAATTTTTTTTCTTGTAATTGATATCTAGTCTCATAGCATTGTAGTCAGAGAAAGTGCCTGATATGATTTCAGGTTTCTTAAATTTACTGAGGCTTGATTTTTGACCCACGCTGTGGTCTATCCTGGAGAATGTTCCATGTGCCCTTGAGAAGAAGGTGTATTCTTCTGCATTTGGATGGAATGACCTGAAGATATCAATGAGATCCATCTCATCTAATGTATCATTTAAGACTTGTGCTTCCTTATTAATTTTCTGTTGATGATCTGCCCATTGGTGTGAGTGGGGTGTTAGTCTCCTACTATTATTGTGTTACTGTCAATTTCTCCTTTTATGTCTGTTAGTGTTTGTCTTATGTACTGAGGTGCTCCCATGTTGAGTGCATAGATATTTACAATTGTTATGTCTTCCTCTTGGATTGATCCCTTGATCATTATGTGCTGTCCTTCCTTATCTCTTGTAATCTTCTTTAAGGTCTATTTTGTCTGATATGGGGATTGCCACTCCAGCTTTCTTTTGCTTCCAGTTTGCATGGAATATATTTTTCCATTGTCTCACTTTCAGTCTATATGTGCCTTTAGGTCTGAAGTGGGTTTCTTGTAGACAGCATATATATGGGTCTTGTTTTTGTATCTACTCAGCCAGTCTGTATCTTTTGGCTGGAGCCTTTAATCCATTTACATTTAAAGTAATTATTGATATATATGTTCCTATTGCCATTTTCTTAATTGGTCGGGGTTGATTTTGTAGATCTTTTTTCTTCTCTTGTATTTCTTGACTATATAAGTCCCTTTAACATTTGTTGTAAAGCTGGTTTGGTGGTATTGAATTCTCTTAACTTTTGCTTGTCTGAAAAGCTTTTTATTTCTCCATAAATTTTTAGTGAGATCCTTGCCACGTACAGTAATCTTGGTTGTAGATCTTTCTCTTTCAGTACTTTAAATATATCTTGCCATTCCCTTCTGGCCTGCAGAGTTTCTCCTGAAAGATTAGCTGTTAAGAAGATGAGTTTTCCCTTGTATGTTACTTGCTGCTTCTCCTTTGGTGCTTTTAATATTCTTTCTTTGTGTTTAGTCTTTATTAGTTTGATTAGTATGTATCTTGTCATGTTTCTCCTTGAGTTTATCCTGTATGGGACTCTCTGTGCCTCTTGAACTTCATTGACTATTTCTTTTTCCATGTTGGGGAAATTTTCAAATATAATCTTTTGAAAATTTTTCTCATATCCTTCCTTTCTCTCTTCTTCTTCTGAGACCCCTATAATTGGTGCATTTGCTATTGTCCCAGAGGTCTCTGAGATTAGCCTCAGTTCCTTTCATTCTTTTACTTTATTCTCCTCTTCAAGGTTATTTCCACCATTTTATCTTCCAGCTCACTGATTCGTTCTTCTGTTTCAGATATTCTGCTCTTGTTTCCTTCTAGAGTATTTTTAATTTAGCAAGTGTGCTGTTTGTCTCTGTATTTTTATTCTTTAGTTCCTCTAGGTCTTTGTTAAATGATTCTTGCATTTTCTCCATTTTGTTTTCAAGGTTTTTGATCATCTTTACTCTCATTATTCTGAATTCTTTCTCAGGTAGTTTGACTATTTCCTCTTCATTTATTTGGACTTCTATGTTTCTAGTTTGTTCATTCGTGTATTATTTCTCTGCCCTTTTTTTTTAACTTACTGTGTTTGAGGTCTCCTTTTTCCAGGCTTCAAGGTTGAATTCTTTCTTCCTTTTGGTGCATGCCCTCCTAAGGTTGGTCCAGTGGTTTGTGTAAGCTTTGTATAGGGTGAGATTTGTGCTGAGTTTTTGTTTGTTTTTCCTCTGATGGGCAAGGCTGAGTGAGGTTGCTAATCCTGTCTGCTGATGATTGGGTTTGTATTTTTGTTTTTTCTTTAGATGAGGCATCCTGCTCAGGGTGCTACTGGTGGTTGGGTGATGCTGGGTCTTCATGTGTTTTTCTTTGTGTGAATCCTCATTATTTGATATTCCCTAGAGTTAGTTCTCTGGTAGTCTAGGGTCTTGGAGTAAGTGCTCCCACTCCAAAGGCACAGGGCTTGATCCCTAGTCAGGAACGAAGATTCCACAAGTGGTTTGTTATAGCATTAAGTGAGATTAAAATAAATACCCCAAAACAAGAAACCAAAGATGAACCCCAGACAAATGGTTGTTAGAAAATCAGGAAAATAATAATTAAAATAATGGAATATACACATATACATATACACCCATGAGCAAAGTCAAAACATTCCAACAAAAATAAAGTAGAATTTATTTGACCTGGTGAACACAGGAAATCAAAAATTATATTTACCAGTAAGAACAAAACTAAAGCACAAAGTGGAAGACAAAACTAAAGCAAGGTGCCAAGTGGGGAATAAAGCAATGAAAACAAAACTAACAAATATTTGAGAGGAAAGAAATAAAAGAATAGATATGAAAAGTTAAACAGAGGTAGATGAAGAAGGTTTATATAAAGATTAACTGCAAAGGGAAAAGAAAAATAGGAAAGGCAAACAATGGAATAATTGTAGAAAAAAATGCCACAAAAAAGAAAACTACAGGCCAATATCATTGATGAACATAGATGCAAAAATCCTTAACAAAATTCCAGCAATCAGAATCCAACAACACATTAAAATGATCATACATCATGACCAAGTGGGCTTTATCTCAGGAATGGAGGTATTCTTCAATATCCGCAAATCAATAACGTAATACACCACACTAACAAACTGAAAAATAAAAACAATATGATTATCTCAATAGATGCAGAAAAAGCCTTTGACAAAATTCAACATCCATTTATGATAAAAACCCTCCAGAAGGCGGGAATAGAAGGAACATACCTCAACATAATAAAAGCTATATATGACAAACCCAAAGCAAAGATTATCCTCAATGGTGAAAAATTGAAAGCATTTCCCTTAAAGTCAGGAACAAGACATGGGTGCCCACTCTCACTACTATTCAACACAGTTTTGGAAGTTTTGGCCACAGCAATCAGAGCAGAAAAAGACATAAAAGGAATACAAATTGGAAAAGAAGAAGTAAAACTCTCACTGTTTGCAGATGACATGATCCTCTACACAGAAAACCCTAAAAATTCTACCAGAAAATTACTAGAGCTAATCAATGAATACAGTAAAGTTGCAGGATATAAAATCAACACACAGAAATCCCTTGCATTCCTATACACTAATAATGAGAAAATAGAAAGAGAAATTAAGGAAATAATTCCATTCACTGCTGCAAAGAAAAGAATAAAATACTTAGGAATATATCTACCTAAAGAAACAAAAGACCTATATATAGATAACTATAAAACACTGGTGAAAGAAATCAGAGAGGACACTAATAGATGGAGAAATATACCATGTTCATGGATTGGAAGAATAAATATTGTGAAAATGAGTATACTACCCAAAGTAATTTATAGATTCAATGCAATCTCTATCAAGCTACCAATGGTATTTTTCACAGAGCTAGGACAAATAATTTCACAATTTGTATGGAAACACAAAAAACTTCGAATAGCCAAAGCAGTCTTGAGAAAGAAGAATGGAACTGGGGGAATTAACCTGCTGGACTTCAGGCTCTACTACAAAGTCACAGTCATCTAAAGAGTATGGTACTGGCACAAAGACAGAAATATAGATCAATGGAAAAAAATAGAAAGCCCAGAGATAAATGCACACACGTATGGACACCTTATCTTTGACAAAGGAGGCAAGAATATTCAATGGAAAAAAGACAATCTCTTTAACAAGTGGTGCTGGGAAAACTGGTCAACCACTTGTAAAAGAATGAAACTAGAACACTCCCTAATACCATACACAAAAATAAACTCAAAATGGATTAAAGATCTAAACGTAAGACCAGAAACTGTAAAACTCCAAGAGGAGAACATAGGCAAAACATTCTCCGACATAAATCACAGCAGGATCCTCCATGACCCACCTCCCAGAATATTGGAAATAAAAGCAAAAATAAACAAATGGGACCTAAATAAAATTAAAAGCTTTTGCACAGCAAAGGAAACTATAAGCAAGGTGAAAAGACAGCCTTCAGAATGGGAGAAAATAATAGCAAATGAAGCAACTGACAAAGAATTAATCTAAAAAATATACAAGCAACTCCTGCAGCTCAATTCCAGAAAAATAAATGACCCAATCAAAAAATGGGCCAAAGAACTAAACAGAAATTTCTCCAAAGAAGACATACAGATGGCTAACAAACACATGAAAAGATGCTCACCATCACTCATAATCAGAGAAATGCAAATCAAAACCACAATGAGGTACCATTTCATGCCAGTCAGAATGGCTGCTATCCAAACGTCTACAAGCAATAAATGCTGGAGAGGGTGTGGAGAAAAGGGAACCCTCTTACACTGTTGGTGGGAATGCAATCTAGTACAGCCTCTATGGAGAACAGTGTGGAGATTCTTTAAAAAACTGGAAATAGAACTGCCATACAACCCAGCAATCCCACTGCTGGGCATAAATACCATGGAAACCAGAATTGAAAGAGACACGTGTACCCCAATGTTCATTGCAGCACTGTTTATAATAGCCAGGACATGGAAGGAAGCTAGATGTCCATCAGCAGATAAATGGATAAGAAAGCTGTGGTACATATACACAATGGAATATTACTCAGCCATTAAAAATAATACATTTGAATCAGTTCTAATCAGGTGGATGAAACTGGAGCTTATTATACAGAGTGAAGGAAGCCAGAAAGAAAAACACCAATACAGTATACTAACCCATGTATCGGAGAAGGCAATGGCAAGCCACTCCAGTACTCTTGCCTAGAAAATCCCATGGATGGAGGAGCCTGGTAGGCTGCAGTCCGTGGGGTTGCTAAGGGTCGGACACAACTGAGCAACTTCACTTTCACTTTCCACTTTCACACATTGGAGAAGGAAATGGCAACCCACTCCAGTGTTCCTGCCTGGAGAATCCCAGGGACGGGGGAGCCTGGTGGGCTTCCGTCTATGGGGTCACACAGAGTCGGACACGACTGAAGTGACTTAGCAGCAGCAGCAGTAGCAGCAACCCATGTATATGGAATTTAGAAAGATGGTAATGATAACCCTGTATACAAGACAGTAAGAGACACAGATGTATAGAACAGTCTTTTGGACTCTGTGGGAGAGGATGAGGGTGGGATGATTTGGGAGAATGGCATTGAAACATGTATATTATCATATGTGAAACGAATCGCCAGTCCAGGTTTGATGCATGATACAGGATGCTCGGGGCTGGTGCATGGGGATGACCCAGAGGGATGATATGGGGAGGGAAGTGGGAGGGGGATTCAAGATGGGAAACACATGTACACCTGGGGCGGATTCATGTCAATATATGACAAAACCAATACAATATTGTAAAGTAATTAACCTCCAATTAAAATGAATAAATTAAAAAAATAAATAAGATAGAAACTAAAATAGCAATAAAAAAGAAAAAAAATAGGTTTTAAAAAATTAAAAATTGAAAGTATGAAAAAATAGAAAAGAAAGAAATGGTAGAAGAAAGTAAAAAGGAAAACTCCACAGAACTACAAAAGCCCAATGTAGATGCAGAGGTTTATAACCATAATATTGTAAAGTAAAATAATAATAATAAATAAATTTACAAAAAACAAAAATACAGAGTAAAAAAAAAAAGTTTGACTGAGTATACATATATACATATACAACCATAAGCAAAATCAAAACAGTCCAATGAAAATAAAGTACAGTAGATTGACCAGGCAATGACCAAAAATTATGTCTAGCAGAACAAAACTAACTAAAGCACAGACTGGAAAACAAAACTAAAGCAAGGTGCCAACTGGGGAATAAAGCAATGAAAATAAAACTAACATACATTGAGAGGAAAGGAAATAAAGAATAGACATGCAAAGTTAAATAGAGGAAGATAAAGAAGATTTATATACATTAAAGTTTAACTGCAAGGGGGAAAGAACAGTAGGAAACAAACAAAGAAATAAATTTAGAAAAAATAATAATAGGTTTAAGAAAGTAAAAATTAAAATTAAAAAAAGAGAAAAGAAAAAAAAATAAGTAAACCTCCCTATAACTGTAAAAGCCCAGTGGAGATGCAGGGGTTTATAACAACAATAAAATGTGTGACTGTGAAAAGAAAAAAAAAAGCTCAAAACCTTAATTAGATTTCATTGTGCCACAAAAATCGACAACTGCAACGGGGGGATGGGAGGAAAAAGAAAAAAAAAAACCAAAAGAATCTACAGAGCAAGTCAAAACATAAGAATAATCAATGTTTTCTTGAGTCACTGCTGTCAGAGTCCTTTCCCTTGTTGGGATTCACAGTCCACCTCACCTCCCTAGGATGCCCTCCAACACTGTGCTGGTCTCTGGACCTGCTGTGGGGGCTGCTCAGATTCTAATCTGGTCCTACTACTCTGTGTTCTTGCCTCCAATGTCCACGGCTATCGGAACTAGTATATTTTCTTTTGTGGGAGCTCTCAGTGACCTTTTCTATATTCCACAGACACAGAATCTGCCTAGTTGATTGTGTGGATTTCATCTGCAGCTTGTCCAGCTGGTGGGAAGGTTTTGGGTCTTCTTCCTTAGCCACACTGCCCCTGGGTTTCAATTGTGGTTTTATTTCCACCTCTGCACGTGGGTCGTCCACTGAGGTTTACTCCTGAGGCTGCCCTGGAGGTCTTGGGTTTGCCCCTGTGAAGGCCAGGTGTGGAGGTGGTGCAGCTGCTTGGGTCGCAGGGGTTCTGGCAGCAGCAGGTACTCAGGGGAGTTGGTGGCTAGGGCAGCAGGAAATAAAGTACTCTAGAAGGGTATGGCAACCAGTATTGGCCAATATGCTCCAGTATTCTTGCCTGGAGAACTCCCCTCCCTGACAGAGAAGCCTAGCATGCCACAGTCTACAGGGTTGCAAAGAGTCTGACACTACTGAAGCCATCCTGCATGCAGACACAACATTTTTTTGCCTGTGGCAGCTCTGCCCCAGTGAGAGTTGAGCATGAAGGTGGCACAGCTGCTTCGCTTGCAGGGACCCTGGTGGTGCAAAGTGTGCTGGGACACGGACTGCCTCCACCGCAGGAATTATGGCCCTATCAGAGTCTTTTTTCGAGCCTCTTGTAGCTGGCTATCAGAAGGCCTCTTTGGCCAGTCTTTCTCCATATCTCTGCAAGTTCAGGCACTTAAGAGGACGCCATTGCCTGGGGTCCTTCTCTGTTGTTCAGGGCATCAGTCACTTCAAGGAGCACCCTGGGTAGGGTCCTGCTCTGTAGTTCAGAACATCAAGTGTTTTATGTGCCAACCTCTCTATTGTTCAGGTGGCAATGCCGGCATGTGGGAGGAGAGAGGCTATGGTGATGGGTCCACCTCCTACACATGACTCATCAGTATCGCCTTGCTTCCATGGCTACCTGGCTTACTGCCACAGGCATTTCCTACCATAGTTTCCTCCCTCACATCCCCTTGATCCGTCTCTCCTCGGTCAACAGCAGCCCTTGCCCTGAGATTGCTCCACAGTCCCTAAACTCCAGCTCCCAGCTGCTGCACTTTCCAGGGGATCTACGTCCCTGTCCAGGGTATATATGGCTGTGACAAGGACTGTCTGATTTTCATTCATTTAGGCTGCCACAGATCAGCTGTTTCACTCTCAGCCTTAAATGTTTCTCCTCTGACTCAGATAATTGTCCTGATTTGGGTATCAGACCCCTGCTTCAGTTCCCCCACCCACCAAAAGGAGGTCCTGTCCTACTAACACGCCTGTTTTTCCCCCTAGTTCCTTTGTCCTACCGAGTTTTGCATGGGTCTATATATTCTTTTCCACTGGTCAGGTACTCCTGTCTGCTCTCAGCTAGTGTTCTGCATGCATTTCTGTGTCTGAAGGTGTATTCCTGATATATCCGTGGAGAGAGATGTACTCCACATCCACCTACTCCTCTGCCATCTTGTTCTCTCCAGCAGTACTTTTTTACTTTAAGCAATATGGTTTCTGATTCACCTCCTAGAGTAATGAAAATAAAAACAAAAATAAACGGGTGACATCTAATTAAAGTTAAAAGTTTCCATAGAGCAAAAGAAACCATAAAGAAAAAGACAATTCACAGAATGAGAGGAAATATTTGTAAATAAAGCAAACAACAAGGGATTAATCTCCAAAATATATAAAAGGCTCATACACTCTATGTCAAATAAACAATCCAAACAAAAATGGGCAGAGGATATAAATAAAAACTCCTTCAAAGAAGACATACTGATATCCAAAGAACACATGAAAAGATGCTCAACATCACTAATTATCAGATAAATTCAAATCAAAACTACAATGAGGTATCACCTCACACCAGCCAGAATCATCATCATCCCCAAATCTACAAACAATAAATGATGGAGAGAGTGTGAAAAAAAGGGAACACTCTTGCACTGTTGGTGGGAATGAAAATTGATACAGTCAGTATGGAGAACATTATGGAAGTTTCTTGAAAAACTAAAAATAGAGCTACCATATGATCCAGCAATTCCACTCCTGGCACATATCCAGAGAAAACCATGATTCACAGATATACATGCACTTCAATCTTCATTGCAGCACTATTTATATTAGCCAAGATATGGAAGTAACCCAAATGTCCATCAACGGAGGAAAGAATAAAGCAGACATGGTACATATATAAAGTGAAATACTGCTGCTGCTGCTGCTAAGTCACTTCAGTCGTGTCCGACTCTGTGTGACCCCATAGATGGAAGCCCACCAGGCTCCCCCGTCCCTGGGATTCTCCAGGCAAGAACACTGGAGTGGGTTGCCATTTCCTTCTCCAATGTGTGAAAGTGGAAAGTGAAAAGTGAAAGTGAAGTCGCTCAGTCGTGTCCAACCCCTAGCGACCCCACGGACTGCAGCCTACCAGGCTCCTCCATCCATGGGATTTTCTAGGCAATAGTACTGGAGTGGCATGCCATTGCCTTCTCCGAAGTGAAATACTACTCACTCATAAAAACGAATTAAATAATGCCATGTGCAGCAACATGGATGGACCTAGGGAATGTCATACTAAGTAAGACAGAGAAAGACAAATATCATATGATATCACTCATGCGTGGAATCTAATTTTTTTTAATGACACAAACTTATTTACAAAACAGAAACAGACTTCTGGATATCGAAAACAAGCTTATGGTTACCACTGGAGAAATGTTGGGGGAGGGATACATTAGGAGCTTGAGGTAAACATTCACAACTGTAGTGTCCGACTCTTTTTGATTCCATGGACTGTAGACCACCAGGATCCTCTGTCCATGGAATTTTCCAGGCCAGAACACTGGAGTGAGTTGCCATTTCCTATTCTAGGGGATCTTCCCAACCCAGGGATTGAACCTGCTTCTCCTGTGTCTCTGCCACTGTTAGGTGGATACTTTACCACTGCACTACCTGGGAAGCCCACATACACAATTACTATGTATAACAGTGATAACCAAAAAGAACCTTTTGTGTAGCACAGGGAACACTACTCAATATTCTGTAATAACCTGAATGAGAAAAGAATCTGAAAATGAATGAATACATATGTATGTATAACTGAATCACTTTATTATACACCCGAAACTAACACAACATTGTAAATCAATTATACTCCAATAAAATAAAACAGGAAAATAATATTACCATAATATCTAGCAATCCCCTTCCTGGGAATATAGTCAGAGAAAATCATAATTTGAAAAATGTACAAGCACCCCAATGTTCATTGTAGCATTATTTACAATACCCAAGACATGAAAGCAACTTAAATGTCCATCAACAGAGGAATAGATAAATATGTGGTCCAGAAATACAAAGGAATATTACTCAGCCATAAAAAAGAATGAAAGAATACCATTTTCAGCAACATGGACGGGCCTAGGGATTGTCATACTAAGTGAAGTAAGTCAGACAAAGACAAATATATCTCTATGTGTAATGTAACTTTAAAAAGTGATAAAATGTACTTGTTTACAAAACAGAAAGAGTTACAGATATTGAAAACAATCTTACAGTTACTAAAGGGGAAGTGTAGTGAGGGAGGGATAAAACAGGAGCTTGGGATGAACTTACACACACCATTATATATAAAATAGATAACCAATAAGGACCTCCTCCATAGCACAGGGAATTCTAATCAATATTCTGATAACCTATATGAGAAAAGAAACTGAAAATGAATGAATATATTTATATGTATAACTGAATCACTTTGCTATACACCTGAAACTAACACAACATTTTAAAACAACTATACTCCAATAAAATTTTTAAAAATAGACTATCTGGGCATGCATCTAATGAAAAACATAATTTGAATAGGTACAAGCATCCCCATGTTCATTGCAGAACTGTTTACAATAGCCAAGACATGGAAAAAACCAAAAGGTCCATCAACAGATGAAAAAGATGTGATACGTAAATACAATGGAAGAATACTCAGACATAAAAAAAGAATGAAATAATGTCATTTTCAGCAACATGGATGGATCTAGAGATTGTCATACTCAGTGAAGTCAAAGACAAATACCATAGTATATTGCTCATAGGTACAATCTAATTTTTTAAAATGACACAAATGGACTTATTTACAAAACAGAAACAGACTCACACAGTTTGAAAAAAGACTTACGTTTACCAAAGGGGAAAATCTGGGGGGAGGGAAACATTAGAAGCTTGAGATGAACATACGCACACCAACAATATATAAAATAGATAACCGAACAGGACCTCCTATATAGCATAGGCAACTGTACTCAATATTCTATAATAGCCTATATGGGAAAAGAATCTGGAAAAGATTGAAATAACTGAATCACTTTGCTGTATACTTGAAACTAACAAAAGACTGTAAATCAATCTCCAATAATTTTTCTTTTTTTGAAAGGAATATACATCTATAACAATACCTCTGGGCAATCACCTAAGGCATGGGTGAAAAACTGTCACCTCCATTAAGCAAGGTTTCCAGTCCAGGAGCAAGGTGTTTTATCTCCTGATTCAGAGGACACTCACTAATATAAGGTTTAATAAAGTTTTGCCACAGTGATCCAATAGCCAACTCCTATTAGGCAATCCCAACACATGTAACAGTCAGACATAGACAACACAGGCAAGCAAATCGAAAGGCCTGAGATCTTAACCCAATGTTCAGAACTCTAAATCAACCCTTTGAGCACCTCAGTAGATTTAACCTCTTGCATTGTCCTCTTAGGGTGGGTCTCTAACCCAAAGTTGTAGACTTGGATTCTAACCATACAGAAGAAAAAAATCCCCTAGGTGGGACTCTAACCCACAGTGTTGTTGTCGTTCTTCAGTCGCTCTCTCATGTCTGACTCTGTGCCACCCCATGGACTGCAGCATGCCAGGCTTCCCTGTCCTTCACTATCTTATGGGGTTTGCTCAAAATCATGTCCACTGAGATGGTGATGCCATCCAACCATCTCATCCTGTCTAACCCACAGTCCTGATGAGATTATTAGACCACAGATACATTTTAACTACATTTAGCACATTTAGCTACAGGGACATTACAATGAGTTTACTCATCCCAAAGATGTCTGCTCTAGGAGCTGCTTCTTTTCTTTAAAGTGAAAGGATCCTGAGGATCCCGGAGTGCCATGGTGAGGAAGAAGGAACCTGAAAGATGACTCTAGTCAAACCTCAATCAAGGTGGCCACGCAGGGTGGGTGCTGAGGGCCTACACTCTGCCAGGGGCTACAGTGCCTCAGGCAGATGGTAACAAGTCCTAAATCTCAACTGGGCTGTTCTAACTCACTGTACATGGGCTCACTGACAGATGCACATAGAAGCCAATACTTATCGCAAGAGCTTTAGAGAAAAGAGCTTTACTGCAAGGTCAACGAATGCAAGAGGCAAGGTTTCGAATCTCTCTTCAATGGAGCAGCCTCAGTGCAATCTAAGTGGTCATGGGAATTGCTAACTTGGAAGCTAATTGGCTAGTCTTGCTGCTGCTAAGTCACTTCAGTCGTGTCCGACTCTGTGTGACCCCACAGACGGAAGCCCACCAGGCTCCCCCGTCCCTGGGATTCTCCAGGCAAGAACACTGGAGTGGGTTGCCATTTCCTTCTCCAATGTGTGAAAGTGAAAAGTGAAAGTGAAGTCGATCAGTTGTGTCCGACCCTTAGCGACTCCATGGACTGCAGCCTACCAGGCTCCTCCATCCATGGGATTTTCTAGGCAAGAGTACTGGAGTGGCTTGCCATTGCCTTCTCTGTGGCTAGTCTTAAATTAGTCCATATCAGCTACTCAGGTTACTGGAAGCCAGGTTTTTCTTATTGAAGGACTTCTAACTTTGTAAATGGCCCTCGGGGCAACATTTCTCTTCTCTGAGTTTTGCAGACTGAAGATCTTGGCTCTGGTGTCATCCTAAGGTAATGTGTTCCTTCTTGGACACATGCAGTTCTTTCTCTATAAAATGACTCAAGGTGTAACTAATCAACAATCTATTTGAGAAGGTAAAACCAGTTTCAGTTCAGTTCAGCTCAGTTCAGTCGCTCAGTCGTGTCCGACTCTTCGCGACCCCATGAATCACAGCACGCCAGGCCTCCCTGTCCATAACCAACTCCCAGAGTTCACTCAAACTCATGTCCATCGAGTTGGTGATGCCATCCAGCCATCTCATTCTCTGTCATCCCCTTCTCCTCCCGCCCCCAATCCCTCCCAGCATAGCTGGCCAATTGTTTCACATGCTATTTCACTAGCCCCATGAACACCAGCACATGACACAAAATTTAAATTACTGCTAAAAATGAAAAAAACCTCACTAATTCGAAAAGATACACACACACACACACACACACATACATACACAATGGAATATTACTCAGTAATAAAAAATGAACTTTTGCCATTTTCAAGAACATGGATTGATTGGAAGGTATTATGCTAACTGAAACATGTGAGATAGGGGAAGACAAATGCTGTATAATAGCATTTACATGGAGAATTAAAAAATAAAACAGACTAGGGAGATGAAGCAGACTCACAGATATAGAGAACAAGCTAGTAGTGATTACCAGGGGAGATCAGCTGGGGGAGGGCAAGGGCAGGGACAGAAGAGTAACAGGTGCAAACTAATATGTATAAAATAGAAGAGCTAAAAGGACATTGCAAAATGAAGGGAATATAGCCAATATTTATAATAGCTATAAATGGAACATAAGCTTTAAAAACTGTGGCTCACTTTGTCATGTACCTGAAACATTAAATATTGCACATCAACTATGAAAATGACTGAAAGTATCAGTTGCTCAGTCTTGTCAACTCTTTTTGACCCTAAGGATGGTAGCCTGCCAGGCTCCTCTATCGATGGAATTCTCCAAGTAAGAATTACCCACTGGAGTGGGTAACCATTCCCTGTTCCAGGGGATCTTCCTGACCAGGTGATCAAACCCACGTCTCCTATATTGCAGGCAGACTCTTTGCCATCTGAGCCACCAGGGAAGCCCACAACAACTATACATCACTTTTAAAATATATATTCTCTCAGGAACTTTCACATATACAATACAGTATTATTAACTATGTCCTTCCCTGGTGGCTCAGTGGTAAGGAATCTGCCTGTTGACGCAGGAGATGAGGGTTCAATTCCTGGGTCGGGAAGATCCCCTGGAGGAGGACATGGCGACCAAATCCAGTATTCTTGCATGGAAAATTCCAAATACAGAGGAGGCTGGCAAGCTACAATCCATGGGGCTGCAAAGAGTAGGAAACCACTTGGCGACTTCACAACAACAGTTATTAACTACAGTCACCATGCTGTACATGATATCCCTAGGACTTCTTGATTTGGTAAGTGAAAGTTGTGAATGTTTATGCCATTCATGACACTTACAGCCATTTCATCCATCCTCCAACCCCCTCTTGTGGCAACCACCAATCTGCAACATGATGGACCTAGAGAGTATCTTACTGATTGAAGTGATTCAGACAGAGAAGGAGACATATTATATGACATATCTTATATGCATAATTTAAAAAGAAATGATACAAATGAATTTAATTACGAAATAGAAAGACTTACAGTCTCAGAGAAGAAATTTATGGTTGCCGCTGGGGAAGGATGTGGGACAGGGAGAGCTGGGGGATTTGCGATGGACATGTACACACTGCTAAATTTAAAAAGGATAAGCAACAAGGATGTACTGTATAACACAGGGAACTCTGCTTAGTGTTATGTGGCAATATGGATGGAAGTTTGGAGGAGAGTGGATACGTCTATATGTATGGCTCAGTCCCCTCACTGGTCACCTGAAACTGTCACACTACAGTTAATTTGCTATACACCTACACAAAATACAAAACCTAAAATTGTAACATAACTGTGCCTCCAGTGCAAGGGTTGTGAGTTCAAATCCTGGTTGGGGAATTAAAATCCCATGTGCCACTGGGCAAATCAATCAACAAAATATCATCACAGAAAAAAGGGATGGGGATCCATGAAAGAAATAATTGATAAGCTAGATTTCATTCCCTTTAAACTTCTGCTTTATAAAATATACCAAGAGGACAGGAAGATGAGCCAAAGTTTGGGAGAAAATATTTGCAAAAGACATATCTGATGAACGCTCTAATCTAAACTATACAAAGAACTCTTAATAAGCAGAAAACTAACATCTAATAAGAAATGGACAAAAGACATGAATAGATACCTCACCAAGGAAGATACACAGATGGCAACAAGCATATGAAAAGATGCTCCAAATCATATACTATTCAGTTCAGTTCAGTCGCTCAGTCGTGTCCGACTCTCCGCAAGCCCATGAATCAGGCCTCCCTGTCCATCACCAACTCCCGGAGTTCACTCAGACTCATGTCCACAGAGTCGGAGATGCCATCCAGCCATCTCATTCTCTGTCGTCCCCTTCTCCTCCCGCCCCCAACCTTTCCCAGCATCAGAGTCTTTTCCAGTGAGTCAATTTGTCGCATGAGGTGGCCAAAGTATTGCAGTTTCAGCTTTAGCATCAGTCCTTCCAATGAACACCCAGGATTGATCTCCTTTAGAATGGACTGGTTGGATCTCCTTGCAGTCCAAGGGACTCTCAAGAGTCTTCTCCAACACCACAGTTCAAAAGCATCCATTCTTCGGCGATCAGCTTTCTTCACAGTCCAATTCTCACATCCATATATGACCACGGGAAAAACCATAGTCTTGACTAGACGGACCTTGGTTGGCAAAGTAATGTCTCTGCTTTTTAATATACTATCAAGGTTGGTCATAACTTTCCTTCCAAGGAGTAAGCGTCTTAATTTCATGGCTGCAATCAGCATCCACAGTGATTTTGGAGCCCCCAAAAATAAAGTCTGACACTGTTTCCACTGTTTTTCCATCTATTTCCCATGAAGTGATGGGACCAGATGCCATGATCTTTGTTTTCTGAATGTTGAGCTTCAAGCCAACCTTTTCACTCTCCTCTTTCACTTTCATCAAGAGGCTTTTAAGTTCCTCTTCACTTTCTGCCATAAGGGTAGTGTATCTGCATATCTGAGGTTATTGATATTTCTCCCAGCATTCCTGATTCCAGCTTGTGCTTCTTCCAGCCCAGCGTTCCTCATGATGTACATAAGTTAAATAAGCAAGGTGACAATATACAGCCCTGACGTACTCCTTTTCCTATTTGGAACCAGTCTGTTGTTCCATGTACAGTTCTGACTGTTGCTTCTTGACCTGCATACAGGTTTCTCAAGAGGCAGGTCAGGTGGTCTGGCATTCCCATCTCTTTCAGAATTTTCCACAGTTTATTGTGATCCACACAGTCAAAGGCTTTGGCATAGTCAATGAAGCAGAAATAGATGTTTTTCTGGAACTCCCTTGCTTTCTCCATGATCCAGCTGATGTTGGCAATTTGATCTCTGGTGCCTCTGCCTTTTCTAAAACCTGCTTGAACATCTGGGAGTTCACGGTTCACATATTGCTGAAGCCTGGCTTGGAGAATTTTGAGCATGACTTTACTAGCGTGTGAGATGAGGGCAATTGTGCGGTAGTTTGAGCATTCTTTGGCATTGCCTTTCTTTGGGATTGGAATGAAGACTGACCTTTTCCAGTCCTGTGGCCACCGCAGAGTTTTCAAAATTTGTTGGCATATTGAGTGCAGTACTTTCACAGCATCATCTTTCAACATTTGAAATAGCTCAACTGGAATTCCATCACCTCCACTAGCTTTGTTCGTAGTGATGCTTTCTAAGGCCCACTTGACTTCACATTCCAAGATGTCTGGCTCTAGGTCAATGATCACGTTATCGTGACTATCCTGGTCGTGAAGATCTTTTTTGTACAGTTCTTCTGTGAATTCTTGCCACCTCTTCTTAATATCTTCTGCTTCTGTTAGGTCCACACCATTTCTGTCCTTTATCGAGCCCATCTTTGCATGAAATGTTCCCTTGGAATCTCTAATTTTCTTGAAAAGATCTCTTGTTTTTCCTATTCTGTTGTTTTCCTCTATTTTTTGCATTGATCACTGAGGAAGGCTTTCTTATCTCTCCTTGCTATTCTTTGGAACTCTGCATTCAGATGCTTATATCTTTCCTTTTCTCCTTTGCTTTTCGCTTATCTTCTTTTCACAGCTATTTGTAAGGCCACCTCTCACAGCCATTTTGCTTTTTTGCATTTATTTTCCATGGGGATGGTCTTGGTCCCTGTCTCCTGTACAATGTCACAAATTAAAAAACAAGCAGATACCATGACATGCCTTTCAGAGGGCCAGCATTCAAAGGACTGAAAACACCAAATGCTGGTAAGGATGCGAATCAAGAACTCTCATTCCTGGGTGGTGGTGATGCAAAATGGTATAGCCACATTGGAAGACAGTTTGCAAGTTTCTTAGTAAACTATACAAGTTTCTTATTAAACTATACACATTCAACACTGCTGGTAGGAATGCAAATTGCTACAGCCAATTTACAGGGAAAACAGTGTTGCAGTTCTCAAAAAATAAAAAATGACACATAATACTTTCCGGAATTCCACTACTATCCAAAGGAATTGAAATCAGGACCTCAAAGAGAGCTCTGCACTCCCATGTTCATTGTAGCACTACTCACAAGAGCCAAGAGAGGGAAGCAACCTAGGTGTCCAGGGACAGATGAATGGATAAACAAGATGCAAAATATACATACAATGGGATATCATTCAGTCGTAAAAAGACGCTAACCTCTCCAGTTATGACAGCGTGGATAAACCTAGAGGACCTTCTGCTACAGTGAAAGAAGCCAGGCACAGAAGGACAAATACTGCATGTCACTTCTATGAGGAATCTAAAATGGTTGAGGTCAAAGAAGCAGAGAGTAGAGTGGTGGTTGCCATGGTCTATGGGAGGGTGAGTGAGAAGGAACTGTAGACATAAAAAACATTCACAACCTATGCATGAGACAGGGTGCTCAGGGCTGGTGCACGGGGATGACCCAGAGGGATGGGATGGGGAGGGAGGTGGGAGGGGGTTCAGGATGGGGAACACATGTACACCCGGGGCGGATTCATGTCAATGTATGGCAAAAGCCACTACAGTAAAGTAATTAGCCTCTAATGAAAATAAATAAATTAAAGGAAAAAAAAAAACATCCACAACCTAAAAGTTGACAAGTATGTTCTATTTGGTACCAACCTTTAGGACTTCAATCCAGGAGGCAGCATCTGAATAATCCTTAAGGAACTGCTCCAGGGAAGGGACCGGAGGAGCCAGGTTACACAGGAGCTTTGCAACAAAGGGCAGGGAGTCTGAATATCAAAAGATTGTGATAAATGATAAAAACCAGATAACCCGTGGTAAGGAATCTGGCGCTTTTCCTTGTATGGGAAGATGCCAGAATCGGGGCTCAGTGAAATCATTCCTTCCATATGCACTTCCCATATCTGGGGCCCGTATCCTGTATTTTTGCATCCTGTGTTCCCTCAGGGTTCACCATCCCTGGGGGCTGCAACTGTTGATAACTGACAGTGTTTATTCACTGACACAGCAGGCAGTATTCCAATTCTCAGTATTAATCAAAAGTTACAAACTTTATTTATTTTTTTAAGTAATTAATTTATTTTTTATTGGAGGCAAATTATTTTACAATATTATATTGGTTGGTTTTGCCATATATTGACATGAATTCGCCCCGGGTTTACATAAGTTCCCCCTCCTGAACCCCCCTCCCACCTCCCTCCTCCCTTTATCTTCCCTCTGGGTCATCCCTGCACGCCAGCCCCGAGCGTCCTATAACATGCATCGACCCTGAACTAGCAATTCATTTCACATATGACAACATACGTGTTTCAATGCCATTCTCCCAAATCATCCCACCCTCACCCTCTCCCATAGAGTCCCAAAGACTGTTCTATACATCTGTGTCTCTTTTGCTGTCTCATATACAGGGTTATCATTTGCATCTTTCTAAATTCCATATATATGCGTTAGTATACTGTATTGGTGTTTTTCTTTCTGGCTTACTTCACTCTGTATAATAGGCTCCAGTTTCATCCACCTCATTAGAACTGATTCAAATGTATTCTTTTTAATGGCTGAATAATACTCCATTGTGTATACGTACCAAAGCTTTCTTATCCATTCGTCTGCAGATGGACATCTAGGTTGCTTCCATGTCCTGGCTATTATAAACAGTGCTGTAATGAACATTGGAGTACATGTGTCTCTTTCAATTCTGGTTTCCTCGGTGTGTATGCCCAGGAGTGCGATTGCTGGATCATATGGCAGTTCTATTTCCAGTTTTTTGAGGAATCTCCACACTGTTCTCCATAGTGGCTGTACTAGTTTGCATTCCCACCAACAGTGTAAGAGGGTTCCTTTCTCTCCACATCCTCTCCAGCATTTATTGCATGTGGACTTTTGGATAGCAGCCATTCTGACTGGTGTGAAATGGTATCTCATTGTGGTTTTGATTTGCATCTGATTATGAGGGATGTTGAGCATTTTTTCATGAGTTTGTTAGCCATCTTTATGTCTTCTTTGGAGAAATCTCTGTTTAGTTCTTTGGCCCATTTTTTGATTGGGTCATTTATTTTTCTGGAATTGAGCTGCAGGAGCTGCTTGTATATTTTGGAGATTAATCCTTTATCAGTTGCTTCATTTGCTATTATTTTCTCCCATTCTGAAGGCTGTCTTTTCACCTTACTTATAGTTTCCTTTGCTGTGCAGAAGCTTTTGATTTTAATTAGGTCCCATTTGTTTATTTTTGCTTTTATTTCCAATATTCTGGGAGGTGGGTCATGGAGGATCCTGCTGTGATTTATGTTGGAGAGTGTTTTGTCTACGTTCTCCTCTAGGAGTTTTATAGTTTCTGGTCTTACATTTAGCTCTTTAATCCATTTTGAGTTTATTTTTGTATATGGTGTTAAGAAGTTACAAACTTTAATTATACAAAATGAATAAGTTCCAGGGATCTACTATATAATATAGAGCTTATAGTTAATATACTACACTGAACACTTTCTAAGAGGGCAAATCTTATGGGAAGTGTTCTTATCTCAGATACAAAACATAAAGGGTGGGAAGGCATCTGTCAAAATGGCCATCATCAGAAAATCTGCTGCTCCTGCTGCTAAGTCACTTCAGTCGTGTCCGACTCTGTGTGACCCCACAGATGGGAGCCCACCAGGCTCCCCCATCCCTGGGATTCTCCAGGCAAGAACACCGGAGTGGGTTGCCATTTTAAAAAATAAATGCTGGCGAGGGTGTGGAGAAAAGGGAACTCTCTTGCATTGTTGGTAGGAATGTAAATTGATACAGCCTCTATGGAGAAGAATATGAAGCTTCCTTAAAAATTAGGAATAAAGCTACCACATGACCCAATAATCCCACTTGTGGGCATAAACCCTTGCTGCTGCTGCTAAAAAGTCACTTCAGTCGTGTCCGACTCTGTGTGACCCCATAGACAGAAGCCCACCAGGCTCCCCTGTCCCTGGGATTCTCCAGGCAAGAACACTGGAGTGGGTTGCCATTTCCTTCTCTGATGTGTGAAAGTGAAAAGTGAAAGTGAAGTCGCTCAGTCGTGTCTGACCCTTAGCGACCCCACGGACTGCAGCCTACCAGGCGGACTGCAGCCTACCAGGCTCCTCCATCCATGGGATTTTCTAGGCAAGAGTACTGGAGTGGCTTGCCGAACCCTTAGGAGACCATAATTGAATAAGACACATGTACTCCAATGTTCATTGCAGCACTATTTACAATAGATAGGCCACAGAAACAACCTAGATGTCCATGGACGAATGGATAAAGCAGCCTTGGCACATATATACAATGAAATACTACTCAGCCATAAAAAGCAACACATTTGAGTGAGGTCTAATGCAGTGGGTGACCCTAGGGTATTATTACACAGAGTGAAGTCAGTCAGAAAGAGAATTATAAATATTGTATACAGACACATACATATGGAATCTAGGAGATAGTACTGAGGAATGTATCTGCAGGGCAGGATGCAGATGCAGACAGAGAACAGACTTGTGGACACAGGGCTGTAGGAGAGGGTGGGACAAATTGAGAGTAATTTTGAAACGTATACATTACCATATGGAAAAGAGATAGCCAATGGGAATTTGCTGTGTGATCCCGGGAGCTCAAACTGGTGCTCTGTGAGAACCTAGAGGGGTGGGAAGGGGTGGGAGGTGGGGGGGATGTTCAAGTGGGAGAGGACATATGTATACCTATGGCCCATTCATGGTGATGTATGGCAGAAATCAGCACAATACTGTAAAGCAACTATACTCCGATTAAAAATAAACTTAAAAAAGGATGAGAGGGAAATTTTGGAGGTAATGGATATGTTTATGGCATAAACTGTGGTGGTCATTTCACATGATTAGACTTATCTCCAAACTCATCAATAAATTAAATATGTATAGGTTTTGGTATGTCAATCATACCTCAATAAATTGTCTTTTTTAAAACCAACTAAATAAATGAGGAAGCAATGGAAACAGTGACAGACTTTATTTTTGGGGGCTCCAAGATCACTGCAGATTGTGACTGCAGCCATGAAATTAAAAGACGCTTGTTCCTTGGAAGAAAAGTTATGACCAACCTAGACAGCATATTAAAAAGCAGAGACATTACTTTGTCAACAAAGGTCTGCTAGTCAAGTCTATGGTTTTTCCAGTAGTCATGCATGCATGTGAGAGTTGGACTATAAAGAAAGCTGAGTGCCGAAGAACTGATGCTTTTGAACTGTCATGTCAGAGAAGACTCTTGAGAGTCCCCTGGACTGCAAGAAGATCCAACCAGTCCATCCTCAAGGAAATCAGTCCTGGGTGTTCATTGGAAGGACTGATGTTGAAGCTGAAACTCCAATACTTTGGCCACCTGATGCGAAGAACTGACTCATTGGAAAAGACCCTGATACTGGGAAAGATTGAAGGTGGGAGGAGAAGGGGTTGACAGGATAAGATGGTTGGATGGCATCTCCGACTCAGTGGACATGAGCTTGAGTAAACTCCAGGAGTTGGGGATGGACAGGGAAGCCTGGCATTCTACAGTCCATGGGGTTGCAAAGAGTCGGACCCGACTGAGCAACTGAACTGAACTGAAAAGAAACATACTCTTGGGCTAGTGGTAAAGAATCCAACTACAATACAGGAGACTCATGGGTTTAATCCCTGAGTTGGGAAGACTCCTTGGAAGAGGAAATGGTAACCCACTCCAGTATTTTGCCTGGGAAATCCCATGGACAGAGGAGCCTGGTGGGCTATATAGTCCATGAGGTGGCAAAGTGTTGGACACAACTGAGTGACTAAACAGTAAATATACTCTTACCCTCGGAGAAGGCAATGGCAAGCCACTCCAGTACTCTTGCCTAGAAAATCCCATGGATGGAGGAGCCTGGTAGGCTGCAGTCCGTGGGGTCGCTAAGGGTCGGACACGACTGAGCGACATCACTTTCACTTTTCACTTTCACACATTGGAGAAGGAAATGGCAACCCACTCCAGTGTTCTTGCCTGGAGAATCCCAGGGACGGGGGACCCTGGTGGGCTTCTGTCTATGGGGTCACACAGAGTCGGACACGACTGAAGTGACACAGCAGCAGCAGCAGCAGCATACTCTTATCCTATGATCTAGTGGTCATGCTCCTGGGTGTTTAGCCAGATGAACTGGAAACTTACATCCACACAAAAACCTGCATGCAGTTGTTTATAGCAGCTTAACTCATATTTTCCAAAACTTAAAAAACCAATATCAGTGTCCTTCAGCAGGTAATGGGATAAGTAACAGAATACTGTTCAGTGCTAAAAATGAATAAGGTTTTCAAACCGTGAAAAGACATGGAGGAACCTTAGATGTGTATTACTAAAGAAAAATTAATCTCAAAAAGCTAAACACTGCCTGATTCCAACTGCATGACTCCTGGAAAAAAGCGGAACTATACAAACAGTAAAAAGACCAATGGATGCCAGGGGTTGAGGGGCAGGGAGAGAGGGATGAACAGAGCACAGAGAGCTTCTACTGTTGTGAAACTGCTCTGTATGACCCTACAGGGGTGGGTGCTGTTGTTATTTAGTCACTCAGCATGCCTGACTCTTTGTGACCTCATGGACTGTACCCCGCCAGGCTCCTGTTACAGGATTTCTCAGGCAAGAATACTCGGTGAGTTGCCTTTGTCTTCTCCAGGGGGTCATCCAATCCAGGGATTAAACCCATGTCTCCTGCATGGGCACGTGGATTCTTTACCACTGACCCACCAGGGAAGCCCATAAGGCTGGACACGAGTCATCATCCATTTGTCTATACTCACTGAGGGTACAATACCAAGAATGAAGGTAACGCAAGTAAGCAAGTAAGTGTGCCAGGTCAGGACTTTGTTTGCTAAAGTAGCTTCCTAGATTGTAGCAAACAGCCCACTCTGCTGGGGGACACTGACAGTGGGGGAGGCTGTTCACGTGTCCAGGAAGAACACATATGTGAACTCTCTGTATTTTCTGCTCCATTTTGCTGTGAATATAAAACTGCTTTTAAAAAGTAAATTTAAAAAACTTTTGGGCCTGGGGTGGTGGCTCAATTCCACACCCTTCTCCTAGGATTTCAGTCTTGAGTGCAGGGCCAATCCCTCTTACTCCTCTATCCAAAAGTGGGCAATCCTCAGTTTGCTTGATTTGGATGTGGGCAGGACCCGAGGCTCCCCTTTGTGGATCTGAGAACGTTTCTTCAGAGAAAGGCTCTCACTTCCTGAGATCCAAAAGGATGTGAGGGGGGCATCGCTAGACCACACCTGCCATGCCATGACTGACAACTGCCTCAGGCAGGTTGAGAACGCATATGATGGTGATCCCACTGGGGGTGCTCACTCCATACCCCAAATCTGACTCAGGTGAAGGCCTAAGAGCTCCCCCTCTGCTGTCCTGAGACCTCCACCTCAAATCAAGCTCATCACTTTTCTGTTACCGCCGAGAAGGATATGAGGCCATCTCTTTCTGATATTTACAAGGATCTGCCATGGCAACAGGGAGGATTCCATGAGGTGTCTGCTGCTGTGGCCTTGGCAGGGCTGCCCTCCTTCCTCCTGGCACACCTTAGAAATATTTCTCTCTACTGACCTGAGCCGGCCAACCTCAGATAAAGGTCTGCTGACATGGGCACCCTCCTAGGTGGGAGTCATAAGGCCCTGAGAACCCTGAAAGTTGAGTGAACAATTGCTCAGGCTGAGAACTTTGCCTGGGGCATGTTGCCCTACCCAGCCCACCTGTAAGGGCCGCTTCCTCCTGGCTTCCGTTTCTTTATTAAAAGTCTTCCTGGGCAAGGCCACAATCTTGCAACCTCTTGACCCGTTTCCCTATTGAAAACCCTTCAGAGACCAAGTTGCCGTCCCAGGAGTGATGTGAAAGAGAGAAGTTGTAAGCAAGGCAGGATGGATGTGTTCAGAAAGGATAAAACACCTTCAGCTACCCCTTCTCTTTACTAGCCACACTTCACCTTTTATGGAACTTCTCTTTGAACAGTTTTAACTTCCAAATGCAAGGGGCTGTCCAGCATGATTTTCTGGGCCACTGATCATTTGGGTTCTCTGACTTTGGATATGTACATGATTATATTGTCACTAAATATTACCTTTCTTTGCCTTATTCAGACTTCTCAATTATTTTGATATGCTTATTGCTGTGGTTACATATTTCCATCCAGTGTTTTGGGCACAGAGATCTCCTTTCTATCACCTGACATACATGTTGGACCAATCGATAAGAAGTAAGGCAAATGAAGGAACACAACATTTGCCTCAGGCTAGGAGGAATGGCAAAGTGTGGGCATCAGACTTATTTAGGCCAGGAGTCTCCTTCCAACCCTGTCATTTAAGAACTGTGTGAAACTGAAAACATTACCAAACGCTGTAAGCCTCAATTTCTTCACCTGTGAAATGGGTTTCAGAAGTTCTGTCTTGGGGACTGAGAATAATGCCTGTAAAATGCCTGGCCCATTGCCTGGCCTGTCCTGAGACTGTCAAGGATGGCAGTCCTTACTGTGATCAATTTGTCCCCCGGTGATTAAATCCACTACACTGTGATTCAATTTTCAACCCAGGAGATGTCAAAGAATAAGCAGGGGTCTAGGGCAAGAACCCTCTATCAGAAAAATCCTGGTTAGCAAGGAAAACTAGTATATCCCAGTTAAGAGTATGCCACTGAAGGTCACCATGAGGTAGACATCCTCAGTGGATGGAACACAAAGCTCCAAAATGTTTCCAGGGCACCAAACTTACCTATCTCTCGTGTGCCCTTTTTTATAAACCACTCCAACTTTCATTCATTTAACCACACACAAGGATCTATTCCTTCCCTATTGTTTGCCAAATCACAGTCACGATAACTTGAAGTATTAATATTATTTTTTTTTTAGTGGCGTGGACTCTGGCTCCACCACCGAGGGCAGAGTGCACCAGTCCAGCGGCTTCAAGGCATCATCCCACCTCAGGGGAGTGCCACTCTGATTTCTGGGAAACTCCATAGAGAGAAGTCAACATGAATAAAACATCTAATCTGCACAATGTTTACCTGTACTGGAATAAGAGCACAGGACACATTCCATGCCAGCTTCACATGATTTCTCTCTGATTTACTCACAATCCCAAAGCACAGGCAGACTCAGAAAATACTGCAGGTTTGGGACTCAATCCCCAAAGGAAAGTCCATATCACAATTGAGTCATATGAATTTTTTGGTTTTCCAGTGCTTTCGTAGAATTTATGTTTACACTATACTGTAGGCTATTAAGTGGGCAATAGCATTGTGCCTCAGAACAATGTAGATATCTTAAATAAAATCACCTCTTTGCTAACCATTATCTGAGCTTTCGCTGAGTCCATCATTTTTGCTGTTGAGGGTGTGAACATTGCAAGAGTTATCAAAATGGGACACAGACATGAAGGGACCATATGGTGTTGGAAACATGGTGCCGAAAGACTTGCTGGAAGCAAGGCTGACTAACACAAACGTTCAATTTGTTAAAGAAAAAGAACAATGAAAAAGAAAGCAGTACCTGTGAAATTCAATAAAGAAAGGGCAACAGAGTGAAGTGTGCCTATAACTGTTAGGGGAGTTTCCCATCCCAGGCTTTGTCTTTAAACTATGGGGCCCACCATGTGAGAACCTGGTCCCTGGTCAGGATTACCACAGCCTCTTCCAGCCCACCATGCACTCAACTTATAATTACTTCCCATTGAAGGACAAAGGTCCGTCTAGTCAAGGCTATGATTTTTCCAGTGGTCAGGTATAGATGTGAGAGTTGGACTGTGAAGAAAGCTGAGCACCGAAGAATTGATGCTTTTGAACTGTGGTGTTGGAGAAGACTCTTGAGAGTCCCTTGGAGCAAGGAGATCCAACCAGTCCATTCTAAAGGAGATCAGTCCTGGGTGTTCATTGGAAGGACTGATGCTAAAGCTGAAACTGCAATACTTTGGCCACCGCATGCGAAGAGTTGACTCCTTGGAAAAGACCCTGATGCTGGGAGGGATTGGGGGCAAGAGGAGAAGGGGATGACAGAGAATGAGAAGGCTGGATGGCATCACCGACTCGATGGACATGAGGTTGAGTGAACTCCGGGAGTTGGTGATGGACAGGGAGGCCTGGCGTGCTGTGATTCATGAGGTCGCATAGAATCGGAAACGACTGAGAGACTGAACTGAATTGAACTGAAGGACTTATATTTTCCCAAGGCCCACCACTAACTTGCATCAGGGATTTCACATTTGACTGTTGTCATATCACCATTTTCTTTACAGGACAGCTTCTTCTTGACTCTATAATTGTATGGTTAGTGGCTAGATATTTTGCTCAGCTCTCCAAGTACTAGCATGGAGTATTCTATGAGCAGAGGCTCAAGTAATGTTTAGGGAATAAAGGAGCCTGTGAGCATGAGGATGAATTTCTTGGAATTTAATTCTACATTTCTGAATTAACGAAGCATACACTGTCATTTATAATTTTGTAAAACACACACTACAAAAGATGAGAAAACCAAATACCATCCATCTTACTTTCCCTCTAGTTCTAGATCCCACATATTTCACTGCTTAATTTTTTCATATTTTCAAGGAAATAACATATTCTGATGCCATGGTATCTGGCACCAGCTTACTAAATAAAATGGAAGCTTTCCCATTTGTTTTACATAACAGGAAAACTCTTATCCTTAAGACCGACAAACAACAAGTGTGACTGATGTCATTCGTACACTTAGATTATAAGCTTTCATTAAGGAGCAACCTTTGAAAAGCAGCAAGAACATAAAAACACAGATTTATCTCTAAATTCCTCATACAGAACACAAACCCCAAGGAAGGATACACTGTGCACCCTCTGGGATGCCCAGTTCTCTCCTACTTATAGAACACTGAGTACTATCTTCAGCCACAAAGTGCAGAAGTTGGCTCAGCTTCTTTAGGTGTGGGAAGAGTTGCTGGAGGAACACTGGGGCATCCACTGGCTTGGGCCCGCTCGTCCTCCCCTTTCAAAGCTGTGATACCCAGGATCTCCGATAGCTGAGAGAAGGGGTGGGGCTGGGGGGAAGAAGCCTGGCGGGCTGTTCTACAGTCCTCATTCAGAGTCCCCATCTTCATCCCTATCAGAGTCTGCCCCTCCTCCCTTTACTGAACCGTGTCCACAAGCCTCCAAACAAAGCTTCACCTCGCAGAGTTTGGCAGGGGAGAAGCCCGGGGATTGAGCGCACGGGCGCCGCCTTGTGCTGCCATCTTCACTGCCCCATGCCTCGTGAGCAACGGCCTCTCCCGGAGACTGGAGTTAGGGGCTAGGTTTCCTTCACTACAGAATCAAGTAATCGCTCACCTCACAGAATGTCTTACATCAAGGTATACCGAAGAGGTCAGCCCAGAGAGTTGTAGGAACCGACCCCTGCCGACCATAGAGGCGAGACTTTGTGGGGTTCTCTCTGTTACAGGAGGGGCAGGGTCCCGTGAGTCCACACTCACGTCCTCACCTTGCCTTCAGGTCAGTCCTGGGAGTCCACTCTTAGCCCCACGAACGCACTGAACAGCAGTCCCAGCTCTCCGCCAGCGCCCGGAAGTTTTGCGGAGTCACTTCCGGCTGTGGCTGCCCTGCGCCCGATCTCTGAGGGATGACGGCAGGGGCAGGGCTCGGTGGGGACCCCGTCGTTCGGTGTTCAGCGGTCCCTGGGGCCTCCCTTAGGGTCCTCACCATGCCGGCTGTCAGAGCCCGGGACCCTTCGCCATACGGACTTGAGTCCTCCTGCCCCCAAACCAAGCCCTCGCCTCCCCGAGTCCCTAGTGGGGGGTCAGGGCGCTTCTCTGAGCATCTCTCCTCGACAGGGGAGCGCCACTCTGTGAGCCCTCCGACTTGGAGGGAGCGACCCTCTCATTAGCACTCGTGGTCCTCAGCTTCCCGGTGGTGATGGCCAAGACGCCCCCCTCCTAAGAACTGGGGTTCCATCCTGATAGGAAAAGCCCTTCCCTCGCTGAGGCCAGACAGAAATGAGAGGCTTCTCATCCCTGTATCTCTACCTGGAGCCTCTGGAATAGGGCAGGGGTCTGTAAAGCCTCCTCATTTGTGGGTCTAGTGATACTTCGTTCTTCACTCAGGGACCTCACCATGGTCCTGCCCAGTCCTGGGACCTGACCCTCCAACCCGAGATTCTCCCTCTACTGAACTGAGGCCACTCTTAGACTGAGACCGTGACCTCAGAGAGAGACTACAAGGCTTATAAGAGGGAGTGTCCTGTCTGGGCGTTCTGGGCCTGAGAGCAAGCTTGGGCAGGTCTCTGAATGACCTGTATTTTAGCGTGGTTGTCTCTCCAGTCCTCAATTATGGGGGCCCAAATTTTGTCCATCTCTTGGATTAAAAGATTCCTGGGGAACACCACATCCCGGCAAACTCTTGAGCAGTGTCCCTAATGCAAACCTTACAGTTTCATGTCCCAGACTGGACCTGAGATGGGGAAAATAACACAGAAGGCTTGGGGCAGAATGGGGTGCGCTCCCAGAGAAAAATGCTGATCCATCCTTTTCAAAAGCCAGAGTCAGTCTCTCTTCATGACTTGTTTTCATTGATTTACAGGCATACTTTTAAAACATTGTGCTGCATGTAATCATGCTTCAGAAATACTGTGTTTCGTTACAAAGTGAAAGTTTATGGTAACCGTGCACTGAACATGTCTATGGCACCATTTTCCCAACATTATGTATTCACTTGGGGTCCCCGTTCCACATACTGTTAATTCTTTAAATATTTTAAACTCTTTCCTTATTTTATATCTTATGGTGCTCTGATCACTTGTCTTTGTAAGTGTCTTACATTTGTAAATTAAGTTTTGTGCATTGTTTAGACATCTTCTAGTAAGTGCACAATAGGATTAACAACTTTTATAAGCACTGGGAATCCCCCAAATTCCTAATGATTTACTTTATGGCAATTTTCACTTTATTGCAGTACTCTAGAATCCGAGTCACCATATCTGAGATATGAGTTCAATTAGAAAGGAAAAAAGCCATCCAAGATGGCTTTGTGCTATTCTGATTGAGGTTATCTGGCACTGCATAGAGCGAAGATCTTACTTTCCATATTATCTCTTTCTCTTCCGAATTCCTGTCATTTATTGATGTAGCCTTCAGGGCTTTGTGTCTAAAGAAGTGTATTGGAATATATCCAGAGTCCTTATTTTATCCCAAGATACATTTGAGTGTTAAGGAACACAAGATCTGCTTGAGGGCAAGAGGAGTCTAACAGCGTAGGATCTAGAGGAATTCAGAGAGGAATCTAATTCCAAGCCTATCAGTCACTAGTGTTCGCCAGCAAGGGCTCACTGCCTGATGCACATAGAAGCCAATACTATGAAACGGGCTTTTGAGAGAAAAACTTTACTCCAAGGTGGAGAGGCAAGAAGGCAGGAAGCAGGGCTCTCAAATCTGTCTCCTCAATCCAGATTTTGAGGTAAAATTAAAGGGTTTAGGGGAACTGCAAACTTGGAAGCTAATTGGCTAGTCTTGAATTAGTTCATGTAAGCTATTCATGCTGCTAGAAGCCAGACTTTCCGTATTGAAGGACTTCACACAGTTCTCCCATGGCAACATTCCTACTCTGAGAGTTCCACAGAATGATCCCTCTTGGTTCGGGGGTCATCCTGGAAACAGACTCCTTTTCGCACATGCATAATGCTGCCTCTAAACAGACTCACACAGTTTGAAAACAGATTTATGGTTACCAAAGGAGAACTTTGTGGGGAGGGATACATTAGAATCTTGAGATGAACACACAAAC
Organism: Moschus berezovskii; assembly: GCF_049115385.1. Lineage (NCBI taxonomy): Eukaryota > Metazoa > Chordata > Mammalia > Artiodactyla > Moschidae > Moschus > Moschus berezovskii. Next base: position 27,891,406 of record NC_142488.1, on the reverse strand, counting down.
ATACAACCAATATAGAAAAAACAGAACAGGACCTCCTATATAACAAAGGGAACTCTACTCAATATTCTGTAATAGCCTATATGGGAAAGGAATCTGGAAAAGATTGAATATATGTGTAACTGAATCACTTTGCTGTACACCTGAAACTAACACAAGATGGTAAATCAACAAATTTCCAATAAACTTTTTTTAAAAAAAAGAATATACATCTGTAACAATACCCCTGTGCTGTCACCTTAGGCAAGGGGGAAAACCCCATCTCATCCATAAATTAAAGTTTCCAGTCTAGGAGCATGGTGTTTTATCTCCCGAGTCAGAGGAACCTCATTAATTACAGGTTTAATAAAGTTTCGCCATATTCATCCCATTGCCAACTCCTATTAGCCAATCCCAACACATAAAACAGTCAGACACAAATATAATCAATTAAATCCAAAGGCCTGGAACCTTAACCCAGTGTTCAGGGCTCTAACCCAATCATTTGAGCACCTCAGTAGCTCTAACCTCTGGCATTGTCCTCTTAGGGTGGGTCTCTAACCCACGACTGTAGCCTTAGGATTCTAATCAGACAGAAGAAACTCTCCTAGGTGGGACTCTAACCCACAGTGTTGTCGTTCTTCAATCCATCTGCCATGTCTGACCCTGTGCAACCCAATGGACTGCAGCTACCAGGCGTCCCTGTCCTTCACTTTCTCCTCGGGTTTGCTCAAACTCGTGTCCATTGAGTCAGTGATACCATCCAACCATTTCATCCTCTCTAACACACAGTCCTGATGAGATTATTAGACTACAGGCACATTCTAACTTGATAGAGCACATTTAGTTACAGGCATATTTTAAGGAATTTACTCACGCCAAAGATGTCTGATCCAGGAGCTGTTACCGTCCTTAAAAAAGAAAGGCGCCAGAGGAGCCCAGAGTGCCATGGCTAGGAATAAGGAACCCAAGAGTCAACTCTCTAGATAAACTCAGTTGAGGTGGCCACTCAGGGTTTGTGTTGAGGGCCCACTAGGGGCTACAGTGCATCAAGCAGATGGTCACAAGTCCTAAATCTCAACTAGGTTACCCAAACTCACTGAACATGGGCTCACTGCCCGATGCTCAGAGAAGTCAATACTTATGGCAAGAGCTTTAGAGCAAACAGCTTTACTGCAAGGCCAACCAATGCAGGAGGCAAGGTATCAAACCTCTCTTCAATCCAGGAGCCTGGGTGCAATCTAAGGGGTCACAGGAATTTCTAACTTGGAAGCTAATTGGCTAGTCTTAAATTAGTCCCTCTCAGCTACTCAGGTTACTGGAAGCCAGGTTTTCCTTATTGAAGGACTTCTACTTTGTAAATAGCCCTCAGGGCAACATTTCTCTTCTCTGAGTTTCTCAGACTGAAGAGCTTGGCTCTGGGGTCATCCTGAGGTCATGTGTTCTTTCTTGGACACATGCAGTTCTTTCTTTGTAAAATGGCTCAAGGTGTGATTAATCAACAATCTATTTGAGAAGGTAGAACCAGTTTAGGCTGGTCAATTGTGTCACTTGCTGTTTCACTAGCCCCCTGAACTCCAGCGCATTACCCAAATTCCAAGACAAAGAAAATCACAGTGAACTAAAATGTTGCCTAGCAAGGACAATCATGTAACATTCACACCAGAGGATGTAACATAGAATGTGCTTGAGGTAGAACCTTTCCCAGTTGGAAACAACTCAAAGTTCTTAGAATTTTTGTCATTGACCAGTATCTTCCATCCCAGCTACCCTTTCATCTAAATAACCAATATTTCCACGTATTTAACTACAAACAAAAAATCTAGAACTTGCCTAGAATTTGCCCAAATATACACAAGATAAAATAATCAAGTACCTCCTTAAGGAGAGGCCTCTTGCTCCCTCAAGCCAGGGTAAAATTCACCAGTCCAGGAGACTGGATTCTCTGAGGCCCTCCATCTGAGGATCTGCCCGTGCTCACCACTCCCACTGTCTCTCTAGCCCATCAGGTAACTTCACTTGAAATGACCTCTCGCTGAAGGCTCTGCGTTTTCCTAAGGCTCCAAACCTAGACAATGTATTAAAAAATGGAGACATCAGTTTGCTGACAAATGTCCCTGTAGTCAAAGCTTCGGTTTTTCCAGCAGTCATGTATGGATATGATAGTTGGACCATAAAGAAGACTGAGTGCTGAAGAACTGATGCTTTCCAACTGTGGTCTTGGTGAAGACTCTTGAGAGTCTCTTGGACAGCAAGGAGATCAAGCCAGTCCATCCTAAAGGAAATCAACCATGCATGTTTATTGGAAGGACTGATGATGAATCTGACTCAAATACTTTGGCCACCTGATGTGAAGAGCCGACTCACTGGAAAAGACCCTGGTGCTAGGAATGAAAGATTGAGGGCAGGTGGAGAAGGGGGTGGCAAAGGACGAAATGGTTGGATGGCATCACTGACTCAATGGACATGAGTTTGAGAAAACTCTACGAGAGAGTGAAGGGCAGGGAGGCCTGGTAAGCTGCAGTCACGGGGTCTCAAAGAGTCAGACACAACTGAGTGACTGAGGATACACACACACACGACACTCCGTGATATGTATATATCATATATTTATCCATTGATACATCAAAGGACGTTTAGGCTACTTCCCTGTTTGGTTATTGTGAATGATGCTGCAACAAATATGGGAATGAAAATATCTCTTGGAGAGTGTAATTTTAACTCCTTTGGATTAAAACCCAGAAGTGGGCTTGCTGAATCACATGGTAATTCAATTTTTAATCTTTTGAGACACCTCAATACTGTTTTCCACAATGGTTGCACCCATTGACATTCTCGCTAACATTACAAAAGACTTCTCTAAATGCTTGCACTTAATCATCTTACTCTGTCCTGGAGAGGGAGCAAGACAATCAACTTTTCAAATTATTGTGTGGTAAAAACACTTAACATCAGATCTACTCACTTAAATATTTAGGCACACAATACAGTAATGTTAAATATAGGCACAATGTTGCACAGCAGATCTCTGGAATTTATCCATCTTAAATAACTGAAATATTATACCAAGAGAAAAGCAACTGCCCTTTCTCCCTGTCCTGGGCCCTCTGTGTTTCTATGTTTATAAAGACTTTCGATACCTCATATGAGTGGAACCATGCAGCATTTGTCCTTCTAAGACTGGCTTATTTCATTTAGAATAATGTCCCTGTGGTTTCTCCATGTTGTCCCATATAACAAGATTTCTTTCATTTTTAAGGTGAAATGATATCCCATTGTCTGTGTCTCCCATATTTTCTTTATACATTTATCTGATGGTAGACACTTAGGTTGCTACCATATCTTGGCTATTGTAAATAACGGTGCAATGAATACAGGAGTGAAGATGTCTCTTCGAGATCCTGATTTCACTTTAATTGACCCTTGAACCACGTGGAGGTTAGAGGCACCAACCCCACACCCCTCATGGAGTCATAAATCCCTGTATACTTTTGACTCTGCCCAAACTTAACTAATAATAACCTACTGTTAACTGGAAGCCTTACTGATAAACAGTCAATGCATATTTTGTATGTTATAAGTATTTAGTTCGGTCACTCAGTTGTGTCCAACTGTTTGCGACCCCAAGGACTGCAGCACAGCAGGCTTCCCTGTCCATCACCAACTCCTAACCTTGCTCAAATTCCAGTCCTTCGAGTCGGTGATGCCATCCAACCATCTCATCCTTTGTGGTCCCCTTCTCCTCCCGCCTTCAATCTTTCTCAGCAGCAGGGGCTTTTCCAGTGAGTCAGTGCTTTCTATCAGGTGGCCAAAGAATTGGAGCTTCAGCTTCAGGATCAGTAATTCCAATGAATATTCAGGACTGATTTCCTTGAGGATGGGCTGGTTGGATCTCCTTGCAGTCCAAGGGACTCTCAAGAGTCTTCTCCAACACCACAGTTCAAAAGCATCAGCTCTTCAGTGCTCAGCTTTCTTTATGGTCCAACACTCATCTCCATATATGACTTCTGGAAAAACCATAATTTTGACTAGACAGACCTTTGTCAGCAAAATAATGTCTCTTCCTCTTAATATGCTGTATAGGTAGGTTATGACCAACCTAGATAGCATATTAAAAAGCAGAGACATTACTTTGCCAACAAAGGTCCGTCTAGTCAAGGCTATGGTTTTTCCAGTGGTCATGTGTGGATGTGAGAGTTGAACTGTGAAGAAAGCTGATCGCCGAAGAATTGATGCCTTTGAACTGTGGTGTTGGAGAAGACTCTTGAGAGTCCCTTGGACTGCAAGGAGATCCAACCAGCCCATCCTCAAGAAAATCAGCCCTGGGTGTTCATTGGAAAGACAGATTCTAAAGCTGAAACTCCAATACACTGGCCACCTCATGCAAAGAGTTGACTCACTGGAAAAGACTCTGATGCTGGGAGGGATTGGGGGCAGGAGGAGAAGGGGATGACAGAGAATGAGATGGCTTGATGGCATCACCAACTCGATGGACATGAGTTTGAGTGAACGCCGGAAGTTGGTGATGGACAGGGAGGCCTGGTGTGCTGTGATTTATGGGGTCGCAAAGAGTCGGACACGACTGAGCGACTGAACTGAACTGATAGTTAGGTCATAGCTTTTCTTCCAATGAGCAAGCGTCTCTTACTTCCATGACTGCAGTCACCATGTGCAGTGATTTTGGAGCCCCCCAAAATAAAGTCTCTCACCGTTTCCATTGTTTTTCCATCTATTTGCCATGAAGTGATGGCACTGGATGCCATGATCTTCATTTTTTGAATGTTGAGTTTTAAGCCAACTTTTTCTCTCCTCTTTCACTTTCATCAAGAGGCTCTTTAGTTCTTATTTGCTTTCTGCCATAAGGATGGTATCATCTGTGAATCTGAGGTTATTGATATTTCTCCCTGCAATCTTGGTCCCAGCTTGTGCTTCATCCAGCCCAGCATTTTGCAAGATGTACTCTGCATATAAGTTAAATAAGCAGGGTGACAATATACAACCTTGATGTATTCCTTTCTTTCTAGTTGACGTAGCTATAAGTATTAGCTACTATATTCTTACAATAATGTAAGCTAGAGAAAACAAAATGTTATTAAGAAAATTTTAAAATATATTCACAGTACTGTATTTATCAATATTGTAAGTTAACAGCATTCATCTGCAAGAATTGTCTGTCAGTACATACATCTATATTGCCTTATATGACACAAAAGACTATAGATACAAAACACTAAATATCAAAAATGAAAAAATAATGTGAAAAGCAATTCATATTTAGTTACAGGTATAATGATTCAAATATCGATAATGAAGAAGCAGCAACATGATTGCTTTACAATAGCCTAGTGTAATTGATAGGATTGCTTCATGGTAGCCAAGCATATATAGTAATGAATGGATCACTAAAAAGTTTTATATCCTACACTATTTCAGTCATATTTATAATGAAGTACTGAAAACATTGTTACTTTAAGAGAAAACACTTACCTGTGATGACAGGCTGATGTGCAGTTTATCCATTCACAAGAGATTGATGGGACCGTGTATAGTAATATAATTCTTTGAAAACAAAATTATAAAACAGAGAATATAAACATTATTAATTTTATATTAAATGTCACTCACCTTCTGCCTATGTAATGGAAGGCTATCCACTTCAATACAAGTCTTGCACGCTATGTTCTACAGGAGGATTACTTAGCTGGTGGTGAGGATGACACAGAAACATCTCATTACAGTCCTTGCCTACAGTTATTAGCGCTTAGCACAAAGACACTCACACACATACTCAACAGATAAGATTATTACCTGTATGGCACAATGATTATTTACTACTCGTTGAGTGGAAGTGGATCATCAGGAAGGTCACCATTCCCATCACCTTCATGCTGAGTAGGCTGAGGAGGAGGAGGAAGAGGAGGGCCTGACCTTGATGAGTGGCAGAGATGGAAGAACAGAGGAGGTGGAAGGGGAGGCAGGGGAAGCAGGCACACTCAGTGTACCGTATGGAAATACATTGTCATTTCTTTCTGAAGATTTTGCTTTTTCATTTCTCTAAAAATGTTTGTGTGTTATCAGTCAGTCCTCCTTCCACCACTTGCTTTTGTTTCAGTGCCCTTATCACAGAAGGGTCCATGACATACAAGAGTCAAAGCAGTCTTGAGGACTCAGAACGCTTCTGCCAGATTGTCTAAGGTCAACTTCCGGCACTGCTTCTTCTATGTCTTCTTCCTCATCATCCAGCTCTGGTTCAGACCACTCATCTCCATCAAGTCGTATTCTGTTAATTCCTCTGCTGTAGGGTCTGCTAGCTCTTGGATATTTCCAAGATCCATATTTTGGGACTCTTCACCTGCTCCCACCTTTTCATGCTCGATCCACAGTCTCTTTAATGATTTTCTTAACTGACACTGTCACAAATCCTCTGAAGGCATGCACAACACCTAGACAGTTTTCTTTAGCAGGAATTTATTGTTTGGGACATTCATAGGTTTTCTTTATTTTTTTAACAACAATTGCATCTTCAGTCGGTAATCCTTCCAGACTTCATGGTGTTCTATCAGGGGTCTCTTGCACAGCATTGAGAATCATTTCCATAGAGTACCATGTGTAATCAGCTTTAAATGTCCTTTTGAACCTCTGATCTATACGCTGACTTGGAGATGTTGTGTTTAGGGGAAAGGAAGCACTTTGAAGCCTTCATTGTTGAACTCACAGGGTTCTGGGTGGCCAAGGCACTGTCCAGTATCAAAAGAATTTTAAGGGCAGTCCCTTAGTGGCAAGGTACTTTCTGCATCCAGAGTCGAAGCACTGATGAAACCAATCCGCCCAAAGGGTTCCTGCTGCCCAGCCTTCTTGCTGTACAACTGAAACACTGACAGATGGTGTTTATCGTTTCCCTTAAAGGCTCAGGGTTAGCAGCTCTATAGGTAAGGGGAGTCCTGATCATTTGCACAAAAACCTGACGACATTTGCTCAAAATCATAGAATCAGCCTATCTCTTTCTGTCTCAAATCCTGGAGCTCATTTCCCTTCCTTACCAATGCATGTACTTTGTGGCATTTCGTCCAGAATAGGGCGCGTTCATCTGTCCAGACAGATCTCCTTTCTTCTCAGTGATTTTCTTTTTAAAATTTTATTGTAGTATATTTGATTTACAGTGTTGTGTTAGTTTCAGGTGTACTGCAGTGATTCAGTTATTCATATACATATATGCATCCTTTTAGAGAATCTTTCCTCATATAAGTTATCACAGAACATTGACTTTCCTGTTCTATACAATAGATCCTTCTGGCTATCTATCTTAAATACAGTACTGTTTCTGTGTTCATCCCAAGCTCCTGATTTAACCCTCCCTGCCATGTTTACTTGTTGGTAACCATAGGTTCATTTCTGATATCTGTTCATTCTTTTTCTATTTTGTAAATAAGTTTATTTCTATCACTTTTTAAAATTATATGTCCACATTTGAGTGATGTGATATTTGTCTTTGTCTGACTTCACTTAATATGAAAATTTCAAAGACGTCCACTGTCTCCACTTTTACTCAACATGATTTCAGAAGTCCTAGCCGTGGCAATCAGAGAACAGAAGAAATAAAAGGAATCCAAGTTGGAAAAGAAGTAAAACTGGCACTGTTTGCAGATGACATGATACTAGACATAGAAAAGCCTAAAGCTGCTTCAAGAAAACTACTAGAGCTCATCGATGAATTGGTAAAGTTGCAGGATACAAAATTAATACCCCGTGAGTTTCTTAATGACATATGGGAAACCACCTGTTGCCTCTTGTTTGCTAAAGATGCTTCCCCGATTATTTTGATATTTTTAAGTCAAACCTCTTTCTGAAATTATCAGATCATCCTTTGCTGGCATTAAATTTTCCAATTTTAGGTCCTTCACCCACTTTTGCTTTCAGTTCAGTTCAGTTCAGTCGCTCAGTCGTGTCCGACTCTTTGCGACCCCATGAATCACAGCACGCCAGGCCTCCCTGTCCATCACCAACTCCCGGAGTTCACTCAAACTCATGTCCATCGAGTCGGTGATGCCATCCAGCCATCTCATTCTCTGTCGTCCCTGTCTCCTCCCACCCCCAATCCTTCCTTCAATCATATTAGAGTCTATAGATATGCCTTGCTTATAGCAACCATGCACCCACACACAAACTGTATTTTTAATACAAGATAAGAACGCATTTCACAAAAAGCACAAGATTTTCACACCTGCTGGTGTAGCTGCAGTGATGGCTTCATAAATTTCCTTTTCTTCTTCTTCTTACAGTAGTCCTTATGCTGGATTCATTCATCTTGAAATGGTGGCAACCACGACTGCAGATCCAAACCGGTATACAACGAGCAATGCAACTTTTTTGTATAATGTCATGACTTCTCTCAGCTTCTTGAGAGCACTTCCAGCACCACTAGCGGCACTTCATATGAGTCCTATTGTGTTATTCAAAGTTTACGGTATCATACTAAACAGAGGAAGAAATAGCTGTGAACCATTGGTGATCACATTTTTTGAGATAACTGTTTAGTATAGAAACTGTTCCTCAGAGATGAATAGTGCTATTCATGGTCCATAAGTGTGTGTGTGTGTGTGTGTGTTGTGCTTACCCATTTCAAGTGCAGCTGATCTAAGTTTTATGCTTTCCTGTGGTACTGCAATTTCTTAATTGGATTCTGGACCTTCTATAAAGGTTATTTTGCTACTTATATAATTTTAAAATCTGGGTTGCTGAGGGGAAACAGTGGCTGGGAATTCCTGTTCCACCGTATTGCAGATGCCACACAGACAAGACCCTTTTTTAAATTTCCTGATATGAACAATTTCACTCACTGTCCATTATCATTGACAAGAAACTCCCAATTCTCTTGACATGTCATCTTGTTCTGAACCACAAAAGGAGATTCAAGGATTTCTGACTCATTATACAAAATATAAAAACCTTTGTACTTATACTGAGATACAGAAATAAATGGGATATACTTCGTTCATAAACACAAATACGGAAGTTGAATTAACCTTCAATTACAAGAAGAGTATTTCAACAGTGCCAAAAAGAAAGCCCTAAACAGGAAAAGATACATCTCCCAGTTACTGAGGTCAAGCAAGAACAAAAAAAGACATAAAATGTGTTCCCTTCAGATCCACCTTGGCACTTAATTACTTCCAATACTTACTTCTCTTTTCAACCACAAGATGAAGGATCTACCCTGGATGTCACTATGTGGGAGGAGCTGGCAGACTCGGTTCTGGAACGTGCCCTGCCCATGGCAGTAGTGCTCTGTCTTTCTCAGGTCTCAAAGCCTCTCTCTACCTCATCTTATGATGGAATTCAGAACCTTTGAGGGCTGACAGCATGAAGTGGATGCTACACAACCCCAGTGGTTCTGGGTGGCTATTTCTTTCACTTCTTTTTAAGGGGCTTCACATATATATCTGACAAATCCTACTCAGACCTGAGATTGCCCTCCTTAGAGGGTTTCAAGTCCCTGACAACGGTACTGAGACAACAGAGAAAAGAGCTGTTCAGCTTGAGAGCTCTGCCTGGAGCCTTCTTACACCTAATATTCTTGGGTGTGCTTTCCTCAGTCTTCCTATAGGCCCTTGCCCCTTTGATTAAAGGCTTCTTTTGTAATGCCACATCCCTGAAAAGCCCCAATCAGTTTCCCTACTCCAAACCTTGCAGAGAAGGAATCCCTGTCCTAGGACTGATAAGAGATGGGAAATCCATGGCATAAATAAGCGGGCCCAGGTGGAGACCTGTGAGAGAAACAAAACGTGGTAACCTGTCCCTTCTCTCCTTCACCCAGACTTCTCAGGCAACTTCTGCTCTAATAAGGAAACTTTATATTTTAGAGCTAATAGATATTTCTTTATACAAAGAAATGGCTGAGATGATTGTTTGGAGTCCCTTACTGATCTTATAAGCTTACCTGAAACTTAAAACTTTCCGATATTTTAAGATGTTTGAAACCTCATATGTATGCATAGATGATCCTATTGTCAGCAAATACTAATTCTTTTTTCCACTCTTCATATGTCACTTTTGGCATTATTATTATTATTGCTCTGGCTATGTATTACAATAGTTCGACCTGAGAGTCCCTCTTCTTAATGTTTCATACATTTCACAGTAAGGAGAATAAAAAGGGAATTAAGGGCACAAGGTCAGATCAGGCTTGCAGGAGTGAGAGGGTGAGCTTTAGACTAACTCAGATCAAGGGCCTGCAACCATTCCTGTCACTTAGCAGCCATAGAAAAGCTTGTCACGTCATGAAACCTTCTGAGAGAGCCTTGGGCTCTTTACCTGTGAAGGGAGTCTGACAAGCCCTGTCTGGAAGGACTGGTTGCATGTGGTGATAACTGAAAAGCATCTGCCGCACTGACTGGCAGGCACCATATCCCTCCCTTCTCATGACTGGTGGCTGCACTTTCCAACAAAGATCTGACCTCCCTTAGGCCTGATATAGGGCTTCCCTGGTGGCTCAGCAGTAAAGGATCCGCCTGTGAAACAGGAGCTGCAGGAGACTCAGACTCAAGTCTCTGGGTCAGGAAGATGCCCTGGAGGAGGAAATGGCAACCCACCCCAGAATTCTTCCTTGGAATATCCCATGGACAAAGGAGCCTGGTGGGCTACAGTCCATGGAGTCACAAAAGAGTCAGACATGACTTAGCGATTCAACAAGAAGAAGGAGGCCGGGTGTAAAGAAGTGAGGGAGAGCCTTGCCTGACAGTCTTCCCCTGAGCTTTCTAGAACTGACATCAAAGAGTAAGGCATGCCTCTCTTTTGTCCCCTCTATTCAGGGATGAGTAGACCCCTCAGTCTTCACAATTTGACTTCTGGTGGGGCCTGGGGAATCCCCTCCTTCTTGACCTGAGGCCTATCTCCTCGGAGTAAGACCCATACCTCCCTGTGAGTTGAGATAAGGCGGCCTTATCTAGCCACCCCTGCCCATGGTCTCACAAGAATGAAAGCTGTGGCAAGCTCCTTGAGGATGACAGATGGTTCCTCTCAGGGTCCCAAGTCAGGGTCCCAAATTAGACTCTTGGCCAAGCCCACGACTCCCCCCTCTGTTGACATGAAACCACCACCATCAGAACAAAACCCTAACTTTCCTGCTACTCCTCGGTCAGAACTGAAGGGCCCCATGTCCTGGTAAATCTGCCTGAGGCCTTCTAGGCTGAGAGTAGGGAACATACTGTGTGGCCATCCTGGGATTTTTGTTCCCACATTCTTTACTGTCCTCACCCTGTCTGGAAAATAACCTGGAAATATTCACCAACTGGAAACATTCCCTGATTTGCCTTAAAGCTTCTCCACCCAGGCCACTAATTCCCTGATCCCTGAGGAAGAAGAGGAGTTTGCCTCATAGGGCCACCACGGGCCATGGTCTTCTGAGGCTAACAGTAGTGGAAGGAATATGTTCTGCCCCCACTGTTTTGAGGCAGGTGGTCTTTTCAGTCTTCAGGGTCCTTACCTTGACTTCTGGCACAACCTGGAAATCCTCCTTCTGCTGAGCTTAGGCTGCTCCCTGTGATCAGGATGAGGTTCGTTACCGCCATGTGATCCTCTGGGAGGAGGTGAGTAGGACTCACCATGTCACCAGGCCTAAGTGGCACAGTCTCAGGCCTGACAACAGGGACAGTGCCCTCTGTAGCCCCCTTCTTTCTGGGAGGGATCCTTTGTTATTGGTCAGTATCATCTGTTGACTCCTGTTAGGAACTAGGTACCCTTCCTCAGCTGATAGAGGCTCCCTCCTTTAGCCCAAGGACTTTAAGGCCCTGAAGCCATTCTCCTTCAGAAAATAAGTGATAAACCTAGTCTGAAAGCCCTGCCTGTTCCCTCCCAGGGCCCATTACATTTGCAGGACTTTCTAAGAATTTATCTGTAATGGGGTAGTTGGCTGCCACACTCCTCATATAGGACTGTGCAAATGTCATGCCTGGGATTTCCATTCTCTGATGAAGAGCCAGCCTATAAACCAAGGTCCTCATCTCCTTGACACCCTCCAGGCAGAAGTCAGGGGGCCCTTGAGCTGGCCACCACTTACCTGTGCCTCCCAGGGCTAACAGGAGAAGATGGGCTAAGTGTAGCCCCGTCGGCTGGTGTTGAGAGACATCATGCGCACAACCTGGGTCGTCACTTTGACTCTGCACCTTCCTGGGGCTCTATTCTCTGCTGATTCCCAATTTTCCCACCTTTCCGGGACCTGAGCTGAAAGTGTTAACCACAGCAGCCCAGATAGTTCTGGACTTCATGGGCTTGCCAATGAGGACGGGTCTTTACAGGATCCTTCTGTTCTGGATGGGTCTTTCCATCACCCTCATTCAGGTTAATCACCGGCAATTCTGAGAGATTGATTCTCTCTACCAACCTCAGAACTCTGTGCCGAGACCAAGTTTCTTAGGTCTCTGAGAAGCCTGAAGAATAAGTGAGGCTATGCTAAGGCTAATAGGCTAAGCCTAACAGTTCTGAATTCCTCTGTGTCTGACAGCAGACGAGAGTGCTGTCCCAGTGACCAGCCTCCCCCATATTCTTGGGTCTTGCTCTCCTCAATCTTCCCTCATCTTGCTTTCCGCGAGCCTTTGGGGAAATTACACTTCTCTACAAACTCTTGAGCTAGGTTTGCTCTGCAGTGCTACAGAGAATGGGTCCCTGTCCCAGGAGTGATGGGAGATGGAGAAGCTATAGTCCAAGGCAGGAGTCCCAGGACAGGTGGTACTTTAGGGAGAAAAAAACATCAATCTATCTCATCAGCCAGGTGAAGATTCTCATGTCATTTCTGTTCTGATAGGTTTACTTTCTACAGGGAAGAGACTGTAAGGATATGGTGACTCCTTGGTCTTCAGAGGTTATCAAACATGGCCAATGTACATGCTTATACTGTCACCGAATATTGTTTCTTTCACTTACCTATGAGTAATGCATAAGGGATACATATCTTTGGTTAAGTATATTTGGTATTCTTACTGCTCTGGCTACACATTCTGATCCAGTAGCTTGAGCACAAGGGCATTCTTTTCTATCACCTAGGACAAATTTTGGAGTACTGAGAAAAGCACTGAAATATAAGATACAGGGTGGGGACTTTCCTGGTGGTCCAGGGCTAGTACCCCAGGCTCCCTATGCAGGGGGCCCAGGTTTGATCCCTGGTCAGGGAACTAGACCACACGTGCAGCAACTGAGATCCAGCACAGCCAAATAAATAAATAAAAAGTAAATAAATAAGGAAAGGGAAATGTCAAATGTTAAAAGTACTTGTTAAAAAAAAAAGACAAGGATATGTCTCAGGTTGGGGGGAGAACAACAGTATGAATGCTAAAGGAGCTTAGAGCAGGAGTCTATTCCCAGCTGTCATTTACCAGCCTGATGTATTTTAGCACAAAACCAAACTCTAGGAGCCTTGGGCCCTCCACTGTGAAGGAAGTTTGATAAGCCCTTTCTTGTCAGATTGCTGGAATATAAGTATTTATGGAAAGCTTCTGTCACGGCGCCTGTCTCTATTGAGACATTAGGAGCAATGGCAGGTATTACTATGATTATCTTGACCTCAGATGTTACATCAGCTGGATTTTTTTTCAATCTCTCAGATGTCAGAAACGATGCAGCGTTCCAAGTGGGAAAAAAAAGACCCAACCTCCCCAATCAGCCAAAATTCCACTTAGCAATGAAACCAAAATAATATACTCTCTTCACCCCCTCTTTAACCTGCTTCTTTCTTGTTCTTGAAATAGAGAGTATCTCAGCCTCTTCCATAGAATGACAGCATCTCTGAGAAACTATAATGAATGGACAGAGGCTAGGACTTCTTTTGAAGAAACATCACCAGTACAAGCATGAAGACTTCTTAAGAGCAGATTCTCAATGTTTGTGTAAAAGAAGAGCCACGAATAAATCATTTGCTATAATTTATATTCTCACACATTCTTGAAAACCATAAGCAGATGCAAGTATGTATCTTTTACATTTACAAAAAGGGAGACTAAACAGAGAGTAAAGCAAGCCAAAAACTGAAGAAATTTCAGCTATCTCCCTAACAATGTATCAAGGTTCTGAGCCTCTATTAGTGTGGTGTCTTTCACATTTCTAAGGACACTCTTATCCTAAAGTGATGTTATTCTCATCCTGGATCACAAAAGTGATGTGAGGATTTCCAATATTTATTTCGGAAAACAAAACTTTTACTCCTAAAGTTGACAAACAGCTAACTGTGTGTGACCCATGTTATTCATATACTTATATCATGAATCTAAATAAACTTTCTGTTGAAAAATTTTAAGAACTGAAAATTAGGGGAAATAAAGTCAACAAGTTATTGATGAGAAACACAGGTTGACAGGCTTCTCCAGCCACAAAGTGAACAATGGGCTTCAGACCACACTAGGGGCGAGATGAGCGGCTGGATGCGGCCCTGGGGTGCGCAGTGGCCGAGGCAGAAGGGCCAGCAGTGGCTGAGGCACTAGCGCCAGGCCGGCCTGAAGCAAAAAGGCCAGCACCAGCTGCAGCTCTGGCTCTGGTGCTCTCTACTTCCTCTCTCCAAGCCTCCTCATATTGCGGTGGGAAGGCAGTATGGGCCGAACTGTTGACCTTGGCCAAAAACTCCAGGACTTTCGTCTTGCTGCTTTCTGTGAGCACTTTAGGACCCCACAGGAACTCATAGCGAGGGGGATCACTGCCGGGCACCTGGCGGTACTCCAGATACTCTTCACGCACCAGATCTTCTGTGATGAGCTTTCGGGGCTCTCCAAAGATGAAGTGATTTCTTCCATCATAGATGCCCAGCATATTCAGAAACTTCCAGATTTTCTCCTCAGGGGCGTGGTTGCCATTCAGGTAGATGACACCCAGCAGCGGCATCAGGAGACCATTCTTCGGCAGCCCCCAGTCACCTCTCATAGACTCACTGTCGCTGAGATCTAGGTTGCTCACCAGGGTATAGCAATGACTGTTGGGCCTGACTTCCTTCAGCACCAGGCCAAACACCAGCTCCATGCGCTCAGAGGCCCTGCTAAGGATCTCAGGGAATTGCTCCCTGTACCTTCTATTGATTGCCTTCAGCATTTCGGACCTCTTTATGAGCTCCCTCAACTTATACTTAAGCAGCATGTACTGCACCAACATCTCTGCCATCCTGGTCAGAAGATCTGTGCGAGTGCTCTCAGCAGCAGCGGAAGCCTGGGAAGAATTTTCACCTTCCTGAACTTGGCCCTCGGCACCTACACCAGATCTCGAGCGTGCTGCTGCACCTATACCAGATCTTGAGCGTGCTGCGCCACCGACACCAGATCTTTTGCGAACAGCACCTGCAGCAGCACTGGTGGTGCCTTGGGCTCCCTGAGGCTCCTTGGGGGAGCCAGCAGCAGACGAGCTTGAGGAAGTGCTCTCTGAATCAGGAGGGGAGGAGGCGGTGGTCTCTTCTCCCCCAGATGTGGTGGCCTGATCATGAAGACCCTGGGTCTCAGCCCGGGCCTGGCGACGTTTCTCACGAGCACGGTGCTTACTCTTCTGACCACGGGGCATGACGACGGTGGTCAGGGACCGCGGGCAGGAGTCTGGGCCAAAGGACAGGAGATTGGGGCACCTGGAGGATGGAGAATGAGGTGACATGAGCACCTTAAAACAGGGAGTTTCCACCTTGACTTTATCAAAGGCTGCCTCTGCAGGTGTCCTTGAGGACACTGCCCTAGGAACCCACAAGACTCCTGTTTTCCTGCTCAGCCTGTCCCCACAGAATCCCACAGAGGAAGAACAGAGGCCTTACTTTTCCTCTGCATCCTCTCAGCCCTGCTTTGGATTTACTCAGGTGACCACAGGTGCCAGCAGTGAGGATTTCTAAGTTCTACTTCAGTATTGTCACGTCAAATCCTGGTGGAGCCTGGGCACCCTTCCCTCTGCTACCTGATGCAAGCACTTTAGACCTCCCCATGATCCAGAGACAAGTAAAGGGATGCCTCAGTCACCTCCCTGCCAGGAGACAGATAACCCATGCTAAGAGGTCATTAGGGTCTTTTCTACCCTGAGTTCACTGGGATCATCATTCAAGGTCCTTACCTTGGCTCCTTAAAACGTTGGGCACCATCCTCCATTTGCTGACTGGTGTCTGCACCTTCAGACTAGACATTTCCCCTCCCTCAGACTTCGTATAAAACGGTAAAGAAGATGCTCAGCCTCACAGCCCTCCCCTGAGATTTCCTGGGCTGAAATCCGAGGGTTGGGATAGAAGCACTGAGACCTCACTCAGGTTCCTCATTGGGCTCCTGGCAGAGAAGCTCCACTTTCTCCTGAACTGATGCCTGTGTGATAGTAAAAGCCAACCACCCTGTGTCCCAAAACCAAGAGGTGAAGATGACCTTATCTTACCAAACACGGTCTCCTGAGAACAAAATCTGGTGCAGGCAGGTTGATGTCCCTGTGAACCCTCACAAGATCCCAATTCAAGGTCTAAAGTATTTTTTGTTTCTGTTTTTTCCTATGTCTTTTTAAAAATAAATTTATTTTTTACAATATTACAATATTAATTTATAATATTGTACCAGTTTCTGTCACACATCAATAAGAATCAGCCATAGGTATATCTTATATCTCCTCCATCTTGAAACTCCCTCCCACATCACACCCCTCTTTAAGTTATCAGAGAGAACTGGGTTTGTGCTCTATGTCATATGACTAATTTCCACTGGCTCTCTATTTTACATACGGCAATATGTATGTTTTCAATGTTGCTCTTTCAATCTGTCCCTCCCTATCTTTCCCCCAGCGTCCATGAGTCTGTTCTCTGTCTGCATCTCCACTGCTGCCCTGCAAATAGGTTCATCAGTACCATCTTCCTGGATTTCATATATATGCATTAATATACGATACTGGCTTTCCTCTTTATGACTTAATTCACTCTGCATTAAAAAAATAAACTAGGAATAAAACTACTACATGAGCCAACAGTCCCACTACTGGGCATATACCCTGAGGAAACAGTAACGGAGAAAGACACTTGTAGTCATGTTCACTGCAGCACTATTTACAATAGCCAGGACATAGAAGCAACCAAGGCCTACTTTTGACTCATGACAGGGTCTAAGATTTCTCCCTCTGCTGACCACTCCATTCAGACCAAGACCCTCACTTCCCCATTAGCCCGCAGTGGGAACCGGCACGTATCCTTGAGGTCTCCCAGGGATGACGACAGGGAGATGTGGTCCGAATGAACCACAATGAACGTGGCATGGTATGGAACATCCACGCCCCCAAGGTTCTCACCATCCACCAGGAAACCTGAAACCCTCCCTTGCCAACCTGAGGCTGCCCCCATTGACCTGGTCTCTCACTTCCCTGAGATGTCCCGGCAAGTATCATATCAAAACTCCCGATTCTCCCAGTCCTGAAATAGGACTGGCGCTTTATGCGACTCCATTTCTTATGGGAGGAGGCCCCATCCTCACTCAGCGTCCCAGCCATTAATATGATTGGGGACGAGGTCCCTTTGTTGAACTGGTTTTATTCTGTTAGAGCAAGGCTCTCACCTCCCCAATACCACCTCCAGAGGACACCAGGGGGCACCTGGGGCCTCCTAGAGCCCCGTCTTGGGGAGCCGCTCAGTGTGGCCCCCTTGCGGTGTCGAAGTCTGCTCATCAGCCCTCAGGGCCGTTATCCAGGTCCTAGACCTCCTCCGGGGGTAGCATCCGGGCCACCCCCACAGACCTACGCCTTCGCCTGAGACACTAGACCACATTCAGCTGACAGCTCTGAGGGGCCCACAAGCAGCATATCACAGGGGTGGGATGTGGATGGGTCACTTGTATTACTGGGAGGGTTGGGAAAGTCCCTTCAGCTACATTCAGGTCCTCACCTTGGCTCCGATGAGTCCTGGACACCAAGTCTCCGCCAAACGGTCGCCGCGGCTACCGGTCAATCCGCTCGCTTTCAAAGCGGAAGTGGAGGGGAGCTGCGTAAGGTCCTACGTGGGGTCTCCCAGGGATGACGGCAGGGGCGGCGTGCTACGGGAACCCAGTGGCTCAATATTCATCCGTCCTTGGGTCCTCCTTGTGCAGTGTATCAGAGCCCAGGATGCTTCCTTCTATGAACCCGAGTCTTCCAGCTCGCAAACAAAGCCCTGGCCTTCCCAAGTCCCTAGTGGCGGGAGTTCAGCTCTGCTCTGAGCATCTCTACTTGTCAGGTGGGTTGCCATTCTGTCAGCCTCCCTCGCTGGGGGAGAGATCCTCTCACTACCACTGATGGCTCTCACCTTAAGTGCAGTTATGATTAAGACACCGCCATCTGCAGACCTGGGTTCTGATCTGGCTAGAGGAGACTCAGCCCTCCCTAAGATCACACAGGTTGAATGAAGGGACCGCTCAGAAGTAGCTCTTTTGGGCTTCTCAGGGCTAAGAATTTATAGAATTGTTTGGCTCCCTCTGCAGGGGTCCCCTCTAACAGCATCACATGGGAGGTCCTCCTTGGATTCAGGTCCTTCCCTCTGTGAAACTGAGGCTGATTGTTTTAGACAGAGCTCTCACCTCACTGAGACTTTCTAGACTAAAATCAACCTGACATCCATGCCCAGAGCTTCCTGGGGATCACAGCATCAGTGATTTTCCAGGGCCGCCTTTTATAACGTGTGCTACTGTGAGTCCAATTTCAGGTCCTCACATTGACTCATGACGAATCCTGTAACTCCACTCTCGCTTTATGAAGCTGCTTGTCTTATGTCAAGGTCCTAGTCTCCTGAGAATTCCAAGTGTGAAGTCAGGGTGATCCTCGTGTGATCGTAGTCCATCGGGGCCTCTGACAACAGACAGTAGGGATGCAACTCGAGTCCTTCCGATTCCTCTTGCGCAGCATCCTCACTCCATCTACCACAGCCTGGGACTGCTCCTTCTACTGATCTAATTCCTCTTCTTAGTCTCTGGGTGAGCACTATATCAGGGGTGATTGTCTCCTTAGTCCTCCTTCATGGAGGTTCCCATAACAGCTTCTGTCCCTTGATTAAAGGTTTCCTGGGGAATGCAATTTCCTACACACACTGAGAAGATACCCTCTAGAAAATCTTGGAGAAAAGGGGACTCGGTCCCAAAATTGATGCAAGATTAGGAAAATGGAGCAGAAATCAAGGAACTCAGGACAGATGTTATGCTGTCAGAGAAAAAGAGTTGATATATTCCTTCTCTTCAGCCAGATCTAGGGTGTGGGCTTAGTCGTTCAGTCACGTCTGACTCTTTGTGATCCCATGAACTGTTGCCCACCAGGCTCTTCTGTCCATGAGGATTCTCCAGGCAAGAATACTGAAGTGTGTGGCCATACCCTCCTCCAGGTGATGTACCAAATTCAGGAATCGAACCCAGGACTCCCACATTGCACATGGATTCTTTACTTTCTGAGCCACTAGGTTTAGGGTAGTTCTAAAATATTTATTCTCGGCACCTCCCTGTTGGTCCAGTGATTATGTGCTCCCAATGCAGGGGTCCTAGGTTTCATCCCTAGTCAGGCAACTTGATCCCACATGCCACAACTAAAAATCTCACAATGAACAACTAAGAGTTCTCGTGCAAGAACTAAAATCTCACATTCCACAACTAAAGAGCCTGCATGTGGCAGCAAAAATTCCAAGTGTCACAACTACGACCCAGAGCAGTCAAAAATAAATAGAAATAAGCTCACTGCATCTGGTCCCATCACTTCATGGGAAATAGATGGGGAAACAGTGGAAACAGTGGCAGACTTTATCTTTCTGGGCTCCAAAATCACTGCAGCTGCTGATTGCAGCCATGAAATTAAAAGACGCTACTCCTTGGAAGGAAAGTTATGACCAACCTAGATAGCATATTAAAAAGCAGAGACATTACTTTGCCAACCAAGGTCCGTCTAGTCAAGGCTATGGTTTTTCCAGTGGTCATGTATGGATGTGAGAGTTGGACTGTGAAGAAAGCTGATCGCTGAAGAATTGATGCTTTTGAACTGTGGTGCTGGAGAAGACTCTTGAGAGTCCCTTGGACTGCAAGGAGATCCAACCAGTCCATTCTAGAGGAGATCAATCCTGGGTGTTCATTGGAAGGACTTATGCTAAAGCTGAAACTCCAATACTTTGGCCACCTCATGCGAGGAGTTGACTCATTGGGAAAGACCCTGATGCTGGGAGGGATTGGGGGCAGGAGGAGAAGGGGATGACAGAGAATGAGATGGGTGGATGGCATCACCAACTCGATGCACGTGAGTTTAAGTGAACTCCAGTGGTTGGTGATGGACAGGGAGGCCTGTTGTGCTGTGATTCATGAGGTTGCAGAGTTGGACACGACTGAATGACTGAACTATTTTTAATTAAAAAATAGAGTGTTTACTTTCTACATAGAAGGATAGCGTCAGAGAATCTTGTAAGGCCTCGATCGCTTGAGGGTGTCTGAATTTGCACAGGCAGATGATCATGTGGTTACTGAGCATTATCTCCTTCTTTCCTTTATTCATACCTCTTAATTATTTTGGTGTTTGTATTGCCGTGGCTATGTATTCCATCCCAGTGTTTTGGTCACAGAGTCCTTCTTTCTGTCACTCAAGATACATTTTGGAGCGCTAGAAGACAGTGAATTAACTGACTCATGAGCACCTCAGTCCGGGACAAGTGGAAGGGTTTGCGTGTGGACAAATTCAGAGCAGCGCTCTAGTCCCAGCTCTGTCTCTAATCAGTTGTCTGGACTTGGGTCCGTCCCCAAACTCTGGGAGCCTCAGGTGAAGTGGCTTTTGGAGGGCCAGTGGCATGTAGCTAAAGCACCTGGCACAGTGCCTGGACCACACTGAGACTTTACACAATATCGGTTTTTACTATGATTATTTTCAACCTGGAGGATACCACCGAACCTGATGAATGTTTTAAATCCAGGAGATGTCAGAGAATCTGTGGCATTCTTGGACATAGAACACCAAATCAGTCCAAAATGCTGTTTAGAAAGAATCTTTCATTTCCACTACTAAATCATATATTGAGTGTGGGGGGTAGTTTTTTAACTGAACGAAATTCAAAGAATCTAAATTTGATTCCAAGACTAATTCTGTCTTCCTTCCCGGTTGCTCTTTCATCTGAACAACTCCTAGAGACTTCCTTAGTGGTCCAAGTAAGACTCTGCGCTCCCAATGCAGGTGGCCTGGGTTCCACCGCTGATCAGGGAACTAGATCCCACATGCCACAGCTACGCCCCAACTAATAGTTGGCATTCCACAACTAAAGATTCTATATGCCACAACTGAGACATTCCTCATGCCGCAACTAAAGAACTCTCAGGCTGGAAGCAAGATTGAGGATCCTGCGTGCCAAAGATAAGACCAAGAACAGCCAAATAAATAACTAAATGAAATGAGCCCCTATCTTCATCAATTTCACCATCACCTAAAATACACTCATCTCACAGACTTTGTGGAATTATCAACATAGCCAAAAACACTGAATGGAAGTCTCTTTCAATAAAATGAGCTCTGTCTCCACAACCCACAGCAGAGTGTCAGCCCACTGGCCTCTGAGTTTCCAGGTTCATTCTGCTATTACTTTTATTTCACAGTCTCCTTGGAGATGACGTGCATGGACATCTAGGTTGTGCACTGTGTTTGCGTGCACTGGGACAGGAGCACAGGGCACATTCCATCCCCACCCAGGGGGGATTTCTCTCTGGTCTACTCATGTTGCTGTTTAGTCACTCAGTCATGTCTGACCCTTTTCTCCCCCAGGGACTGAACAGATTGCTCTGTCCATGGGATTCTCCAGGCAAAAATACTGGATTGGGCAGCCATTTCCTCCGCCAGGGGGTCTTCCTGACCCAGGGATTGAACCCATGTCTCCTGCATTGGCAGGCGGGTTCTTTACCACTGAGCCACCTGGGAAGCCCCATAATTCCAAAGCAATTGTTCAGGGTAGTTTTCCGTTCCAGGCTTCAGTCTCTCAACTTTGAGACCTGCCATCTGAGGGTCTGACCCCTATTCACTGTTTCCCCAGCCTCCCTGGTGGGCTCGCCATGGAGCCTAACTTAAAACTACCTTCCACTGACAGACTTTTATTGTCCTTAAGTCTCCAAGTGCCTTGCTTCAGTGTATTTACACTAGACTCCTCATGAGGAAGCCTCAGTCCCCTCACCTCCTTACTCCTCATTTTTATTGGGCCCCTAGGTCTTTGTTCACGAGCTACTTTATATGAATGCTGCTCTTAGACTCTAGAATTCTATAAGGGGTTGAGTTTATTTTTCTTACCATCCCCAAAACCACCCAGAAGCCTTCCAAAGAGCAGATGCTAAATTGATATTTGAATAATTATAGTGCAAGTTGCCTGGAGAATCCCAGGGACGGGGGAGCCTGGTGGGCTGCCGTCTATGGGGTCACACAGAGTCGGACACGACTGAAGTGACTTAGCAGCAGCAGCAAGTGTGCAAAAAATCAATTTTACTGGGATTTCACTTCTCCCACATTCTTAAATAAGCTAAGCCAATCCAGGTAAATAAATTTCAATTTTACAAAGAAAGACTGAAACAAAACAAACCAAGAAGTGAATACCTCTTAAGATTTTTTTTTTTTTCTGTATCTGATAATCACACAGACTTCACTGTGGAAAAATTTCCATTTTCAAAAAAAAATCCATATTCCAATATCATGTTGTCTTGTTCCGAATGAAAAGAAATGATTCAAGGATTTCAGTCTGTGCTATGTAATAGGAAAATTCTGCTTTTTCAACTCGATAATCTGCAATACATGTGGGAGCTGTGCCATTAGTGTACTTAGACTCTGAAGCTAAACACATCTTTAATTAAAAGGAACAACATTTAAAAACAGAAAAAGAGAAAAATCTCCAATTTGTGCATTTTGTATAGGAACACAAATATGTTATATGCTGAACTTCCATGAGCCCCACCTTGGCCCTCCGCTCGTTGGAAGACTGCCTGCTTTCTTGAAACGCGATGTGAAGTATCTGCTCAGACTTCACTAGGGGTAGGAGGAGCTTTGGACATGCCCCAGAAAGTGCACTGGCCCTGGCTGCAGCTCGGACTCTGGCTCGGACTCGGACTCTTCAGCTCTCAAAGCCTCTTCATACCAGATTGGGAAGGCACTGGACTTGGTATCATTGACATTAGCCCCAAACTCCCAATTTCTTTGATATAACTATATCTGTATCTATCACGTAAGCATCCCTTATTAGTTTACAAAATTGTACTCATTCCTTTTTATAGCTTCATAGTACTCCACTCTGTGAATATATCATGTTCCCTCAATTAACATGTGCATGGACATTTACATATTTTCATATGGTTGTGGATATCTCTTCAGAGTTAATTTCTGAAAACACTGAAGTAGTGGCTCAAATGTAAAAGCACATTTAATTTTCTGACATTACTAAATTGCATTTATGCTCTAATCTCATTCTTTGACATGTAGCTCTCAAAGAATGTGATCAGTATATTCTCTAAAACTATATACAAAAGTAAACTGAAAATGGATTAAAGACCTAGATATAAGAGAGGAAACCATAAAACTCTGAGAATATAATATGAGCAGAACACCCTTTGACATAATTCATAACAATATTTTTTTGGATCTGTCTCCTAAAGCTAGGGAAATAAAAGCAAAAATAAATAAATGGGTTATAATTAAAGTTAAAAGCTTTTGCACAGCAAAGGAAACCATCAACTAAATGAAAAGCCAACCTACTATATGGGAGAAACTATTTGCCAATGATATAACCAATAAGGGGTTAATATCCGAAATATATAAACAGTTTAAAAAACAATCAAGAAAAAGATGGGCAGAAGACTTAAATAGACATTTTTCCAAAGACGACATATAAATGGCCGAGAGGCACATGAAAAGATGTTCAACATTGTTAATCATCATATGAATGCAAATTAAAACCACAATGAGGTATTATCTTATACCTATCAGAAGGACTATCATCCAAAAGGAAGAGAAGTAACAAATGTCCGTGAGCATGTGGACAAGACCTGTACACTGTTGGTGGGAATGTCAATTGGTGCAGCCACCATGGATAACAGTAAGGAGGTTCCTCAAAACCTAAAAAGAGAACTACCAAATGACCCAGCAATCCCACTCCTGGGTGAATATCTGGAAAAAAAAATAACCCACTAGTTTGGATGGTCTCCTTCAGGTATTCGATGCTTGTCTGAGTCTAAGGGTTTCCACTGCTCGTCTCCCCTTCCCCTCCAGCCTCACCTACTCTCTGCCAGTGACGCCACCCCAGTCCAAGCTCCCTGTTTATTAAGAAGGCACCTGTGTCTGGCAGGGCCCGTGTGAGATGAAGAGATAGTCCTTCCCAGCCACCAGATAATCAGGAGTTTGGCCGGACCTTTGAGGACACACTGAGACAGTGAGGAGTCAGACAAAAAGCACAGACTGCGGTGCTGAAATGGATTGATAAGGAACTTAGTGATGTGGCCAGTGACCCTCCAGCACAATATTCTGCAGGTCCAGTTGGGGATGATACACTCATTGCAAACCACAATTATGAAAATGAACGGCAACCCATACCGAGGCAGTGTATTCTCTGTGACAGTTCATTTCCCTAAAGACTACCCGTTCACACTACCTAAGGTTGCATTTGCAACAGAATTCATCATCCAACATGAACACTAATTGCAGCACTCGGTTCAATATTCTAAGATCACTGTGGTCTCTCGCTTTCATGATTTCTAAAGTTCCAGTATCCATTTGTTCCCTTCTATGTGATCCAAACCCAGATGATAGCCTCCCCAGTGTCAGATGTTGCATAGATCTGTAAAACAGAAATAAGTACAAAAGATTTTTCAGGAATGTACTCAGAAGTATGCGCTGTGATGCTACCTTAAAGTCAGAATAAGCTGCATTAAAGCTTAAATAAACTTCAAATTACTGCAAAAAATGAAAAAAACCCACTAATTCGAAAAGATACACACACACACAATGGAATATTGCTCAGTCATAAAAAAGAATGAACTTTTGCCATTTTCAAGAACATGATTTGATTGGAAAGCATTATGCAAACTGAAACATGTGAGATAAGGAAGACAAATGCTGTATAACACCATTTACATGGAGAATTAAAAAATAAAACAGACTAGGGAGATGAAGCACACTCACAGATACAGAGAACAAGCTAGTAGTCGTTACCAGGGGAGATCAGCTGGGGGAGGGCAAGGGCAGGGACAGAAGATTAAGAGATGCAAACTAATATATATAAAATAGAAGAGCTAAAAGGACATATTGCAAAACGAAGGGAATATAGCCAATATTTATAATAGCTATAAGTGGAACATAAGCTTTAAAAACTGTGACTCACTTTGTCATGTACCTGAAACATAAAATATTGCACATCAACTATGAAAATGAAGTGAAAGTGTCAGTTGCTCAGTCTTGTCAACTCTTTGACCCTAAGGATGGTAGCCTGCCAGGCCCCTCTATCGATGGAATTCTCCAAGTAAGAATTACCCACTGGAGTGTGTAGCCATTCCCTTCTCCAGGGGATCTTCCTGACCAAGTGATCAAACCCACGTCTCCTATATTGCAGGCAGATTCTTTGCCATCTGAGCCACCAGGGAAGCCCACAACAACTATACATCAATTTTAAAACATATATTCTCTCAGGAACTTTCACATATACAATACAGTATTATTAACTATGTCCTTCCCTGGTGGCTCAGTGGTAAGGAATCTGCCTGTTGATGCAGGAGATGCGGGTTCAATTCCTGGGTCGGGAAGATCCCCTGGTGGAGGACATGGCAACCAAATCCAGTATTCTTGCGTGGAAAATTGCAAAGACAGAGGAGGCTGGCAAGCTACAATCCATGGGACTGCAAAGAGTAGGAAACCACTTGGTGACTTCACAACAACATTTATTAACTAGTCACGATGCTATACATTATATCCCTAGGACTTCTTTAAGGTTCTATATTGTCACCCTGCTTATTTAACTTATATGCAGAGTACATCAAGAGGAATGCTGGGCTGGAAGAAGCACAAGCTGGAATCAAGATTGCTGGGAGAAATATCAATAACCTCAGATATGCAGATGACACCACCCTTATGGCAGAAAGTGAAGAGGAACTCAAAGGCCTCTTGATGAAAGTGAAAGAGGAGAGTGAAAAGGTTGGCTTGAAGCTCAGCATTCAGAAAACGAAGATCATGGCATCTGGTCCCATCACTTCATGGGAAATAGATGGGGAAACAGTGGAAACAGTGTCAGACTTTATTTTTGGGGGCTCCAAAATCACTGCAGATGCTGATTGCAGCCATGAAATTAAAAGACGCTTACTCCTTGGAAGGAAAGTTATGACCAACCTAGATAGCATATTAGAAAGCAGAGACATTACTTTGCCAACCAAGGTCCATCTAGTCAAGGTTATAGTTTTTCCCGTGCTCATGTATGGATGTGAGAGTTGGACTGTGAAGAAAGCTGATCACCAAAGAATTGATGCTTTTGAACTGTGGTGCTGGAGAAGACTCTTGAGAGTCCATTGGACTGCAAGGAGATAAAACCAGTCCATTCTAGAGGAGATCAATCCTGGGTATTCATTGGAAAGACTGATGCTAAAGCTGAAACTCCAATACTTTGGCCATCTCATGCGACAAGTTGACTCACTGGAAAAGACTCTGATGCTGGGAAGGATTGGGGGCGGGAGGGGACGGGGACGACAGAGAATGAGATGGCTGGATGGCATCACCAGCTAGATGGACATGAGTTTGAGTAAACCCCGGGAGTTTGTGATGGACAGGGAGTCCTGGCGTGCTGTGATTCATGGGGTCGCAAAGAGTCGGACATGACTGAGCGTCTGAACTGAACTGAACAGTGGACTTCTTTATTTGATAATTGAAAGTTGTGAATGTTTATGCCATTTGGTCACTTATTCCCATTTCATCCATCCTCCAAGCCCCTCTGGTGGCAACCACCAATCTGCAACATGATGGACCTAGAGAGTATCATACTGATTGAAGTAATTCAGACAGAGAAGGAGATATATTATATGACATATCTTATATGCATAATTTAAAAAGAAATGATACAAATGAATTGAATTACAAAATAGACTGACAGTCTCAGAGAAAAATTTACAGTTGCCCCTGGGGAAGGATGTGGGACAGGGAGAGTTGGGGGATTTGGGATGGACATGTACAGACTGCTATATTTAAAATGGATAAGCAACAAGGATGTACCGTATAACACAGGGAAGTCTGCTTAGTGCTATTTGGCAGTATTCATGGAAGTTTGGGGGAGAGTGGATACATCTATATGTATGGCTAAGTCCCCTCACTGGTCACCTGAAACTGTCACAATAGTGTTAATTTGCTATACCTCAACACAAAATACAAAAGCTAAAATTTTAACATAACTGTGCCTCCAGTGCAAGGGGTGTGAGTTCAAACCCTGGTTGGGGAATTAAGATCCCATGTGCCACAGGGCAAATCAATCAACAAAATAGCATCACAGAAAAATGTGATGGGGATCCATGAAAGAAATAACTGATAAGCTAGATTTCATTCCCTTTAAACTTCTGCTCTATAAAATATACCAAGAGAACAAGAAGATGAGCCATAGGCTGGGAAATAATATTTGCAGAAGACATATCTGATGAGGGCTCAAATCTAAACTATACAAAGAACACTTAATAAGAAGAAAACAAAAATCTAATAAAAATGGACAAAAGATATGAATAGATACCTCACCAAGGAAGATACAGAGATGGCAACAAGCATATGAAAAGATGCTCCACATCATATACCATTCAGTTCAGTTTAGTTGCTCAGTCGTGTCCGACTCTTTGCGACCCCATTAATCACAGCATGCCAGGACTCCCTGTCCATCACCAATTCCCAGAGTTCACTCTAACTCATGTCCAGTGAGTCAGTGATGCCATCCAGTCATCTCATTCTCGGTCGTCCCCGTCTCCTCCCGCCCTCAATCCCTCCCAGCATCAGTCTTTTCCAGTGAGTCAACTCGTCGCATGAGGTGGCCAAAGTATTGAAGTTTCAGCTTTAGCAGTGCAAATTAAAAAACAACAGATACCATGACATGCCTTTCAGAGTGGCCAGTATTCAAAGAACTGAAAACACCAAATGCTGGTAAGAATGTGAATCAACAGGAACTCTCATTCCTGGGTGGTGGTGATGCAAAACGGTATAGCCACTTTGGAAGACAGTTTGCAAGTTTCCTAGTAAACTATACACATTCAACACTGCTGGTAGGAATGCAAATTGGTACAGCCAATTTACAGGGACAGCAGTGTAGCAGTTCCTCAAAAAATAAAAAATGACGCATAATACTTTCCGCAATTCCACTCCTATCCAAAGGAATTGAAATCAGGACCTCGAAGAGAGCTCTGCACTCACATGTTCATTGTAGCACTACTCACAAGAGCCAAGAGAGGGAAGCAGCCTAGGTGTCCAGGGACAGATGAATGGATAAAGAAGATGCAAAATATACACACAATGGAATATCATCCAGCCTTACAAAGACGCTAACCTCTCCAGTTATAACAGTGTGGATAAACCTAGAGGACCTTCTGCTACAGTGAAATAAGCCAGACACAGAAGGGCAAATACTGCATGTCATTTCTATGAGGAATCTAAAATGATTGAGGTCAAAGAAGCAGAGAGTAGAGTGGTGGTTGCCATGGTCTATGGGAGGGTGAGTGAGAAGGAACTGTAGACTTAAAAAACATTCACAACCTATGCATGAGACAGGGTGCTCA
This sequence comes from Moschus berezovskii, assembly GCF_049115385.1. Lineage (NCBI taxonomy): Eukaryota > Metazoa > Chordata > Mammalia > Artiodactyla > Moschidae > Moschus > Moschus berezovskii. The sequence goes on along the minus strand of NC_142488.1, from coordinate 27,862,730 downwards.
GGGCTGGTGCACTGGGATGACCCAGAGGGATGGGATGGGGAGGGAGGTGGGAGGGGGTTCAGGATGGGGAACACATGTACACCCATGGCCAATTCATGTCAATGTATGGCAAAAGCCACTACAGTAGTGTAAAGTAATTAGCCTCTAATGAAAATAAATATATTTCAAAAAAACATCCACAACCTAAAAGTTGACAGGTTTGTTCTATTCGGTACAAAAGTTTAGGACTTCAACGCAGGAGGCAGCATCTGAATAACCCTGAGCGAACTGCTCCAGGGTAGGGAGGAGAGGAGCCAGGTTACATAGAAGCTTTGCAACAAAGGGCAGGGAGTCTGAATATCAAAAGATTGTGATAAATGATAAAACCCAGATAACCCGGGGTAAGGAATTTAGTGCTTTTCCTTGTATGGGAAGATGCCAGAATCGGGGCTCACTGAAATCATTCCTTCCATATGCACTTCCCATATCTGGGGCACGTATCCTGTATTTTTACATCCTGTGTTCCCTCAGGGTTCACCATCCCTGGGGGCTGCAACTGTTGATAACTGACAGTGTTTATTCACTGACACAGCAGGCAGTATTCCAATTCTCAGTATTAATCAAAAGTTACAAAGTTTAATTATACAAAATGAATAAGTTCTAGGCATCTACTATATAATATAGAGCTTATAGTTAATATACTACACTGTACACTTTCTAAGAGGGCAAATATTATTGTAAGTGTTCTTATCACAGATAGAAAACATAAAGGGTGAGAAGGCATCTGTCAAAATGGCCATCATCAGAAAATCTATAAACAATAAATGCTGGAGAGGGTGTGGAGAAAAGGGAACTCTCTTGCTTTGTTGGTGGGAATGTAAATTGATACAGCCTCTATGGAGAAGAGTACAAAGGTTCCTTAAAAATTAGGAATAAAACTACCACATGACTCAACAATCCCAATCCTGGGCATAAACCCTTCATTTCAGTTCAATTCATTTCAGTCGCACAGTCGTGACCAACTCTTTGCGACCCCATGAATCATAGCACGCCGGGCCTCCCTGTCCATTACCAACTCCTGGAGTTCATTCAAACTTATGTCCATCGAGTCGGTGATGCCATCCAGCCATCTCATTCTCTTTCGTCCCCTTCTCCTCCTGCCCCCAATCCTTCCCATCCTTCAGTTAAGTTCAGTTCAGTCGCTCAGTCGTGTCCGACTCTTAGCGACCCCATGAACCACAACACGGAAGGCCTCCCTGTCCATCACCAACTCCCGGAGTTCACTCAAACTCATGTCCATCGAGTCGGTGATGCCATCCAGCCACCTCATTCTCTGTCATCCCCGTCTCCTCCTACCCCCAATCGCTCCCAGCATCAGAGTCTTTTCCAGTGAGTCAACTCGTCACATGAGGTGGCCAAAGTATTGGAGTTTCAGCTTTAGCATAAGTCCTTCCAATGAACACCCAGGATTGATCTCCTCTAGAATGGACTGGTTGGATCTCCTTGCAGTCCAAGGGACTCTCAAGAATCTTCTCCAGCACCACAGTTCAAAAGCATCAATTCTTCGGCGATCAGCTTTCTTCACAGTCCAACTCTCACATCCATACATGACCACGGGAAAAACCACAGCCTTGACTTGACGGACCTTGGTTGGCAAAGTAATGTCTCTGCTTTGTAATATGCTATCTAGGCTGGTCATAACTTTCCTTCCAAGGAGTAAGCGTCTTTTAATTTCATGGCTGCAATCAGCATCTGCAGTGATTTTGGAGCCCCAAAAAATAAAGTCTGACACGGTTTCCACTGTTTCCCCATCTATTTCCCAAGAAATGATGGGACCAGATGCCATGATCTTCGTTTTCTGAATGTTGAGCTTCAGGCCAACCTTTTCACTCTCTTCTTTTACTTTCATCAAAAGGCCTTTGAGTTCCTCTTCACTTTCTGCCATAAGGGTGGTGTCATCTGCATATCTGAGGTTATTGATATTTCTCCCAGCAATCTGGATTCCAGCTTGTGCTTCTTAATTGAATAGGACACATGTATTCCAATGTTCATTGCAGCACTGTTTACAATAGATAGGCCACAGAAGCAACCTAGATGTCCACTGACAAATGGATAAAGCAGCCTTGGCACACATATACAATGAAATACTACTCAGCCATAAAAAACAACATATTTGAGTGGCATCTAATACAGTGGGTGACCATAGGGCCTATTATACAGAGTGAAGTCAGTCAGAAAGAGAATTATAAATATTGTATACAGACACATACATATGGAATCTAGGAGATAGTACTGAGGGATGTATCTGCAGGGCAGGATGGAGATGTAGACAAAGAGAACAGACTTGGGGACACAGGGCTGTAGGAGAGGGTGGGACAAATTGAGAGTAATATTTAAATGTATACATTACCATATGGAAAACAGATAGCCAATGGGAATTTGCTGTGTGATGCCGGGAGCTCCAACTCGTGCTCTGTGAGAACCTAGAGGGTGGGAAGGGGTGGGAGGTGGGGGAGATGTTCAAGTGGGAGGGGACATATGCATATCTATGGCCGATTCATGGTGATGTATGGCAGAATTCAGCACAATATTGTAAAGCAACTATACTCCGATTAAAAATAAACTTAAAAAAGGATGAGATTAAAAAAACTGAAAATAGAGCTGGCACACGACCCAGCAATCGCACTCCTGCGCATACACACCGAGGACACCAGAATTGAAAGAGACACATGAACTCCAGTGTTTATCACAGCACTGTTTATAATAGCCAGGACACGGAAGCAAGCTAGATGTCCATCTGCAGACAAATGGATAAGAAAGCTCTGGTACATATACACAATGGAGTGTTACTCAGCAATTAAAAAGAATACATTTGAATCAGTTCTAATGAGGCGGACAAAACTGGAGCCTATTATACAGAGTGAAGTAAGCCAGAAAGAAAAACACCAATACAGTATATTAACGCATATATGTGGAATTTAGAAAGATGATAACGATAACCCTGTATACGAGACAGCAAAAGAGACACAGATGTATAGAACAGTCTCTTGGTCTCTAAGGGAGAGGGCGAGGGTGGGATGATTTGGGAGAATGGCATTGAAACATGTATACTAGCATATGTGAAATGAATCGCCAGTCCAGGTTTGATGAATGATACAGGATGCTCGGGGCTGGTGTACTGGGATGAATCAGAGGGATGGGATGGGGAGGGAGGTGGGAGGGGGGTTCAAGGTGGGGAACACATGTACACCCGGGGCAGATTCATGTCAATGTATGGCAAAACCAATACAATAATGTAAAGTAAAAAAAAAAAAAATTAGAAACAATTAAATATACATTATATGGGATTGATTATAAAATTTAAAAAAAAGGGAGAGAGGGAAATGTTGGAGGTAATGGATATGTTTATGGCATCAACTGTAGTGGATATTTCACAGGAGCAGACTTATCTCCAAACTCATCAATAAATTAAATATGTATAGGTTTTTGTATGTCAGTCATATCTCAATAAATTGTCTTTTTATAAAACCAACTAAATAGATGAGGAAGCAATGGATACAGTGACAAACTTTATTTTTGGGGGCTCCAAAATCGCTGCAGATGGTGACTGCAGCCATGAAATTAAAAGATGCTTGCTCCTTGGAAGAAAAGTTATGACCAACATAGACAGCATATTAAAAAGCAGAGACATTACTTTGTCAACAAAGGTTCGCTAGTCAAGTCTATGGTTTCTCTAGTAGTCGTATATGGATGTGAGAGTTGGACTATAAAGAAAGCTGAGTGCTGAAGAACTGATGCTTTTGAACTGTCATGTCGGAGAAGACTCTTGAGAGTCCCCTGGACTGCAAGGAGATCCAATCAGTCCATCCTCAAGGAAATAAGTCCTGAACATTCATTGGAAGGACTGATGCTAAAGCGGAAACTCCAATACTTTGGCCACCTGATGCAAAGAACTGACTCATTGGAAAAGACTTGATGCTGGGAAAAATTGAAAGCATGAGGAGAAGGGGACAACAGAGAATGAGATGGTTGGATGGCATCACCGACTCAAGGGACATGAGTTTGAGTAAATTCCAGGAGTTGGGGATGGACAGGGAGGCCTGACATTCTACAGTCCATGGGGTGGCAAAGAGTCGGACACAACTGAGCAACTGAACTGAAACATACCGTTGGGCTAGTGGTAAAGAATCCAACTACAATGCAGGAAACTCATGGGTTTGTTCCCTGAGTTGGGAAGACTCCCTGGAAGAGGAAATGGTAATCCACTCCAGTATTTTGCCTGGGAAATCCCATGGACAGAGGAGCCTGGTGGGCTAAACTCCATGAGGTGGCAAAGAGTTGGACACAACTGAGTGACTAAACAGTAAATATACTTTTACCCTATGATCTAGTGGTCATGCTCCTTTGTGTTTGGCCAGATGAGCTGGAAACTTACATCCACACAAAAACCTGCATGCAGTTGTTTATAGCAGCTTAACTCATATGTTCCAAAACTTAAAAAGCTACAATGGTGTCCTTTATCAGGTAACAGGATACGTAACAGAATACTGTTCAGTGCTAAAAATGAATAAATTTTCAAACCATGAAAAGACATAGAGGAACCTTCAGTTCAGTTTAGTTCAGTCGCTCAGTCGTGTCCGACTCTTTGCGACCCCATGAATCACAGCACGCCAGGCCTCCCTGTCCATCACCAACTCCCGGAGTTCACTCACACTCATGTCCATCGAGCTGGTGATGCCATCCAGCCATCTCATTCTCTGTCGTCCCTGTCTCCTCCCGCCCCCAATCCTTCCCAGCATCAGAGTCTTTTCCAGTGAGTCAACTCGTCGCATGAGGTGGCCAAAGTATTGGAGTTTCAGCTTTAGTCCTTCCAATGAATACCCAGGATTGATCTCCTCTAGAATGGACTGGTTGGATCTCCTTGCAGTCCAAGGGACTCTCAAGAGTCTTCTCCAGAACCACAGTTCAAAAGCATCAATTCTTCGGCGATCAGCTTTCTTCACAGTTCAACTCTCACATCCATATATGACCATGGGAAAAACCATAGCCTTGCCTAGACGGACCTTTGTTGGCAAAGTAATGTCTCTGCTTTTTAATATACTATCTAGGTTGGTCATAACTTTCCTTCCAAGGAGTAAGCGTCTTTTAATTTCATGGCTTCAATCAGCACCTGCAGTGATTTTGGAGCCCCCCCCCCAAAAAAGTCTGACACTGTTTTCCCATCTGTTTCCCATGAAGTGATGGGACCAGATGCCATGATCTTTGTTTTCTGAATGCTGAGCTTCAAGCCAACCTTTTCACTCTCCTCTTTCACTTTCATCAAGAGGCTTTTGAGTTCCTCTTCACTTTCTGCCAGAACCTTAGATGTGTATTACAAAAAAAAAATAATAATCTCAAAAAGCTACACACTGCATGATTCCAACTACATGACTCTTGGAAAGAAGCAGAACAATACAAACAGTAAAAAGACCAAGGGTTGCCAGAGGTTGGGGGGCAGGGAGGGAGGGATGAACAGAGCACAGAGAGTTTCTACTCCTGTAAAAACTGCTCTGTATGACCCTACAGGGGTGGGTGCTGTTGCTATTTAGTCACTCAGTCGTGCCCAACTCTTTGCGACCTCATGGACTGTACCCTGCCAGACTCCTGTTTACGGGATTTCTCAGGCAAGAATACTCCGTGAGTTGCCTTTGTCTTCCAGTGGATCATCCCATCCAGGGACTGAATCCATGTCTCCTTCATGGGCACGTGGATTCTTTACCACTGACCCACCAGGGAAGCCCATAAGGCTGGATACAAGTCATCATCCACTTGTCTATACTCACAGAGGGTACAATACCAAGAAAGAGCTAATGTCAGTAAGTTGCTAGTCCAGGACTTGGTGCACTAATGAAATATCAATGTGGCTTCCTAGATTCTAGCAAATGGCCTACTCTGCTGGGGACATTGACAGTAGGGGTGGCTGTGCATGTGTCCAGGAAGAAGATATATAGGAACTCTCCATACTTTCTGCTCCATTGTGCTGTCCATCTAAGACTGCTTTAAAAAAGTAAACTTAAAAACTAATGGGGCTGGGGTGGTGGCTCAGCCCCACACACTTCCCTGGGGATTGCAGTCTTGAGTGCAGGGCCAATCCCTCTTACTCCTCTATCCAAAAGTGGGCAATCCTCAGTTTGCTTGATTTGGATGCAGGCAGGACCGAAGTCTCCCCTCTTTGTGGATCTGAGAACATTTCTTCAGAGAAAGGCTCTCACTTCCTGAGATCCAAAAGGATGTGAGGTTGGCATCGCTTGACCACACCTGCCATGCCATGACTGACAACTGCCTCAGGCAGGTTGAGAACGCATATGATGGTGATCCCACTGGGGGTGCTCACTCCATACCCCAAATCTGACTCAGGTGAAGGCCTAAGAGCTCCCCCTCTGCTGACCTGAGACCTCCGACTCAAATCAAGCTCATCAATTTTCTGTTACCTCTGAGAAGGATATGAGACCATCTCTTTCTGATATTTACAAGGATCTGCCATGGCAACAGGGAGGATTCCGTGAGGTCTCTGCTACTGTGTGCTTTGCAGGGCTGCCCTCCTTCCTCCTGGCACACATTAGAAATATTTCTCTCTACTGACCTGAGCCGGCCAACCTCAGATAAAGGTCTGCTGACCTGGGCATCCTCCTAGGCGGGAGTCACAAGTCCCTGAGAACCCTGAAAGTTAAGTGAACAATTGCTCAGGCTGAGAACTTTGCCTGGGGCATGTTGCCCTCCCCAGCCCACCTGTAAGGGCTTCTCTTCCTCCTGGCTCCTGTTTCTTTATTAAAAGTCTTCCTGGGCAAGGCCACATCCTGGCAACCTCTTGACCCGTTTCCCTATTGAAAACCCTTCAGAGACCAAGTTGCCGTCCCAGGAGTGATGTGAAAGAGGGAAGTTGTAAGCAAGGCAGGATGGATGTGTTCAGAAAGGATAAAACACCTTCAGCTACTCCTTCTCTTTACTAGCCTCACTTCACCTTTTATGGAACTTCTCTTTGAACAGTTTTAACTTCCAAATGCAAGGGGCTGTCCAGCATGATTTTCTGGGCCACTGATCATTTGGGTTCTCTGACTTTGGTTATGTACATGATTATATTGTCACTAAATATTACCTTTCTTTGCCTTATTCAGACTTCTCAATTATTTTGATATACTTATTGCTGTGGTTACATATTTCCATCCAGTGTTTTGGGCACAGAGTTCTCCTTTCTATCACCTGACATACATGTTGGACCAATCGATAAGAAGTAAGGCAAATGAAGGAACACAACATTTGCCTCAGGCTAGGAGGAATGGCAAAGTGTGGGCATCAGACTTATTTAGGCCAGGAGTCTCCTTCCAACCCTGTCATTTAAGAACTGTGTGAAACTGAAAACATTACCAAACGCTGTAAGCCTCAATTTCTTCACCTGTGAAATGGGTTTCAGAAGTTCTGTCTTGGGGACTGAGAATAATGCCTGTAAAATGCCTGGCCCATTGCCTGTCCTGTCCTGAGACTGTCAAGGATGGCAGTCCTTACTGTGATCAATTTGTCCCCCGGTGATTAAACCCACTACACTGTGATTCAATTTTCAACCCAGGAGATGTCAAAGAATAAGCAGGGGTCTAGGGCAAGAACCCTCTATCAGAAAAATCCTGGTTAGCAAGGAAAACTAGTATATCCCAGTTAAGAGTATGCCACTGAAGGTCACCATGAGGAAGACATCCTCAGTGGATGGAACATAAAGCTCCAAAATGTTTCAAGGGCCCCAAACTTACCTCTCACTCACTTGCCCTTTTTTTTATAAACCACTCCCACTTTCATTAATTTAAATACACACAAGTATCTATTCCTTCCCTATCGTTTGCCAAATCACAGTCAAGATAACTTGACTTTAATTATTATTATTTCTAGCTCCCCCACCAAGGGCAGAGTGCACCAGTCCAGTGGCTTCAAGGCATCATCCCACCTCAGGGGAGTGCCACTCTGATTTCTGGGAAACTCCATAGAGAGAAGTCAACATGAATAAAACATGTAATCTGCACAGTGTTTACCTGTACTCGAATGAAAGCACAGGACATATTCCATGCCAGCTTCACATGATTTCTCTCTGATTTACTCACAATCCCAAAGCCCAGGCAGACTCAGAAAATACTGCAGGTTTGGGTCTCAACCCCCAAAGGAAAGTCCATAACAATTGAGTCATATGAAATTTTTGGTTTCCCAGTGCTTTCATAAAATTTATGTTACAGTGTACTATAGACTATTAAGTGGGCAACAGCATTATGCCTTAGAACAACATAGATATCTTAAATAAAAACACCTCTTTGATAAAAGAATAAAGGGGCTAACCATTATCTGAGCCCTCACTGAGTCCATCTTTTTGCTGCTGAGGGTGTGAACATTGCAAGAGTCATCAAAATGTGACACAGACATGCAGTGACAAACGGTTCTGGAAACATGGTGCTGAAAGACTTGCTGGAAGCAAGGCTGACCAACACAAACTTTCAATTGTTAAAGAGAAAGAACAAAGAAAAGAAAAGCAGCAGGTGAAATTCAATAAAGCAAAGTGCAACAGAGTGAAGTGTGCCTATACCTGTTAAGGGCAGTTTCCCATCCCAGGCTTTGTTTTTAAACTATGGGGCCCATCATGTGAGAATCTGGTCCCTGATCAGGATTACCACAGCCTCATCCAGACCACCATGCACTCAACTTATAATTACTTCCCCATGAAGGACTTATATTTTCCCAAGGCCCCCTGCTACCTTGCATCAGGGAATTCACATTGAACTGCTGTCATGTCACCATTTTCTTTACATGACAGCTGCTTCTCGACTCTATAATTTTATGGTCGGTGGCTAGATCTTTTGCTCAACTCTCCAGGTACTATCATGGAGTCTTCTATCAGCAAAGGCTCAACTAATGTTTAGGGAATAAAGGAGCCTGAGAACATGATGATGAATTTCTTAGAATTCTACATTTCCGAATTAACGAAACATACACTGTCATACCTGTTAAGGGCAGTTTCCTATCCAAGGTGTTTAAAATTCTGTAAAACACACACTACAAAAGATGAGGAAACCAAATACTGTCCATCTTACTTTCCCTCTAGTTCTAGATCCCACATATTTCACTGCTTAATTTTTCCATATTTTGAAGGAAATAACATATTCTGATGCCATGGTATCTGGCACCAGCTTACTAAATAAAATGGAAGCTTTCCCATTTGTTTTACATAACAGGAAAACTCTTATCCTTAAGACCGACAAACAACAAGTGTGACTGATGTCATTCGTACACTTAGATTATAAGCTTTCATTAAGGAGCAACCTTTGAAAAGCAGCAAGAACATAAAAACACAGATTTATCTCTAAATTCCTCATACAGAACACAAACCCCAAGGAAGGATACACTGTGCACCCTCTGGGATGCCCAGTTCTCTCCTACTTATAGAACACTGAGTACTATCTTCAGCCACAAAGTGCAGAAGTTGGCTCAGCTTCTTTAGGTGTGGGAAGAGTTGCTGGAGGAACGCTGGGGCATCCACTGGCTTGGGCCCGCTCGTCCTCCCCTTTCAAAGCTGTGATGCCCAGGATCTCCGATAGCTGAGAGAAGGGGTGGGGCTGGGGGGAAGAAGCCTGGCGGGCTGTTCTACAGTCCTCATTCAGAGTCCCCATCTTTGTCCCTATCAGAGTCTGCCCCTCCTCCCTTTACTGAACCGTGTCCACAAGCCTCCAAACAAAGCTTCACCTCGCAGAGTTCGGCAGGGGAGAAGCCCGGGGATTGAGCGCACGGGCGCCGCCTTCTGCTGCCATCTTCACTGCCCCATGCCTCGTGAGCATCGGCCTCTCCCGGAGACTGGAGTTAGGGGCTAGGTTTCCTTCACTACAGAATCAAGTAATCGCTCACCTCACAGAATGTCTTACATCAAGGTATACCGAAGAGGTCAGCCCAGAGAGTTGTAGGAACCGTCCCCTGCCGACCATAGAGGCGAGACTTTGTGGGGTTCTCTCTGTTACAGGAGGGGCAGGGTCCCGTGAGTCCACACTCACGTCCTCACCTTGCCTTCAGGTCAGTCCTGGGAGTCCACTCTTAGCCCCACGAACGCACTGAACAGCAGTCCCAGCTCTCCGCCAGCGCCCGGAAGTTTTGCGGAGTCACTTCCGGCTGTGGCTGCCCTGCGCCCGATCTCTGAGGGATGACGGCAGGGGCAGGGCTCGGTGGGGACCCCGTCGTTCGGTGTTCAGCGGTCCCTGGGGCCTCCCTTAGGGTCCTCACCATGCCGGCTGTCAGAGCCCGGGACCCTTCGCCCTACGGACTTGAGTCCTCCTGCCCCCAAACCAAGCCCTCGCCTCCCCGAGTCCCTAGTAGGGGGTCAGGGCGCTTCTCTGAGCATCTCTCCTCGACAGGGGAGCGCCACTCTGTGAGCCTTCCTCCTTGGAGGGAGCGACCCTCTCATTAGCACTCGTGGTCCTCAGCTTCCCGGTGGTGATGGCCAAGACGCCCCCCTCCTAAGAACTGGGGTTCCATCCTGATAGGAAAAGCCCTTCCCTCGCTGAGGCCAGACAGAAATGAGAGGCTTCTCATCCCTGTATCTCTGCCTGGAGCCTCTGGAATAGGGCAGGGGTCTGTAAAGCCTCCTCATTTGTGGGTCTAGTGATACGTCGTTCTTCACTCAGGGACCTCACCATGGTCCTGCCCAGTCCTGGGACCTGACCCTCCAACCCGAGATTCTCCCTCTACTGAACTGAGGCCACTCTTAGACTGAGACCGTGACCTCACAGAGACTACAAGGCTTATAAGAGGGAATCTCCTGTCTGGGCGTTCTGGGCCTGAGAGCAAGCTTGGGCACGTCTCTGAATGACCTGTATTTTAGCGTGGTTGTCTCTCCAGTCCTCAATTACGGGGGCCCAAATTTTGTCCATCTCTTGGATTAAAAGATTCCTGGGGAACACCACATCCCGGCAAACTCTTGAGCAGTGTCCCTAATGCAAACCTTACAGTTTCATGTCCCAGACTGGACCTGAGATGGGGAAAATAACACAGAAGCCTGGGGGCAGAATGGGGTGCGCTCCGAGAGAAAAATGCTGATCCATCCTTTTCAAAAGCCAGAGTCAGTCTCTCTTCATGACTTGTTTTCATTGATTTACAGGCATACTTTTAAAACATTGTGCTGCATGTAATCATGCTTCAGAAATACTGTGTTTCGTTACAAAGTGAAAGTTTATGGTAACCATGCATTGAACGTGTCTATGGCACCATTTTCCCAACATTATGTATTCACTTGGGGTCCCCGTTCCACATACTGTTAATTCTTTAAATATTTTAAACTCTTTCCTTATTTTATATCTTATGGTGCTCTGATCACTTGTCTTTGTAAGTGTCTTACATTTGTAAATTGTTTTGTGCATTTTTTAGACATCTTCTAGTAAGTGCACAATAGGATTAACAACTTTTATAAGCACTGGAAATCCCCCAAATTCCTAATGATTTACTTTATGGCAATTTTCACTTTATTGCAGTGACTTAGAACCCAAGTCACCATATCTGAGATATGAGTACAATTCGAAAGGAAAAAAGCCATCCAAGATGGCTTTGTGCTATTCTGATTAAGGTTATCTGACACTGCATAAAGAGACGATCTTACTGTCCCTATCATCTTTTTCTCTTCCTTATTCCTGTCATTTATTGATGTAGCCTTCAGGGCTTTGTGTCTAAAGAACTGTATTGGAATATATCCAGAGTCCTTATTTTATCCCAAGATACATTTGAGTGTTAAGGAACACAAGATCTGCTTGAGGGCAAGAGGAGTCTAAAATCGTAGGATCTAGAGGAATTCAGAGAGGAATCTAATTCCAAGCCTATCAGTCACTAGTGTTCACCAGCAAGGGCTCACTGCCTGATGCACATAGAAGCCAATACTATGAAACGGGCTTTTGAGAGAAAAACTTTAATCCAAGGTGGAGTGGCAAGAAGACAAGAGGCAGGGCTCTCAAACTGGTCTTCTCAATCCAGGGTATGAGGTAAAATTAAAGGGTTTAGGGGAACTGCAAACTTGGAAGCTAATTGGCTAGTCTTGAATTAGTTCATGTAAGCTATTCATGCTGCTAGAAGCCAGACTTTCCGTATTGAAGGACTTCATACAGTTCTCCCATGGCAACATTCCTACTCTGAGAGTTCCACAGAATGATCCCTCTTGGTTGTGTGGTCATCCTGGAAACATAGGCTCCTTTTTTGCACATGCATAGTGCTGCCTCTAAACAGACTCACACAGTTTGAAAACAGATTTATGGTTACCAAAGGTGAACTTTGTGGGGAGGGATACATTAGAAGCTTGAGACGAACATACACACACAACCAATATAGAAAATAGATAACCGAACAGGACCTCCTATATAACAAAGGGAATTCTACTCAATATTCTGTAATAGCCTATATGAGAAAAGAATCTGGAAAAGATTGAATATATGTGTAACTGAATCACTTTGCTGTACACCTGAAACTAACACAAGATTTTAAATCAACAAATCTCCAATAGGTTTATTAAAAAAAAAAAAAAAAAAAGGAAAATCCATCTCTAACAATACCTCTGTGCTGTCACCTTAGGCAAGGGGGAAAACCCCATCTCATCCATAAAGCAAAGTTTCCAGTCCAGGAGCATGGTGTTTTATCTCCCGAGTCAGAGGACCCTCATTAATTACAGGTTTAATAAAGTTTCGCCACATTCATCCTATAGCCAACTCCTATTAGCCAATCCCAACACATAAAACAGTCAGACACAAATATAATCAATTAAATCCAAAGGCCTGGAACCTTAACCCAGTGTTCAGAGCTCTAACCCAATCATTTGAGCACCTCAGTAGCTCTAACCTCTGGCATTGTCCTCTTAGGGTGGGTCTCTCACCCACGACTGTAGCCTTAGGATTCTAATCAGACAGAAGAAACTCTCCTAGGTGGGACTCTAACCCACAGTGTTGTGGTTCTTCAATCCATCCGCCACGTGTGACTCTATACAACCCAATGGACTGCAGCTACCAGGCGTCCCTGTCCTTCACTTTCTCCTTGGGTTTGCTCAAACTCGTGTCCATTGAGTCAGTGATGCCATCCAACCGTCTCATCCTCTCTAACACACAGTCCTGATGAGATTTTTAGACTCCAGGCACATTCTAACTTGATAGAGCACATTTAGTTACAGGCATATTTTAAGGAATTTACTCACGCCAAAGATGTCTGATCCAGGAGCTGTTACCGTCCTTAAAAAAGAAAGGCGCCAGAGGAGCCCAGAGTGCCATGGCTAGGAATAAGGAACCCAAGAGTCAACTCTCTAGATAAACTCAGTTGAGGTGGCCACTCAGGGTTTGTGTTGAGGGCCCACCAGGGGCTACAGTGCATCAAGCAGATGGTCACAAGTCCTAAATCTCAACTAGGCTACCCAAACTCACTGGATAAGGGGCTCACTGACTGATGCTCAGAGAAGTCAATACCCACAAAGCTCTTATGGCAAGAGCTTTAGAACAAACAGCTTTACTGCAAAGCCAACCAATGCAGAAGGCAAGGTATCAAATCTCTCTTCAATCCAGTAGCCTGGGTGCTAAGGGATCACGGGAATTTCTAACTTGGAAGCTAATTGGCTGGTCTTAAATTAGTCCCTGTCAGCTACTCAGGTTACTGGAAGCCAGGTTTTCCTTATTGAAGGACTTCCCACTTTGTAAATGGCCCTCGGGGCAACATTTCTCTTCTCTGAGTTTCTCAGACTGAAGAGCTTGGCCCCGGGGTCATCCTGAGGTCATGTGTTCCTTCTAGGACACATGCAGTTCTTTCTTTGTAAAATGGCTCAAGGTGTGATTAATCAACAATCTATTTGAAAAGGTAGAACCAGTTTAAGCTGGTCAATTGTGTCACTTGCTGTTTCACTAACTCCCCGAACTCCAGCTGCTGCTGCTGCTGCTAAGTCACTTCAGTCGCACAGTACCCAAACTCCAAGACAAAGAAAATCACAGTGAACTAAAGTGTTGCCTAGCAAGGACAATCATGTAACATTCACACCAGAGGATGTAACATAGAATGTGCTTGAGGTAGAATCTTTCCCAGCTGGAAATAACTCAAAGTTCTTAGAATTTTTGTTATTGACCAGTATCTTCCCTCCCAGCTACCCTTTCATCTAAATAACCTATATTTCCAGGTATTTAACTACCAACAAAAAATCTAGAACTTGCCTAGAATTTGCTCAATTACACACAAGATAAAATAATTGAGTACCTCCTTAAGGAGAGGCCTCTTGCTCCCTCAAGCCAGGGTAAAGGTCACCAGTCCAGGAGACTGGATTCTCTGAGGCCCTCCATCTGAGAATCTGGCCGTTCTCACTACTCCCACTGTCTCTCTAGCCCACCAGGCAACTTCACTTGAAATGACCTCTCACTGAAGGCTCTGAATTTTCCTAAAGCTCCAAACCGAGACAGTGTTTTAAAAAACAGAGACATCAGTTTGCCGACAAAGGTCCCTATAGTCAAAGCTATGGTTTTTCCAGTAGTCATGTATGGATTTGTGAGTTGGACCATGAGGATGGCAGGCGCTGAAGAATGGTGCTGGAGAAGATCCTTGAGAGTCCCTTGGACAGCAAGGAGATCAAGCCCGTCCATCCAAAAGGAAATCAACCCCGAGTATTCATTGGAAGGACTGATGCTGAAGCTAAAGCTCTAATACTTTTGCCACCTGATTCAAAGAGCCGACTCACTGGAAAAGACCCCGAGGCTAGGAAAGAAAGATTGGGGGCAGGAGAGGACAAGATGGTTGGAAGGCATCACTGACTCAATGGACATGAGTTTGAGAAAATGCTAGGAGACAGTGAAGGGCAGAGAGGCCTGGTGAGCTGCAGTCCATGGGGTCACAAAGAGTGGGACATGACTTAATCACTGAACAACAACAAGGCTCCAAACTGCCTCACCACAGGCCATTTACACTTGCTTTCACCTCCAACTGCCTGCCCTCCTTACCCCTGCTTTTACTTCTTTCAGCAGTCCCCAACCTTTTTGGCACCATGGACTGCTTTTGCAGAAGACAGTTTTTCTACAGACTGGGAGTTGGGGATGGTTTGGGGATAGTTCAAGCACAGTACATTCATTGTGAACTTTATTTCAAATCTAAATGCTGCTGCTGATCTCACAGGAGGTACTGGTCCAAGGCCTGAAGGTTGGGGACTGCTGCTTTTGGTCATAGAGACTATCTCACCATATTTTTACGTAATAGTACCTCATAGATTCTAAAATTCAACAGGCAGGGACTAGGTCTTGTTTTGGTGGTTGCTGTTGTTCCATTTTTTTTTAAAGCATCCACAGTACTAGTAAGCATTCAAAAAGCTCATTCTCAGAACTTCCCTGTTCATCCAGTGGATAAGACTCCCTGCTCCCAATGCATGGGGCATGAGTTAGATCCTGGTTGGGGAAGGTCCCTCATGCTGCACATACCCCCACCCCCCAAAAAAGAGCTCCTTCTCAATTGATAATTGGGAAATAAGAGAATAAGCATGTGGCCTAATCCATTAGAATTTATCTTCAGTTCAGTTCAGTTGCTCAGTCGAGTCTGACTCTTTGTGATCCCATGGACTACAGCATGCCAGGCCTTTCTGTCCATCACCAACTCCCGGAGTTTACTCATGTCCATTGAGTCGGTGATGCCATCCAACCATCTCATCCTCTGTCATCCCCTACTCCTCCCACCTTCAATCTTTCCCTGCATCAGGGTCTTTTCCAATGAGTCAACTCATTGCATCAGGTAGCCAAAGTATTGGAGCTTCAGCATCAGTCCTTTCAGTGAATATTCAGGACTAATTTCCTTTAGGGTGGACTGGGTAGATCTCCTTGCAGTCCAAGGGACTCTCAAGAATCTTCTCTAACACCACAGTTCAAAAGCATCAATTCTTTGGTGCTCAGATCTCTTTATAGTCCAACTCTCACATCCATACATGACTACTGGAAATACCACAGCTTTCACTAGATGGACCTTTGTTGGCAAAGTAATGTCTCTGCTTTTTAATATGCTGTCTAGTCTAGTCATAACTTTTCTTCCAAGGAGCAAGTGTCTTTTAATTTCGTGGCTACAGTCACCATCTGCAGTGATTTTGGAGTCCCAAAAATTAAGTCTGTCACTATTTCCACTGTTTCCCAATCTATTTGTCATGAAGTGATGAATTTATCTTACATTGCTAAATAATATAAGCAAATCCAAGTATATAACATTAATTTTTAGAGGAAAAAGCACAAGAAGGAATCAGATAAATAAAAAATTAACAACATTTTATTTATTCATACTCTTTCTTTTAGCCTTCATTGCTTAAATATAAAGTGCCTACTGTATACTTTGCACTATGCGCAGACTACAACTCGAAATAAGACCAAATATCTGCTCATTTAAAGAAAAAAAATACTTGATTTAGATATGATTATTGTAAAAGATCTGTACTAATTTTATGTATACAATTCGATGAGTTTGGAAATAAAGATACACTTGTGAACCAAAGCTACAATCTGTGCCATCAACATGTCTATTACCTCCAAAAGTTTCCTCCTACCCTCTTTATTTATTTACTCATTTATTTTTGGGGAGGTGGGGAGGAACAAGAACAATTAACATAACATCTACCCTTTTAGCAAATCTTTAAGTGTGCAGTATGGAACTGTTAACTATAGGCTCTGTGCTACACGGTCCATTTCTAGAAATTATTCACTGTATATATCTGAAAATCTGTGCCTTTGACAATTACTTCTTCATTACACCTCCTCCCAGCCCCTGGCAATCATCATCCTACTCTGCTTCTATCAGTTTGCCTATTTTAGATTCCTCATTTAAGTGATATCATCTATTTCTCCTTCTGTGTCTGGATTATTTCACTAGGCACAATGTCTTCCAGGTCATCTCTGTTATTTCAAATGACAAAGTTTCCTTCTTTTTAAGGCTGAATAATACTCCCTTATAGGCTTCTCGGGTAGCTCAGTGTTACAGAATCCACCTGCCAATTTAGGACACACAGGAGACTTGCGTTCAATCCCTTGATTGGGAAGATGCCCTGGAGGAGGAAATGGCAACCCATTCCACTGTTCTTCCCTGGGAAATCCCATCATCAGAGGAGCTTGGTGGGCTACAGTTCATGGGATAGAAAGAGTCAGACACAACTGAGTGACTGAGGACACACATACATACAACACTCCATGATATGTATACACCATATATTTATCCATTCATCCATCAGAGGACATTTAGGCTGCTTCCCTGTCTTGGTTATTGTGAATAATGCTGCAACAAATATGGGAATGCTGGTATCTCTTGAAGAGTCTAATTTTAACTCCTTCAGATAGATACCCAGAAGTGGTTTGCTGAATCATATGCTAATTCAATTTTTAATTTTTTGAGGAACCTCAATACTGTTTTCCACAGTGGCTTTACCCATTGACATTATCACGAACAGTATAAAAGAGTTCTTTTCTTAATGCTTGCACTTAATCAGCTTAGTCTCTACTGGAGAGAGAGCAAGGCAATCAAAATTTCAAATTATTGTGGTAAAACATTTAACATTAAATCTACTCTTAAAAGTTTAGGCGCACAGTACAGTACTGTTAGAAATAGGTACACTGTTGCACAGCAAATCTCTGGAATTTATTTATCTTGCATAACTGCAACATTATACCAAGTGAAAAGCAACTGCCCATTTCTTTGTCCTGTGGCCCCTCTGTGTTTCCGTGTGTTAAAAAAATTTAGATACCTCATAAAAGTGGAACCATGCAGCATTTGTCCTTCTGTGACTGGCTTATTTCATTTAGAATAATGTCCCTGTGGTTTCTCCATGTTGTCCCATATCACAAAATTTCTTTCATGTTTAAGGTGAAATGATATCCCATTGTCTGTGTCTACCACATGTTCTTTATCCATTTATCTGTTGGTAGATGTTTGGGTTGTTACCATATACTGGCTATTGTAAATAATGGTGCAATGAACACAGGAGTGAAGATGTCTCTTTGAGATCCTGATTTCACTTCCTTTGGATAAACAATTGACCCTTGCATCATCTGGAGGTAAGAGGCACCAAACCCCCATGCAGTCAAAACCCCCTGTAGTCTTTTGACTCTGCCCACACGTAACTAATAATAACCTACTGTTGACTGGAAGCCTTACTGATAAACAGTCAATGCTTATTTTGAATACTGTAAGTATTTTCTACCGTATACTTACGCTAAAGTAAACTACAGACAATGAAATGTTATTAAGAAAATCATAAGAGAAAATATATTAACAGTACTGTACTGTGATTATCAATACTACAGGATTACAGCATCCATTTACAAGAATTGTCTGTCAGTACTTACATCTATATTGTCTTACCGACACAAAAGACTATAGATAGAAGACACTATATATCAAAACTGAAAACATAATGTGAAAAGAAATTCATATTTAGTTACAGGTATGATAATTCAAGCATTGATCATGAAGAAGAAGATATATAATTGCTTTATAGTAGCCTAGTGTCAGAGAGGGCAATGGCACCCAACTCCAGTACTCTTGCCTGGAAAATCCCATGGATGGAGGAGCCTGGTAGGCTGCAGTCCACGGGGTCGCTAAGAGTCAGGCACAACTGGTGAATTCACTTTCACTTTTCACTTTCATACATTGGTTCTTGCCTGGAGAATCCCAGGGACGGGGAGCCTGGTGGGCTGTCTTCTATGGGGTCGCAAAGAGTCTGACACGACTGAAGTGACTTAGAAGCAGCAGCAGCAGCAGTGTACTTGATAGGATTGCTTTGTGGTAGCTGAGAATATACAGTAATGAATGAATCCCTAAAATTTTTTATATCACACACTATTATGGTCATATTTATAATAGAGTACTGAAAACATTGTTACTTTAAGGGAAAACACCTGTGATGACAGGCTGATATGCATTTATGTTTATCCATTCACAAGAGAGAGGTGGGACAATGTACAGTAATATAATTCCTTGAAAGTAAAGTCATAAAACAGTAAAAAAATGAAAACATTATTAATTTTGTATTAAGTACCACTCACCTTCTGCCTATGTAATGGTAGGCTATCCACTTCAATACAAGTCTTGCACACTATGTTCTATAGGAGGATTACTTAGCTGGTGGTGATGATGAAGATGATGATGACACAGAAGCATCTCATACAGTCCTTGCCATACAGTTATTAGCTCTTAGCACAAAGACACTCACACACACACTCAACAGATAAGTTGATTACCCATATGGCATGACGATTATTTACTACTCGTTGAGTGGAAGTGGATCATTATGAACGTCTTCATTCCTGACACCTTCTTGCTGAGTAGGCTGAGGAGGAGGAGGAGGAAGAGGAGGGCCTGACCTTGATGAGTGGCAGAGATGGAAGAACAGAGGTGGAAGGGGAGGCAGGAGAAGCAGGCACACTCAGTGTACCTTTGTGGAAATACATTGTAATTTTTGTCCAAAGATTTTGCTTTTTCATTTCTCTAAAAATGTTTCTGTGTGTTATCAGTCCTCCTTCCACCATTTGCTTTTGTTTCAGTGTCCTTGTCATAGAAGGATCCATGCCGTACAAAAGTCAAAAGCAGCCTTGAGGACTCAGAACGCTTCTGCAAGATTGTCTAATGTCAACTTGTTTTCTGGCACTGCTTCTTCTACATCTTGTTCCTCATCATCCAGCTCTGGTTCGGAACCACTCATCTCCATCAAGTCATAGTCTGTTAATTCCTCTGCTGCTCTCCCACCTTTGCATGCCATATCCACAGTCTCTTTCAGGATTTCTCTGACTCTGTCACAAATCCTGTGAAGGCATGCACAACACCTGGACTGCTTCCTTTAGCGGGAATTTATTGTTTTGGGCTTTCATGTTTTGTTTGTTTGTTGTTGTTGTTCACAACAATAGCATCTTCAGTCATATAATCCTTCCAGACTTCATGATGTTCTGTCAGGGTTCTCTTCCACAGCATTGACACTCATTTCCATAGAGTACCCTGTGTAATGAGCCCGAAAGGTCCTTTTGACCCTCTGATCTATAGGCTGACTTAGAGATGTTGTGTTTAGAGGAAAGGAGACCACTTTCATGCCTTCGGTGTTGAACTCACGGGTTCATGTTGACCAAGGGCATTGTCCAATATTAAAAGAATTTTAAAAGGCAGTCCCTTAGTGGCAAGGTACTTTCTGAATTCAGGGACAAAGCACTTACAGAACCAATCCCTCCCAAGGGTACATGCTGTCCAGCCTTCTTGTACAACCGAAACACTGGTAGCTGATGTTTATTGTTTCCCTTTAAAGCTCAGGGTTAGCAGCTCTATGGGTAAGGGGAATCCTGATCATTTGCACAAAAACCTGACGACATTTGCACAAAATCATAGAATTAGCCTCTTTCTGTCTCAAATCCTGGAGCTCACTTCCCTTCCTTACCAATGCATGTACTTTGTGGCATTTCGTCCAGAATAGGGCATTTTCATCTGCCTTAAAACCTGTCCAGACAGATCTCCTTTCTCCTCAGTGATTTTCTTTTTAAAATCTTATTGGAGTATATTTAATTTACAATGTGTTAGTTTCGGGTATACTGCAAAGTGATTCAGTTATTCATACACATATATGCAGTTATTCATACACATATATGCATCCTTTTAGAGAATCTTTTGTCATATAAGTTATCACAGAATATTGAGTTTCCTGCTCTATACAGTAAGTCCTTGTCGGTTATCTACCTTATATACACTACATGTATATGTTCATCCCAAGCTCCTGATTTATTCCTCCCTGCCACATTTTCTCTCATTTCCTCTTTGGAAACCACAAATTTGCCTTTGATACCTGTTCAGTCTGTTTGTATTTTCTAAAGAAGTTCATCGTATAATTTTTTTTTTAAAAAACTGTATTTCCAGATGAGAACAAGATGGCAGAGGAATAGGTGGATGTGGAGGACCTCTCTCTACACAGATACATCAGGAATACACCTTCAGACACAGAAGTGCATGCAGAACACCAGCCGAGAGTGGACAGGAGTACCTGACCAGCAGGAAAGAATATATAGAACCACGCAAAACTCGGTAGGAGGAAGGAACTAGGGGGAAAACAGGAGTGTCAGTAGGACTGGTCCTGCCCTCAGTGGCTGGGGGCACTGAAGCAGGGGTTTGATCCCCACATCAGGGCAACTGCCTGAGTCTGAACATTTAAGGCTGAGAGTGAAACCGCTGATCTGTGGCAGCCTAAATGGAATGAGAATCAGACAGTCCGTGCCACAGCCATACTTATCCCGGACTGAGACACAGGTCCCCTCGAAGGCACAGCAGCTGGGAACTGGAGTTTAGGGATTGTGGAGCAATCCTATGGCGAGGGATGCTGTTGACTGTGGAGAGAACTATTGAGGGGATTTGAGAGGAGACTGTGGTGGCAAATGCCTGTGGAGGAAAGACAGGCTGTTACAGAAGCAAGGCGATACTGCTGAGTCACATGTAGAGGGTGGAGCCATCACCATAGCCTCTCTCCCCAACATGCCAGCTTTGACAGCTGAAGAATAGAAAGGCTGGCCCATCAAACGTCTGAAGAATAGAAAGGCTGGCCCATCAAACGTCTGACGTGCTGAACTACAGAATAGGATCCCACCCAGGGTGCCCCTTTAAGTGCCTGACATGCGATCTACAGAGTAGATCCCCAGCCCTGGGCGGAGGCGGGGCGCCCTTATGTGCCTAATGCACACAACAGAGAAGGACCACAGGTAAGGGAGCCCTCTAAGTGCCTGAATGGGCAGAGCTACAGAGAAAGACTGGCCAAACAGGCCTTCTGATCACCGGCTACTAGAGGCTCGAAAAAAGACTCCGATAAGGCCACAACTCCTGCAGTGGAGGCAGTCCGTGTCCCTGCACACTTGGTGCCGCCAGGGTCCCCACAAGGCAAGTAGCTGTGCCACCTTCACAATCAACACTCACTGGGGCAGAACTGCTTCATTCATGTCCAACTTCTGCAACCCTGTGGACTGTGGCCTGCCAGGGGGTTCTCCAGGAAAGAATACTGGAGTGTATTGGCCAATACTGGTTGCCATACCCTTCTAGAGCACTTTATTTCCTGCTGCCCTAGCCACCAACTCCCCTGAGTACCTGCTGGCTGCCAGAACCCCTGTGACCCAAGCAGCTGCACCACCTCCACACCTGGCCCTCATTGGGGCTGGAGTCTATTATACAGAGTGAAGCAAGCCAGAAAGAAAAACACCAATACAGTATACTAACACATATATATGGAATTTAGAAAGATGATAACGATAACCCTGTACACAAGATGGCAAAAGAGACACAGATGTATAGAACAGTCTTTTGGACTCTGTGGGAGAGGGCGAGGGTGGGATGATTTGGGAGAATGGCATTGAAACATGTATATTATCATATGTGAAACGAATCGCCAGTCCAGGTTAGATTCATGATACAGGATGCTTGGGGCTGGTGTACTGGGATGACCCAGAGGGATGGGATGGGGAGGGAGGTGGGAGGGGGGTTCAAGATGGGGAACACATGTACACCTGGGGCAGATTCATGCCAATGTATGGCAAAACCAATACAATAATGTAAAGTAATTACCCTCAAATTAAAATAAGTGAATAAGTAAAAACAAACAAACAAACCACAATTGAAACCCAGGGGCAGTGTGGCTAAGGAAGAAGACCCAAAAGCTTCCCACTAGCTGGACAAGCTGCAGGTGAAATTCACACAATCAACTAGGCAGATTCTGTGTCTGTGGAATATAGAAAAGGTCACTGAGAGCTCCCACAAAAGAAAATGTACTAGTTCCGATAGCCATGGACATTGGAGGCAAGAACACAGAGTAGTAGGACCAGATTAGAATCTGAGCAGCCCCCACAGCAGGTCCAGAGACCAGCACAGTGTTGGAGGGCATCCTAAGGAGGTGAGGTGGACTGTGAATCCCAGCGAGGGAAAGGACTCTGACGGCAGTGACTCAAGGAAACATTCGTTATTCTTATGTTTTAACTTGTTCTGTAGATTCTTTTGGATTTTATTTTTCTTCCCCCAACCCCTGTTGTAGTTTTCAATTTTATTGGCACTATTAAATCTAATTAAGCTTGGGGTTTTTTAAAATTCTGTGGAGTTTTCCATTTTCTTCTTTTTCTTTTCAATTTTAATTTTTAAAGCTATTATTATTTATTCTACATATATTCCTTTGTTTTCTTTTCCTACTGTTCCTTCTCCCTTGCAGTTAATTTTTAATGTATATAAATCTTCTTTGTCTACCTCTATTTAACATTGCATATCTATTCTTTCTTTCTTTCCTTTCCTCTCAACACATTTGTTACTTTTGTTTTCATGGCTTTGTTCTCCACTTGCCATCTTGCTTTAGTTTTGTTTTCCAGTTTGTGATTTAGTAAGCTTTTTTCTTAAATGGCAGATATAATTTTTGGTTTCTTTTGTTCGCTGGGTCAATCTATTGTATTTTATTTTCATTGGACTGTTTTGCTTATGGGTTTACATGTATATGTGTATGTTCCATTATTTTAATTATTATTTGCCTGATTTTGTAACTGCCATTTGCCTGGGATTCATCTCTGGTTTCTTGTTTTTGAGTATTTGTTTTAAGCTCATTTAATGCCATAACAAATCACTTGTGGAATCTTCGTTCCTGATAGAGATCAAGACCTGAACCTTTGGAGTGGGAATACTGACTGCAAGACCCTAGACAACTGGAGAACTAACCCTAGGGAGTATCAAATAGTGAGAACTCACACAAAAGAAACCACCAGAATACAAGACCAGCATCACCCAACCACCTGTAGCACCATGAGCAGGACACCTCATCCCAATAACAAACAAAAGAAAAATACAAACCCAATCATCAGCAGACAGGATTACCAACCTCACTCAGCCTTGCCCGCCAGAGGAAAAACAAACTAAAAATCTCAGCACAAATCTCACAATATGCAAGGTTACACAAACCACTGGACCAGCCTTAGGAGGGCATGCACCAAAACGAAGAAAGAATTCAACCTTGAAGTCTGGAAAAGGAGACCTCAGACAATGAGTTTATTAAAAAAAAAAAAAAGAAAAGGCAGAGAAATACAACACAAGTGAAGGAACAAAGTAGAAACACAGAAGTCCAAATAAATGAAGAGGAAATAGTCAAACTACTTGAAAAAGAATTCAGAATAATGAGAGTAAAAATGATCAAAAACCGTGAAAACAAAACGGAGAAAATTCAAATATCAACTAACAAAGCTCTATAAGAATTAAAGAATAAGCATACCAAAACAAACAACACAATTACTGAAATTAAACCTATGCTAGAAGGAATCAAAAGCAGAATATCTGAAGCAGAAGAACGAGTCAGTGAGCTGGAAGATAAATTGGTGGAAATAACTTCTGAAGAGCAGAAAAAAGTAAAAGGAATGAAAAGAACTGAGGATAGTCTCAGAGACCACTGGGGCAATATCAAATGCCCCAATAGTCAAATTATAGGGGTCCCAGAAGAAGAAGAGAAAAAGAAAGGATATGAGAAAAATTTCCAAGATTATAGTTGAAAATTTCCCTAACATGGAAAAGGAAATAGCCAATCAAGTCCAAGAGGAGTAAGGAGTCCCATACAGGATAAATCCAAGGAGAAGCATGCCAGTTCAGTTCAGTTCAATTCAGTCACTCAGTCGTGTCCGACTGTTTGTGACCCCATGAATCACAGCATGCCAGGCTTCCCTGTCCATCACCAACTCCTGGAGTTCACTCACACCCATGTCCATCGAGTTGGTGATGCCATCCAGCCATCTCATTCTCTGTCGTCCCCTTCTTCTCCTGCCCCCAATCCCTCCCAGCATCAGAGTCTTTTCCAGTGAGTCAACTCTTTGCATGAGGTAGCCAATGTATTGGAGTTTCAGCTTTAGCATCAGTCCTTCCAATGAACACCCAGGATTGATCTCCTTTGGAATGGACTGGTCGGATCTCCATGCAGTCCAAGGGACTCTCAAGAGTCTTCTGCAACACCACAGTTCAAAATCATCAATTCTTCGGCGATCAGCTTAAAGTTATGCACACACACACACACATGCACACACACACTTATGGACCATGAATAACACTATTCATCCCTGATGAGCGATTTCTATAGTAAACTGTGATCTCAAAGTGATCACTGATAGTCCATGGGTATTTCTCACTGTGTTTAGTACAATACCGTAAGCCTTGAATAACACCATAGGACTCAAATGAAGTGCCCCTAGTGGTGCTGGAAGTGCTCACAGGAAACAGAAAGAAGTCATGACCTTATACAAAAAGTTGAATTGCTTGTTATGTACCACAGTTTGGGTCTGCAGTTGTGGTTGCCACCATTTCAAGATGAATGAATTCAGCATAAGGATCACTGTAAGAAAAAGAACAGGAAATGTATGAAGCCATCACTGCAGCTACACCAGCAGGTGTGAAAACCTTGTGCTTTTTGTGAAATACCTTTTTATCTTGTATTGAAAATATAGTTTGTAGGTGGGTGCAGGATTGTTACAAGCAAGGCATATCTGTAGACTTTAATATGATTGAAGAAAAATCAAAGTCATTATGACAACCTAAAGCAAAAGGGTGGTAAAGGATCTAAAGCTGGAGAATTTTATGCCAGTAAAGGATGGTCTGATAATTTTAGAAAGAGGTTTGACTTAAAATATCAAAATGATAGGAGAAGCAGCTTTTGAGAAATCAAGAGGCAACAGATGCATTCCCAGATGCCATTAAGAAAATCACTGGGTGTTAATCTTGTATCCTGCAACTTTACTAATTCATTGATAAGCTCTAGTAGTTTTCTGGTAGCATCTTTAGGCTTTTCTATGTCTAGTATCGTGCCATCTGCAAACAGTGCCAGTTTTAGTGGTTTTCCAAGTTGGATTCCTTTTATTCTTCTCTTCTCTGATTACCACAGCTAGGACTTCTGAAATCATGTTGAACAAACGTGGAGACAATGCACATCCTTGGGATTTTCTTATTAAGTGAAGTCAAAGACAAATATCGCATCACTCATATGTAGAAATATAATTTTAAAAAATTGATACAAAGGAACTTATTTACAAAATAGAAACAGACTGGACAGATCTCAAAAATTAACTTATGGTTGCCAAATAGGAAACATGGTAGGGAGGGATAATTCATGAGCTTGGGATGAACATATACACATACTGTATATAAGGTAGATAACCAGCAAGGACCTACTGTACAGAGGAGGAAACTCAATATTCTCTGATAACTTATATGACAAAAGATTCTTTAAAAGAATGGATATATGTGTATATATCACTGAATCACTTTGCAGTACACCTGCAAATAACACAATATTGTAAATCAACTGTACTCCAAGAAAATTTTAAAAAAGAAAATCAGTGAGGAGAAAACATCTGTCTGGACAGGTTTTAATGCAGAGGAAAGTGCCCTATGCTGGGGGAAAAGCCACAAAGTACATGCATTGGTAAGGAAGGGAAGTGAACTCCAGGATTTGAGACAGAATGAGATAGGCTAATTCTATGATTTTGTGCAAATGCCGTCAGGTTTTTGTGCAAATGATCAGGACTCCCCTTACCTATAGAGCTGCTAACCCTGAGTCTTCAAGGGAAATGATAAACACCATCTGTCAGTCTTTTGGTTGGACAACGAGAAGGCCGGACAGCAGGAACCTTTGGGGGCACTGGTTTCATCAGTGCTTCATCCCTGAATTCAGGAAGTACCTTGCCAGTTATTGACTGCCTTTTCAGATTCTTTTGATATTGGCCAATGCGCTGGCCACCCGGAACCCCGTGAGTTCAACACTGAAGGTGTCAAAGTGTCTCCTTTCCCCTAAACACAACATCTCTATGTCAGCCTATAGATCAGAGGGTCAAAGGGACCTTTCAGGCTCATTACATAGGGTACTCTATGAAAATGATTGTCAATGCTATAGAAGAGAACCCTGATAGAACATCATGAAGTCTGAAAGGATTAAATGACTAAAGATGTGATTGTTGTCACACACACACACACACACACACACACACACACAAACAAAAGCCCATGAAAGCCCAAACAATAAATTCCTGCTAAAGAAAACTGTCCAGGTGTTGTGCATGCCTTCATAGGATTTATAACAGAGTCAGTCAAGGAAATCATGAAAGAGACTGTGGATATGACATGAAAAGGTGGGAGGGGGTGAAGAGTCCCAAAATATGGATCTTGGAACAATCCAAGGGCTAATAGACATTACACCTGAGAAATTAACAGAATACAACTTGATGGACATGATTGGTTCCAAACCAGAGCTGGATGATGAAGAATAAGACATAGAAGAAGCAGTGCCAGAAAACAAGTTGACATTAGACAATCTGGCAGAAGCGTTCTGAGTCCTCAAGACTGCTTTAACTCTTGTATGTCATGGACCCTTCTATGATAAGGGCACTGAAACAAAAGCAAATGGTGGAAGGAGGACTGATAACACACAGAGACAGTTTTAGAGAAATGAAAAAGCAAAATCTTTGGAGAGAAATTACAATGTATTTCCATAAAGGTATACTGAGTGTGCCTGCTTCCCCTGCCTCCCCTTCCACCTCCTCCGTTCTTCCATCTCTGCCACTCATCAAGGTCAGGCCCTCCTCTTCCTCCTACTCCTCCTCCTCAGCCTACTCAGCAGGAAGGTGGTGGGAATGATGAACTTCATGATGATCCACTTCCACTCAACGAGCAGTAAATAATCGTCATGCCATACAGGTAATAATCTTATCTGTTGAGTGTGTGTGTGAGTGTCTTTGTGCTAAGAGCTAATAACTGTATGGCAAGGACTGTATGAGATGCTTCTGTGTCATCATCACCTTCGTCATCACCACCAGCTAAGTATTCGTCATATAGAACATCACGCACAAGACTTGTATGGAAGTGGATAGTCTACCATTAGATAGGCAAAATGTGAAGATATTTAATATAAAACTAATAATGTATTCATTTTCTTACTGTTTTATAACTTAACTTTCAAAGAATTATATTACTGCACAGTGTCCCACCTCTCTCTTCTCAATGGATAAACTGCACATCAGCCTGTCCTCACAGGTAAGTGTTTTCTGTTAAAGTAACAATGTTTTCAGTACTGTATTATAAGTATTACCATAATAGTGTATGCTATAAAAATTTTTAGCAATTCGTTCATTACTGTATATGCTTGGCAACCATGAAGCAATCCTATCGATTACATTAGACTACTATAAAGCAGTCATATTGCTGCTGCTTCATTATCAAAGCTTGAATCATTCATTATACCTTTAACTAAATATGGACTTCTTTTCACATTATGTTTTCATTTTTGATACTTAGTGTTTTGTATCTATAGTCTTTTGTGTCATATAAGATAATATAGATGTTGGTACTGACAGACAATTCTTATAAATGGATGCTGTAAACTTACGGTATTACTAAATACAGTACTGTGAATATATTTTCTCTTATGATTTTCTTAATAAAATTTTAGTTTCTATACCTTACTTTATTGTAAGAATACAGTAGAAAATACTTGTAGCATACAAAATATGCAATCACTGTTTTTCAGTACAGCTTCCAGTCAGCAGTAGGTTATTAGTAGTTAAGTTTGGGCAGAGTGAAAAGTATACAGTTATTTTTGACTGCATGGGGGATTGGTGCCTCTAACCTCCACATGATTCAAGGGTCAATTGTATATCCCAAGGAAGTGAAATCGGTATGTTGAAGAGACATCTTCACTCCCGTGTTCATTGCACCATTATTTACAATAGCCAAGATAGGGTAACAACCCAAATCTCTAACAACAGATAAATGGATAAAGAACATGTGGTAGACACAGACAATGGGATATCATTTCACCTTAAAAATGAAAGAAATCTTGTTATATGGGACAACATGGAGAAACCACAGGGATATTATTCTAAATGAAATAAGCCAGAAGGACAAATGCTGCATGGTTCCACTTATATCTAAAATCTTTATACACATAGAAACACAGAAGGCCCGGGGCAGTGAGAAATGGGCAGTTGCTTTTCACTTGGTATAATGTTTCAGTTATGCAAGATGAATAAATTGCAGGGATCTGCTGTGCAACATTGTGCCTATATTTAACATCACTGTATTGTGTGCCTAAATATTTAAGTGTGTAGATCTGATGTTAAGTGTTTTTACCACACAATAATTTGAAAAGTTGATTGTCTTGCTCTCTCTCCAGTAGAGAGTAAGTGAAAGCATTTAGAAAACTCTTTTATACTGTTAGAGAGTGAGAATGTCAATGGGTGAAGCCACTGTGGAAAACAGTATTGAGGTTCCTCAAAAAATTAAAAATTGAATTAGCATATGATTCAGCAAACCACTTCTGGGTATCTATCCAAAGGAGTTAAAATTAGACTCTCCAAGAGATACCAGCATTCCCATATTTGTTGCAGCATTATTCACAATAACCAAGACAGAGAAACAGCCTAAATGTCCTCTGATGGATGAATGGATAACTATATGGTGTATACATATCATGGAGTGTTGTGTGTGTGCGTCCTCAGTTGCTCAGTTGTGTCCGACTCTTTTCCGACCCCATGGAATCCAAGCTCCTCTGTCCGTGGGATTTTCCAGGCAAGAATACTAGAGGGGGTTGCTGTTTCCTCCTCCAGGGGAGGATGCCATTTCCTTCTCCAATGGGTTACCTCCTACAAGTGGATTGCCACTTCCTGCTCCAGGGGATCTTTCCAATCCAGGGATTGAACCCAAGTCTCCTGTGTGTCCTGCATTGGCAGGGGGATTATTTACCACTGAGCTACCTGGGAAGCTCATAATGGAGTATTATTCAGCCTTAAAAAGAAGGAAACTTTGTCATTTGCAATAATAGAGATGACGTAGGAGACATTGTGCTAAGTGAAATAAGCCAGACACAGAATGACAAATACATGATACCACTTAAATGAGGAAACTAAAACAGGCAAACTGATAGAAGCAGAGTAGGATGGTGATTGCCAGGGCCTGGGAAGAGGCATAATGAGGAAGTGATCGCCAAAGGACACAGATTTTCAGTTATACAAGATGAATAATTTCTAGAAATGTACTGTATAGCATAGAGCTTATAGTTAACAATTCTTTTTTTCCCAAAAAACTTTGTTTTATTATTAAACCTTGTAGTACAAACCTGAAAAGTAAACGAAAAACTGGCAATAAACAACATGAAGAGTCTTCCCTCCCGAGGGAGGGGTGCAGAGCAGCACTAATAAATTAAAACGTCAGACCGTATAAGCCATAGGCAGAAGTTCACCGTCCAAAAGAGGGCCAATACACAGCAACGCCATAGAAACCGGACAAGCACACTGGAAAACACGACTCTGCTCATGTCACTGTTAAATAGGCCAACACAGTTCAGTCTTTGGCAACGACAACCAACAGAGTATACCACAGGATGCTGCGGACAGCCCCACCAGCCAGCTCAGTGCAACACGGGCAACTGCGGGATCGGTGAATCCAATTATGAAACAAAGAACAGCTTGTGAAAACAGTTTCCCTTTTTTATTGCACACATACTGTACACACAACCCGAGAAGGGCAACAGCTACTCCATTATTATTTTTGTTGTTGTTGTTCAGTAATGTAAGCAGCACTTATTATAAATGTTACAAGAAAAACCCTGTAAGCATCCAGTCCACCCGATGAAGAAACGGAAGTGCTAGGCTTTTCTTCATCTGTCCTCGCACCCTCCCCTCCCCCACCCAGAAAAAGGCTCAAGTATTTGAAACAATTTACAGGCGTATGTACAAAAGGAACGGGTTTGTTTTTTCTTTTTTTCTTTCTTTTTGTTACAACATGAAGAGAAAAAATAGACCAGATGAGCGCAGATGTATTTTCACATTCAAAAAGAACCGCAGACCTCTGAGTGGCTCTAGATGTGATCACCAATGAAACAAATTTAAAAAGAAAAATTAATGCTGACCTGTGAAGGTGGAAAACAACAAAGAGGTGAGATGAAGATGGAATGTTAGAAAGACTCCACATCCATGACAAAGAAGCACTTCCGGCTTCAATCACTTTTTTTTTCCTTTTTTTTTTTTTTAAGGATGCTATTGAAGGGTTTTTTGATAAAGTAGCCAACAGCACCAAAAAGAACAGAATAGATTTCCTAATGAAATCAGGCACAGGTTTCTCTCACGTGACCCCTCCAAGGCGGGCAGTCTTTTTCTTCTCTTCCTCTTTCTCTTTAAACAGATGCATAGTTAAGCGCTGGTGGTGGCTCTGACCTCCTCATTTTGCCTATGGTTAGGAAACAACGTCTGCCTTCAGCTGCCATAACCGCCCAAAGAAACAAAATGGGGATTCTCCGGTTTTTAACACTGACAAACTCATCCTGCATATGACAGAAGAAAAGACAGCCAAAGTAAAGCCATTTCTTTCACGTGGTTTCTTTTTTTTTTTTTTTTGGTGTGTGTGTGTGTATGTGTCTTCTATCCCTTTTCGTCTCTAGAAAAAAATCTGCTCACATGACTGATGGTTTTAAAATTTGTTCTCCAAACCTCAGCCTCTTCAAACATGAGTTAAAAAGCCTTTCCCCCCAACAATTACAAAAAAACAAACACAAACAAACCAAAAAAACTCAAACAAAAAGGCTTTTGTCAGCCACAAGGGGCGATAGCCCCTCAAAGGTTTTAAAACAGTGAATATACGGCAGTTTCAAAAATCTGGCTGCTGTATCTAGGTATTCTAAGTACAAAGAAAAGTTCAACAGTTTAATGCTAAAACAAAATTAGTTCTCTAAAACCAGAAGAAAATCTTCTTTAGAGCTAGTGCAAGGACAGCTTGTATCCTACAGCAGGTACTCTAAACTAGACTACAATAATTACAAAGTAACGTCTATCCCTCGCCCACGGCACTGGCGTCTTCAGGAGGAAGCGGGCCTGGAGGGCAGCACGTCCACCGTGGCTATCTTGCGGGGCCCTCTTTTTGGTGTGGGTTTTCTGAGACAGTTCTCAATGCTGCCATTTTTACCAGATACCTTGCCACAGATCTGATTGACCAGGCTGATAATCTGTTCCTCGTCGTAGCGGTACATGAGCTTCAGGCCGCGGCAGGACTTCTGCTTCTCCATTTGGCACAGCGCACACTCGAGGCAGAAAACCACGTTCTCGTTCTCCTGCACGACCATGGACAGGTAACACAGGTGCTGGCACACCTGGCACCTCCTCTCCGAGGTCTCCAGCTGCAGCCACTTCTGAGGCTGCTTCTTGCCGTCGGGCGCGGTGCTGCTGCTGTCGTGGCTGCCGTAACGGGCAGAGAAGTGGAGGCCGGCCTCGAAGAGCTGCCGCCGCTGCCACAGCTCCGTTTCCCTGAGCTCATCCAGAAGGGCTGAGATGGTACTGAGAGTGGGGCCGTTTTCCTTTTTTGCTTCCGCTTGTGCGATCTGGTAGAGTAATGTCTCCGTCGAGAATGGCTTACCTATATGGCGATGCTTCATCTCCTTGGCCGTCTCGAAGCCCATGCTCGTCCACTGGGTGGTGGCGAAGTGCACGGTCTCAGAGACGCTATAGCTGCAGCAGACTTTGGACACGAAGGATCCCGGGAAGCGGACGACGAACTGGCCGCTCTGCTGCACCGTCCTGTGCACCTTGATTCCCTCCCTGCACAGCACCTCCGGGGAGATCAGGACGTTGCTCTTGAGCATCTGCAGACCGGGGGTTCCATTGGCTTGCAGCAGAGTGTGCACCACGTCCTCCAGCCTGTTCTCCTCCTCAGCAGGAATGCAATACCAAATGTAGTCAGCACCCGTGTGTAAGTGGTCAGTGTAAGGGAGGTGGTTTTGGTCTCGAGACCAGCATGAGGTAGAAAAGACCATGCCAATATTCAGCCAGGGAAGTGTCACTCCAGGTACGGCACTGAGCTGACGCAGGATGGAGCTTGTGTTATTGGGGAGGACAGTGAGGTTCCATCCGTGACTTGAAAATGGTTCCACTTCCCCACCGGGAAGCCGCTGCCGTGGGTGTTGGCGTCCATCTTGCCGCAGTGCAGGCCCACGTGGTAGTCCTCCTCCACGAGCCTCCAGTACTCTTGCTCGATTTCAAGCTGGTGCGGGCTCCTTGCTGAAGCACATGTTCATGATAGTTCTTGCTGTTCGGTAAAAAGTCGTGAAAGAAACAGACCTTCCCTTGTATATACGCTTGTGGAAGTCGCTGAGGATGCCCTTGTCCTTCTCCTCCTCCTTCTTCACCACCTCCTTTTCCTGAGCAAAGAGTCGCCGCCGGCCCGTCTTGAGCTGCGCGGGGCCCACCTCTTCCAGCTTGCTGCGGAAGCCGTTTCTGTGGGCCATGCCATTGATGAGCCCGTTCTGGGGTTCGAAGCGGGGCAGTGGGCGGAAGCGGTGGTAGTCCAGCTCCGTGTGGCCCTCCAGGGGCCCCTTGTGCCGCTCCAGGCTCTCCTTCTCCATCAGCACCTCCTTCTCCAGGCGCCGGCGCTCCTCGGGGCACAGGGAGTCGTAGGAGGGCAGGTACTGGCAGTAGGCCTCCTGGAGCTTGGCCAGCTGGTCCTGGGCGGCTCTGGGGATGCGCAACATGTTTGCGAGTTTGTTCCATTTTTTAAGGTCTGTCACCTGCTGCATGCCGCCCATCTCGTTAATCAGCCGGAAAAAGCAGGCCAGGTCGAG
Organism: Moschus berezovskii; assembly: GCF_049115385.1. Classification (NCBI taxonomy): domain Eukaryota; kingdom Metazoa; phylum Chordata; class Mammalia; order Artiodactyla; family Moschidae; genus Moschus; species Moschus berezovskii. Next base: position 27,829,120 of record NC_142488.1, on the reverse strand, counting down.
CTCACAGCCTCCTATGAGCGAGAACTCGTCCATGGTGATGCCCTGAGATCTGAGGTGCTTCTTGATGCAGCCCAGCCGCTGCGCGTTGGGGCCCCAGCGCCCGCCGAGCTTGTGGATATGCTGGATCTGCGTGACGAAGCGCATCTCTTCCTTGAGCTTGCACTCGGGCCGCCAGCCCAGGGGCGGGATGACCCTGCACATGCCGAACTTCTCCACCTGCGGGCGCACCGACTCGATGTAGACGAGCGGGTCGTGCAACTCCTTGGCCGACGGCCGCAGCACGGGGATCTCGTCCATGGCCGCCCACCCGGCCCTGCCGGCCTCCTCCTCTGCCTTGGCTGTGCCCTCGTGCAGCCGGGGCAGGGGCTCCGATTGCCAGGTAGAACGATGTTCACACGGGGCGCCGCCGTCCGGCTTGCTGTGTGCTTGTCTGCCCGGCGGGCCCTTGCCGGCTGCGGCCCGCTTGGGCCGGTTCCTCTGCAGGCTCCGCTCGGGCGCCTCCTTCTTTCTTCCCGGGGCCCCCGAGCGGCGCCTTCTCGGTGGGGCCCCGGGCCGCCTTCCTGCCGGGGCCCTAGGCGGCGCTGCCCGCGGCCCCCTTCATCTTCTCGGCGGCTTGTCGGCCCGGGGCGCCTCCTGCAGCCTCCGCTTGGAGCTCCGGAGCCCCTCCCGCAGCTGCCGCTCCCCCACCTCCTTAGTGCGCGACTTTGGGTTCAACCTGCCGCTGACCTTGAGGCCATTGACGGCGGGCCCGGTGGACTTGGACGCCCCCCTCCCCCGAGGGATAGCACCTGTTTGTGGGCTTTTGCATTGCTACTTTCAGTGTTCCCTGAGATTGTGTGGTTGACAGCGGAACTGGGCTTGTGATGATGGGGTTTGGTTTCCTTGACCAGTTCTCTCTTGACCTTGGTGTATGTGACAGTTCCCTTCGTCAACGTTGCGGTGTACTTCACAGTTTTGGACGGTGAAGGGCTGACTTCGCCCATCTTTTTGGCACTGGTTGCACTTGTACCCAGAGATGACATTCGGGTGACTCCGTTGACCTTAGAAACCTGTTTTCGTAAGTCCTGAGCCGACGGACGCAGAGGCTTGTGGTGGTGGTGAGCGGCGAGCCCCTTGGCCAAGGAGCCTTGGACGGGGCTGCGGGGGGTGGCTCGCGGACGCCTGCTCCCTCCGGGTGTCGGCCCGTGCATCGCTGTGCTTCTCCTTCACCAGAGTGGCCTCTTCGCTTTTGTGTTTCTGAACAGGGTCCTTCTCCGGGGACGACCTGCTGGAACCATTGAAAACATGTCCATTTTGAACATGCTGGTTGGTTTTTCCTTTCCTGGGGGTTGACTGGCATGAGATGAAGCACTATTCGTGGCTGTTTTGACGTCTTCTGTCTCATCATCTTCCTCCTCCATGTCCTGAGAGAAATACACTATGCTGTTGGGCAGCGCAGGAGAACCTCGAAGGCAGAGAAAGGTAAGAAAATCTTCTGTCTTAGGATTCCTTTTAGAGAGGTCAGAAGTTTGAGTAGCTAGAGGGGGTAGCCATGGCTCCACTATCTTGACTGGAGTTGTGCTGGGACTGTTCGGCTGGGATTGAGCAAACTTCCCTTGTGCTTGCAGCCTGGGCCTTGTTTTTCCTTGACGGCCCTTCTTCAAAATCAAGAACTAACGTCGTTGCTAGTCGAGGACTTTGGGATGCATCGTCCTTCTCATTCTCTGACTGCTCTGATGCTGGTCCTAATCCCTTAGACTGGCCATTACCAAGGAGCCTGTCCCGGCCTTCAGGTTCCCTGGAATGCCTTCCCCCTGCTGCCTCTTCTGGGCATTCTTGAACTCCTTCAGAGACAAATAAAGGACTTCACGTACCACCCTTTCTTCTGACCATGGAATCCCATCACTGTCATCGTATTTCTTCTGGATGATGTTCCTCTTGGGTCTTTCCTTGCTCATTCTGAGATCCACATGCTGATTACAAAAGGGGACAATTGCTTCATGAATTTAAAGCTGTCAGAAATTTGAAAAAAAAAAATATCCTGGTGGTTTTTACTGTTGGTGGTAGCTGATCTTGTAATCCGACTTTTCTTCCTCTTTCCCCAAAGCCCAATTCACCCCTCGGCCTCCACAATGCACCAACAATTCTATGTTGGATACTTAAAGATTTTCTGAAAGGGTGGATGTTACATTAATTGTTCTTGTTCCTCCCCACCTCCAAAAAAATAAATGAGTAAATAAATAATGAGGGTAGGAGGAAACACTTTGGAGGTAATAATGGACATGTTGTAGGCATATATTGTAAATATGGATCACAAGCAGGGGTACCCACCATCCAGGCCTTGGACTAGCACCTCCTGTAAGAGCAGTAGGGGCATTTAGATTAGAAATACAGTTCATAATATATGTAATGTGCTTGAATTGTCCCCAAACTATCCCCCACTCCCAGTCTGTGGAAAAATTGTCTTCTAAAAAAGCAGTCCCTGGTGCCAAAAAGGTTGGGGACTGCTGAAAGAAGTCAAAGCAGGGGTGAGGAGGGCAGACAGGTGGAGGTGAAGGCAGTGTAAATGGCCTGTGGTGAGGCAGTTTGGAGCCTTGTTGTTCAGTCATTGTCATGTCCCACTCTTTGTGACCCCATGGACTGCAGCTCACCAGGCCCCGCTGCCCTTCACTATCTCCCAGAGTTCTCTCAGACTCATGTGCACGGAGTCAGTGATGCCATCCATCCTTCTCATCCTCTACTCCCCCTTCTTCTCCTGCCCTCAATCTTTCCTTCCAGCATCAGGGTGTTTTCCAGCGAGTCGGCTCTTTGCATCAAGTGGTCAAAGTATTGGAGCTTCAGCTTCAGCGTCAGTCCTTCCAATGAATATTCAGGGTTGATTTCCTTTAGGATGGACTGGCTTGATCTCCTTGCTGTCCAAGGGACTCTCAAGTCTTCTCCAAGACCACAGTTAGAAAGCACCAGCCTTCTTCTATTTGGCGCTCAGCCTTCTTTATGGTCCAACTCTCAAATCCATACATGACTACTGGAAAAATCATACCTTTGAATATAGTGACCTTTGTTGGCAAAGTGATGTCTCTGTTTTTTAATACGCTGTCTAGGTTTGGAGCCTTAGGAAAACGCAAAGCCATCAGTGAGAGGTCATTTTAAGTGAAGTAGCCGTGGGCTAGAGAGACAGTGGGAGTGGTGGGCATGGCCAGATCCTCAGATGGAGGGCCTCAGAGAGTTCAAAGTCTCCCGGACTAGTGACCTTTACCCTGGGTTGAGGGAGCCAGAGACCTTTCCATTAAGAAGGTACTCAATTATTTTATCTTGTGTGTAACTGGGCAAAATCTAGGCAAGTTCTAGGTTTTTTTGTTGGTACTTAAATATGCGGACATCTTTTTTTGGGGTGTTAGTTCTAAAAGGTCTTGTAGGTCTTCACAGAACCGTTCAACTTCAGCTTCTTCAGCGTTGCTAGTCAGGGCATAGGTTTGGATCACCATGATATTGAATGGTTTGCCTTGGAAATGAACAGAGATCATTCTGTCGTTTGTGAGATTGCATCCAAGTACTGCATTTCGGACTCTTTTGTTGACCATGATGGCTACTCCATTTCTTCTAAGGGATTCCTGCCCACAGTAGTAGATATAATGGTCATCTGATTTAAATTCACCCATTGCAGTCCATTTTAGTTTGCTGATTCCTGGAATGTCAACGTTCACTCTTGCCATCTCCTGTTTGACCACTTCCAATTCGCCTTGATTCATCAATCTAACATTCCAGGTTCCTATGCAATATTGCTCTTTACAGCATTGGACCTTACTTCTATCACCAGTCACATCCACAACTGGGTATTGTTTTTGCTTTTGCTCCATCCCTTCATTCTTTCTGGATTTATTTCTCCTGATCTCCTGTAGCATATTGGGCACCTACCGACCTGGGGAGTTCCTCTTTCAGTATCCTATCATTTTGCCTTTTAATACTGTTCATGGGGTTCTCAAGGCAAGTACACTGAAGTGGTTTGCCATTCCCTTCTCCAGTGGACCACATTCTGTCAGACCTCTCCACCATGACCTGCCCGTCTTGGGTGGCCCCACACGGCATGGCTTAGTTTCATTGAGGTAGACAAGGCTGTGGTCCGTGTGATCAGCTTAGCTAGTTTTCTCTGATTATAGTTTCAGTCTGTCTGCCCTCTGATGCCCTCTTGCGACACCTACCATCTTACTTGGGTTTCTCTTACCTTGGACATGGGGTATCTCTTCACGGCTGCTCCAGCAAAGTGCAGCCCCTGCTCCTTCCTTTGGATGAGGTTGTCTCTCCTGACCTTGAACTTGTAGTAATTCCTCTCGGCCCTCCTGCGCCCGCACAGCCACTGCTCCTTGGACGTAGGGTTGCTCCTCTCTGCCTCCAACACTGACCTCAGGCGTGGGGTGGCTCGTCTCTGCTGCAGCCCCTGACCTCGGGCGTGGGATAGGTCCTCTAGGCCGCTCCTGTGCCGTCGCAGCCTGGTGCTCTTGGTCACCGGCCCTGACCTTGGCATGAGGTAACTCCTCTGGGCCGCGCTTCTACACAGACCTTTGCAGCCACTGTGCTTCTGAGAAACCGCCTTCTTGAGACCTATATGCAGATCAGGAAGCAACAGTTAGAACTGGACATGGAACAACAGACTGGTTCCAAATAGGAAAAGGAGTACATCAAGGATGTTTATTGTCACCCTGCTTATTTAACTTATATGCAGAGTATGTCATGATAAACACTGAGCTGGAGGAAGCACAAGCTGGAATCAAGATTGCTGGGAGAAGTATCAATAACCTCAGATATGCAGATGACACCACTCTTATGGCAGAAAGTGAAGAGGAACTAAAAAGCCTCTTGATGAAAGTGAAAGAGGAGAGTGAAAAAGTTGGCTTAGAGCTCAACATTCAGAAAACTAAGATCATGGCATCTGGTCCCATCAGTTCAGTTAGTTCAGTTCAGTCGCTCAGTTGTGTCTGACTCTTAGCGACCCCATGAACCACAGCACGCCAGGCCTCCCTGTCCATCACCAACTCCCGGAGTACACTCAAACTCATGTCCATCGAGTCGGTGATGCCATCCAGCCATCTCATTCTCTGTTGTCCCCGTCTCCTCCTACCCCCAATCCCTCCTAGCATCAGAGTCTTTTCCAGTGAATCAACTCGTCGCATGAGGTGGCCAAAGTATTGGAGTTTCAGCCTCAGCATCAGTCCTTCTGATGAACACCCAGGATTGATCTCCATTAGAATGGACTGGATGGATCTCCTTAGAGTCCAAGGGACTCTCAAGAGTCTTCTCCAGCACCACAGTTCAAAAGCATCAATTCTTCGGCGATCAGCTTTCTTCACAGTCCAACTCTCACATCCATACGTGACCACAGGAAAAACCATAGCCTTGGCTAGACGGACCTTGGTTGGCAAAGTAGTGTCTCTGCTTTTTAATATGCTATCTAGGCTGGTCATAACTTTCCTTCCAAGGAGTAAGCGTCTTTTAATTTCATGGCTGCAATCAGCATCCGCAGTGATTTTGGAGCCCAAAAAAATAAAGTCTGACACTGTTTCCACTGTTTCCCCATCTATTTCCCATGAAGTGATGGGACCAGATGCCATGATCTTTGTTTTCTGAATGTTGAGCTTCAAACCAACCTTTTCACTCTCCTCTTTCACTTTCATCAAGAGGCCTTTGAGTTCCTCTTCACTTTCTGCCATAAGGGTGGTGTCATCTGCATATCTGAGGTCATTGATATTTCTCCCGGCCATCTTGATTCCAGCTTGTGCTTCTTCCAGCCCAGCGTTCCTCATGATGTACTCTGCATATAAGTTAAATAAGCAGGGTGACAATATACAACCTTGACATACTCCTTTTCCTATTTGGAACCAGTCTGTGGTTCTGTGTCTAGTTCTAACTGTTGCTTCCTGACCTGCATACAGGTTTCTCAAGAGGCAGGTCACGTGGTCTGGTATTCCCACCTCTTTCAGAATGTTCCACAGTTTATTGTGATCCACACAGTCAAAGGCTTTGGCGTAGTCAATGAAGCAGAAATAGATGTTTTTCTGGAACTCTCTTGCTTTCTCCATGATCCAGTGGATGTTGGCAATTTGATCTCTGGTGCCTCTGCCTTTTCTAAAACCTGTTTGAACATCTGGAAGTTCACGATTCACATATTGCTGAAGCTTAGCGTGGAGAATTTTGAGCATGACTTTACTAGCATGTGAGATGAGTGCAATTGTGTGGTAGTTTGAGCATTCTTTGGCATTGCCTTTCTTTGGGATTAGAATGAAAACTGACCTTTTAGAACTAACACCCAAAAAAGATGTCCTTTTCATTATAGGGGACTGGAATGCAAAAGTAGGGAGTCAAGAAACACCTGGAGTAACAGGCAAATTTGGCCTTGGAGCACGAAATGAAGCAAGGCAAAGGCTAATAGAGTTTTGCCAAGAGAATGCACTGGTCATAGCAAACACCCTCTTCCAGCAACACAAGAGAAGATTCTACACATGGACATCACCAGATGGTCAACACCGAAATCAGATTGATTATATTCTTTGCAGCCAAAGATGGAGAAGCTCTATACAGTTAGCAAAAACAAGACCAGGAGCTGACTGTGGCTCAGATCATGAACTTCTTATTGCCAAATTCAGACTTAAAGTGAAGAAAGTAGGGAAAACCATTAGACCATTCAGATATGACCTAAATCAAATCCCTTATGATTATAGAGTGGAAGTGAGAAATAGATTTAAGGGACTAGATCTGATAGAGTGCCTGATGAACTCTGGACTGGTCCCATCACTTCATGGGAAATAGATGGGGAAACAGAGGAAACAGTGTCAGACTTTATTTTGTGGGGCTCCAAAATCACTGCAGATGGTGATTGCAGCCATGAAATTAAAAGACGCTTACTCCTTGGAAGGAAAGTTATGACCAACCTAGATAGCATATTAGAAAGCAGAAACATTACTTTGCCAACAAAGGTCCATCTGGTCAAGGCTATGTTTTTCCCAGTAGTCATGTATGGATGGGAGAATTAGGCTGTGAAGAAAGCTGATCGCTGAAGAATTGGTGCTTTTGAACTATGGTGTTGGAGAAGACTGTTGAGAGTCCCTTGGACTGCAAGGAGATCCAACCAGTCCATCCTAAAGGAGACCGGTCCTGGGTGTTCACTGGAAGGACTGATGCTGAGGCTGAAACTCCAATACTTTGGCCACCTCATGCGAAGAGTTGACTCATTGGAAAAGACCCTGATGCTGGGAGGGATTGGGGTCAGGAGGAGAAGGGGACGACAGAGGATGAGATGGTTGGATGGTATCACCGACTCTGTGGACATGAGTTTGAGTGAACTCCGGGAGTTGGTGATGGATAGCGAGGCCTGGCATGCTGTGATTCATGGGGTCGCAAAGTGTCGGACACGACTGAGCGACTGAACTGAAATACGTGGAAATACTGGCTATTTAGATGAAAGTGTAGCTGGGAGGGAAGATACTGTTCAATGATAAAAATTCTAAAAACTTTGAGTTACTTCCAACTGTGAAAGATTCTACCTCAAGCACCTTCTATTTTATATCCTCTGGTGTGAATGTTACATGATTGTCCTTGCTGGGCAACATTTTATTTCACTGTGATTTCCTTTATCTTGGAGTTTGGGTAGTGTGCTGGTGTTCAGGGGGCTAGTGAAATAGCATGTGAGACAACTGACCAGCTGCAACTGCTTTTGCCTCCTCAAATAATTTGTTGATTAATCACACCTTGAGTCATTTTACAAAGAACTGCATGTGTCCAAGAAGGAACACATGACCTCAGGATGAACTCGGAGCCAAGATCTTTCGTCTGCAAAACTCAGAGGAGAGAAATATTGCCCCGAGGGACATTTACAAAGTGAGAAGTCCTTCAGTAAGGAAAACCTGGCTTCCAGTAACCTGAGTAGCTGAAATGGACTAATTGAAGACTAACCAATTCGCTTCCAAGTTAGAAATTCCCCTGACCCCTTAGATTTCAGTAGCTGCCCTTGTGGCTCAGCTGGTAAACAATTTGCCTGCCATTCAGGAGACCTGGTTCAATCCCTGGGTTTGGAAAATCCCCCGGGGAAGGGGAAGGCCACCCACTCCAGCATTCTGGCCTGGAGAATTCCATGGACTGTATAGCCCGTGGGGTCGCAAAGAGTTGGACATGACTGAGAAACTTTCACTTCACTTAGATTGCACCCAGGCTGCTGGATTGAAGAGAGATTTGGAAGCTTGCCTCCTGCACTGGTCAGCCTTGCAGTAAATCTCTTTTCTCAAAAGCTCTTGCCATAAGTATTGGCTTCTGTGCGCATCTGTCGGTGAGCCCATGTTCAGTGAGTTTGGGCAGCCCAGTTGAGATTTAGGACTTGTGACCCTCTGCCTGAAGCACTGTAACCCCTGGCAGAGTGTGGGTTCTCAGCACCCACCCTGAGTGGCCACCTCGACTGAGTCTGTCTAGTCATCTCTCGGGTTCTTGCTTCCTCGCTATGGCACTCCGGGATCCTCAGGCCGCTTTCACTTTTTAAAAAAGAAACAGCTCTTGGATAAGACGTCTTTGGGGTGAGTAAACTCATTAAAATGTCCCTGTAGCTAAATGTACTAAATGTAGTTAAAATGTGCCCGTAGTCTAGTAATCTTGTCAGGACTGTGGGTTAGAATGGATGAGATGGTTGGATGGCATCACCAATTCCATGGACTTGAATTTGAGCAAACCCCAGAAGACAGTGAAGGACTGGGAAGCCTGGCGTGCTGCAGTCCAAAGGGTCACAAAGAGTCGGACATGACAGGGCGACTGAAGAATGACAACAACACTGTGGGATAGAGTCCCACCCAGGGGAGTTTATTCCATTGGGTTAGAATCCTAAGGCTACCACCATGGGTTAGAGACCCACCCCAAGAGGACAGTGCAAGAGGTCAGAGCTGCTGAGGTACTCAAAGGATTGGGTTAGAGCTCCGAATACTGGGTTAAGTTCCCAGGCCCTTGGATTTACTTGCCTGTTTGTCTGTGTCTGACTGTTTTATGGGTTGGGATTGAGTAATAGGAGTTGGCTTTTGGTTGACTGTGACAAAACTTTATTAAACCTGATATTAATGAGGGTCCTCTGAATCAGGAGATAAAACACCTTGCTCCTGGACTGGAAACCTTGCTTTATGGAGGTGATGCAGTTTTTCCCACATGCCTAAGGTGATGGCCCAGAGGTGTTGTTACAGGTGGATATTCTATTTAAAAAAAAATGGAGATTTGTTGATTTATAGTCTTGTGTTGGTTTCAGGTGTACAGTAAAGTGATTCAGTTACACATATATTCAGTTTTTTCCAGATTCATTTCCCAGATAGGTTATTACAGAATATTGAGTAGAGTTGCCAATGCTATATAGGAGGTCCTGTTCAGTTATCTGTTTTCTATATTGGTTGTGTGTGTATGTTCATCTCAAGCTTCTAATGTAACCCTCCCACCAAAGTTTCCCCTTTGGTGATCATAAGTCTGTTTTCAAATTGTGTGAGTGTATTTCTGTTTTGTAAATAATTATATTTGTGTCCTTAAAAAAATTAGATTGCACCTATGAGCAATATACTGTGGTCTTTGTCTGACTTAGTTCACTCAGTATGACAATCTCTAGGTCCATCCATGTTGCCGAAAATGGCATTATTTCATTCTTTTTTACGGCTGAGTATTCTTTCATTGTATTTATGTATAGCATCTTATTCATATGTTGATGGACCTTTAGGAGGTTTCCATGTCTTGGCTATTGTAAACAGTGCTGCAATGAACATGGGGGTGCTTGTTCCTTTTCAAATTATGGTTTTCTTCAGATATAGTCTATTTTTTTAAATTTTATTGGAGTAAAGTTGATTTACAATGTTGTTTTAGTTTCAGGTGTATAGCAACGTGATTCAGTTATAAATGTACATATATTAATTCATTTTCAGTTTCTTTTCTCATGTAGGTTATCAAAGAAAATTGATTAGAGTTCCCTGTGCTATGCAGAACATCCTTATATATAGTGGTGTAAGTTTACCCCAAGCTCCTGTTTTATCGTTACCTCACTGTGTTTCCCCTTTGCTGCTGCTGCTGCTAAGTCGCTTTGGTCGTGTCCGACTCTGTGCGACCCCATAGATGGCAGCCCACCAGGCTCCCCCGTCCCTGGGATTCTCCAGGCAAGAACACGGGAGTGGGTTGCCATTTCCTTCTCCAATGTGTGAAAGTGAAAAGTGAAAGTGAAGTCGCTCAGTCATGTCCGACCCTTAGCGACCCCACAGACTGCAGCCTACCAGGCTCCTCCATCCATGAGATTTTCCAGGCAAGAGTACTGGGGTGGCTTTCCCCTTTCGTAACCAAAATTTTGTTTTCAATATCCATATTTCTTTCTGTTTTGTAAATAAGTACATTTTATCACTTTTATAAATTAGATTCCACATATGAGGGGTATATTGTCTTCGTCTGACTTACTTCACTTAGTATGACAATCCCTAGGTCCATCCATGTTGCTGCAATATGGCATTCTTTCATTCTTTGTTATGGCTGCGTAATGTTCCTTTGTGTTTATGGACTACATATTTATCTACTCCTCTGTTGGTGGACATTTAGGTTGCTTCCACATCTTGGCTATTGTAAATAAGGCTGCAGTGAACATTGGGGTGCTTGTACCTTTTTGGAATTATGGTTTTCTCTGGATATATGTGGAGAAGGCAATGGCAAGCCACTCCAGTACTCTTGCCTGGAAAATCCCATGGATGGAGGAGCCTGGTAGGCTGCAGTCCGTGGGGTCGCTAAGGGTCGGACACGACTGAGCGACTTCACTTTGACTTTTCACTTTCACACATTGGAGAAGGATATGGCAACCCACTCCAGTGTTCTTGCCTGGAGAATCCCAGGGATGGAGGAGCCTGGTGGGCTTCCGTCTATGGGGTCACACAGAGTTGGACACGACTGAAGTGACTTAGCAGCAGCAGTAGCTGGATGTATGCCTGGGATTCAGATTGCTGGATGTTATGGTAAAATTATTTTTCTGTTTTATTTTATTGTAATACAGTTGATTTATAATGTGTTAGTTTCAGGCATATAACAAAGTGATTTAGTTACACCTACACATATATTCATTCATTTTCAGATTCTTCTCTCATACAGGTTATTACAGAATATTGAGTAGAATTCCCTATGCTATACAGTAGGTACTTTTTGGTTATTCTGAAGCGACTTAGCAGCAGCAGCATTATACATAGTAGTTGTGTATGTGGGCTTCCCAGGTAGCATAGTGGAAAAGAATCAACCTATCGATGGAGGAGACACAAGAGAAGTGTGTGCAGTCCCTGGATTGGAAAGATCCCCTAGAGCAGGAAATGTCAATTCACTCCAGTATTTTGGCCTGGAAAATTCCATGGACAGAGGAGTCTGGTGGGCTAAAATCTATGGAGTCATGAGGAGTCAGACACGAGAGTTATGTATGTCTCTCTCAAGCTCCTAAAGTATCCCTCCCCCAACATTTTTCCAGCGGTAACCACAAACTTGTTTTCGATATCCAGAAGTCTGTCTCTGTTTTGTAAACAAGTTCATTTATGTCATTTAAAAAAAATTAGATTCCACGTATGAGTGATATCATATGATATGTCTTTCTCTGTCTTACTTTACTTAGTGTGACATTCCCTAGGTCCAGCCATGTTGCTGCAAATGGCATTATTTAATTCTTTTTTATGGCTGAATAATATTCCATTGTATATATGTACCACATCTGCTTTATTCACTCCTCTGTAGATGGATATTTAACTTACTTCCGTGTCTTAGCTAATGTAAATAGTGCTGTAATGAAGATTGGGTGCATGTATATTTATGAATCATAGTTTTTTCTAGATACATGCCAGGAGTGGGATTACTGGATCATATGGTAACTCGATTTTTAGTTTTTCAAGAAACTTCCATAATGTTCTCCATAGTGGCTGTGTCAGTGTGCATTCCCACTGAGAGTGCAAGAGAGTTCACTTTTTTCCACACTCTCCATCATTTATTATTTGTAGATTTGGGGCTGATGACCATTCTGCCTGGTGTGAGGTGATACCTCATTGTAGTTTTGATTTTCATTTTTCTGATAATTAGTGATGTTGAGCATCTTTTCATGTGCCGTTTGGTCATCTGTATTTCTTATTTGAAGGGGTGTTTATATCCACTGCCCGTTAATGACTGGATTGTTTATTTGACAGAGTGTATGAACCTTTTATATATTTTGCAGATTAATCCATTGTTGTTTGGTTTATTTGCAAATATTTTCTCTCATTCTATGAGCTTTCTTTTTGTTTATGGTTTCTTTTGCTTTGTGGAAGCTTTTAATTTTAATTAGATGCCCCTATTTTTTTTTCTTTTTATTTTGATTACGAGGTAGATCAAAAATCATTGCTAAAAGAAAAAGAAATACTGCTGCAATTTATGTCAAAGACTGTTCTTCCTAGGTTTTCCTCTGAGAGTTTTATAGTGTCTGGCTTTACATTTCAGTCTTTGATCCATTTTGAGTTTATTTTTGTGTATGGTGATAGAGAATGTTCTAATTTCATTCTTTTCCATGCAGCTGTCCAGTTTTCATGGCACCACTTATTGAAGAGACTGTCTTTTTTGGTTTGTTGGTATTTTGTTGAGGATTTTTGCATCTATCTTCCTCAGTGATATTGGCCTGTAATTTTCTTTCTTTGTTTCCTTTTTTTTTTTTTTGGCAGTTCTCTCGTTTTTCTATCAGGGTGATGCTGGCCTCATGGAATGAGCTTGGGAGTAATCCTTCCTCTGCAATATTTTGGAAGAGTTTGACATGGGTCGGTACTAACTCTTCTCTAACTATTTGATAGGATTCACCTGTGAAAGCATCTGGTCCTGGACTTTTTATTGGAAATTTTAAAATCACTGTTTCAATTTCAATACTTATGATCGGTCTGTTCACATTCTCTATTTCTTCCTTGTTCAGGCTTGGAAGGTTGTACCTCTAAGAATCTGTCCATTTCTTCTAGTTTGTCCATTTTATTTGCATATAGTTGTCTGTAGTAGTCACTTATGATCCTCTGAATTTCACATGAGTGTATTCTTACTGAAACCAGCCCTGATCACCTTGTTGTGGTGAGGGCAAAAAGGGAGAATGAGGGAGTGTAAAGCAGGAAAATTCTTCCCCACCCCCAGAAGAACGTACCTTGAGCCTGGGTTAAAGGAATTTTATACAATTGGACACATTCTGGTGTTTCCTCACTAAAAAGTCTAGTCCTCTTCTGTATCAACCAGAATAGCAGAGAGTTAGCTTGAATTGCTTTTATGTTTGTGTGTGTGTGTGTGTGTGATGTTAAAATAAAATTTTACCAGGAGAAACAGCCACTGGTTGTGATGTTAAGGCCATGGGCTACATAGAGGCTTGCTCAGACATCTAGATTTGCTTGTCTGTGATCTCTGCTGGAGGGATAAAATGTTTTGGTCATCTACAAGAAAGATTAAACCACAACATGCTCAGAAACGAGGTGAGGAAATTGGTGTTAAATGTGTGTGTGCCTGAATTGCTCTCTGAAACTAAGCTCTGACTGAGTTTAAAACAGCTTCCTCTTTCACTTTCTTCGATGTGATGCAATGCATCTTCCACCATCCTCCTCATGGCATATGTTTTTCAAGGTGGAGAGTGAGACAGAGCCTGAAATTCCATAGGACCTTTTTAGCAGACAAGCATGCCCTCAGCACATGGCGGGGCAGAAATATTAGGAGCCTCTGACCAAATGGGCTCCAGTCTTGGAACTGGTGGAACAGATTCTTTGGAAGCTGGGTAGCACGCATGCCTCTCAAGCTACAGTTTGACAGCCACAAATAATGGAAAACTTTTCAGGGTTCCTTAAGTGAACCCTCAGATCCAAGCTGGTCACCTGAGACTGTCTATTCCTTTTAGTGGCTTCTCCAGAGAATTCATACAGCCACGGCTTCCCAGAAACCAAACTAGGAGATGGAATTTGGTCCTAAATTAAGGGAGATGCCTCTAGTTTACTTTTGTTTCCTAGAAAGGAACAAAGTGCTCTGAGCCACAGATAGACAAGCCCTGAAGGCTTTCCTACAGCTCCCATGAATGCAAGGGTTTTCCAGGGGAAGGCAAAATTTCTGCCTCATCCAGAGACCTCAAGTTGCTGATAAGAGTGCTGGTTGATGTCGGCTGCAATCCATGAAGCCTGGGACTAGGCAGCAAGCATTGGTTAAAGGCAGTTGGTTTAGGCTCTCTGCTGGCCAAAATGTAAACTATTTTGAGCACCACAGTGGAAAAAATCGGTCAGTCAACTGCAGAGCTCAGTTTGGGCTGATGAGTGGCCAGGAAGAGCCAAGACAGCTGACCAATTAGTAATAAATTCCATCCAGGCACCAAAACCCCAAATTTAAAGCAATAGCCTGTAAAGAGACGGGTGAAGGAAATTAAATCTCTGATAATTACCTTTCTTAAATACCAATTAATCCAACCTTGTCAAAGCTTAGATAATACTCTAGTCTCGTTGGTACAAAGATTTGAGACCTGGGGTTATCATTTTGTACAGAATTGAGGATGATTTCCCTCAAGATTGAAGAATGTACAAAGAGAGATGGGGGGGGGATTGAAACATAAAATATTGACCAATTAAAACTTGTTTTGCTTCCTTAAAACAGGTTGTTGGTTAATGAGACCGTGAGTTATTTTTAGGGACAGCACCGGGCATGTGCGAAAAAGAGCCCCTGTCTCCAGGATGACCCCCAAACCAAGAGGCTTCAGTCTGTGGAACTCAGAGTAGGAATGTTGCCATGGAAGAACTGTATGAAGTCCTTCAATACGGAAATTCTGGCTTCTAGCAGCATGAATAGCTTACATGAACTAATTCAAGACTACCTTCCAAGTGTAGAGTTCCCTGCTGCTGCTGCTGCTGCTAAGTCGCTTCAGTCGTGTCCGACTCTGTGTGACCCCATAGATGGCATCCACCAGGCTCTCCCGTCCCTGGGATTCTCCAGGCAAGAACACTGGAGTGGGTTGCCATTTCCTTCTCCAATGCATGAAAGTGCAAAGTGAAAGTGAAGTCGCTCAGTCATGTCCGACTCTTAGTGACCCCATGGACTGCAGCCCGCCAGGCTCCTCCATCCATGGGTTTTTCCAGGCAAGAGTACTGGAGTAGGGTGCCATTGCCTTCTCCGGCAGGCAGAAAGTAAACCGTTTAATTTTACCCCAAACTCTGGATTGAGGAGACAGATTTGAGAGCCCTGCCTCGTGTCATCTTGCCATTCCACCTTGGAATAAAGTTTTTCTCTCAAAAGCCTGTTTCATAGTATTGGCTTCTATGTGCACCAGGCAGTGAGCCCTTGCTGGGGAACACTAGTGACTGATAGGCTTGGAATTAGATTCCTCTCTGAATTCCTCTAGATCCTACGCTGTTAGACTCCTCTTGACCCTAAGCAGAATGTCTCTTGGGATAAAAGTAAGGACTCTGGATATATTCCAATGCAGTTCTTTAGGCACAAAGCCTTGAAGGCTACCTCAGTAAATGACAGCAATAAGGAGGAGAAACAGATGATAAGGACAGTAAGATCCTCTCTCTGTGCAGTGTCAGATAACCTCAATCAGAATAGCACAAAACCATCTTGGACTGCTCCTTTCCTTTAGAAGTGTGCGCATATCTCAGATATGGTGACTGGGGTTCTCAGTTCAGTTCAGTCGCTCAGTCGTGTCCGACTCTGCGACCCCATGAATCACAGCACGCCAGGCCTCCCTGTCCATCACCAACTCCCGGAGTTCACTCACACTCATGTCCACAGAGTCGGTGATGCAATCCAGCCATCTCATTCTCTGTCGTCCCCGTCTCCTCCTGCCCCCAATTCTTCCCAGCATCAGTCTCTTTTCCAGTGAGTCAACTCGTCGCATGAGGTGGCCAAAGTATTGGAGTTTCAGCTTTAGCATCAGTCCTTCCAATGAACACCCAGGATTGATCTCCTTTAGAATGGACTGGTTGGATCTCCTTGCAAAAGACTCGGGTTCTAGATCACTGCAATAAAGTGAATATTGCCATAAAGTAAATCACAGGAATTTGAGGGATTCCCAGTGCTTATAAAAGTTGTTAACCCTATTGTACACCTGCTGGAAAATGTCTAAAAATTATACATACCTTAATTTTAAATTATACAGTTACAATGTAACAAAGAGAACTGATCAGAGCACCATAAGAAATAAAAAAAGGAAAGAGTTTAAAATATTTAAAGAAGTAACGAAATGTGGCACAGCGACCCCAAGTGAATGTACGGTTTTGGGCAAATAGTTAGGTAGACATGTTCAATGCAGGGTCATCGTAAACTTTCATTTAGTAACGAAACACAGTATTTGTGAAGTATGATTAAGTGAAGTGCAATTTTTAAAGGTATGCCTATCAGTCAATTAAAACAATTCACATAAGAGTCTGACTATCCCTTTTTTAAAAATATTAGTTTGTTTTAATTGGAGGCTTATTACTTTACAATATTTTGGTGGTTTTGCCATACATCGACATGAATCAGCCACAGGTGTAAATATGCCCCCCCATCCTGAATCCTCCTCCCACCTCCCCAAAAGGACGATTCAGCATTTTTCTCTCAGCACACCCCATCGTGTCCCCTGCCTTCTCTGGCAATTCCCCACCTCACCTCCAGTCTGGGTCATGAAACTGTAAGGTTTGCATTAGGGACACTTCTCAAGATCTTACAGGCATGTGCTGTTCTCCAGGAATCGTTTAATCTAAGAGATGGACAGAATTTGGGCCCCCATCATTGAGGACTGGAGAGACAACCACGCTAAAATACAGGTCATTCAGAGACCTGCCCAAGCTTGCTCTCAGGCCCAGAACGCCCAGACAGGACACTCCCTCTTATAAGCCTTGTAGTCTCTCTCTGAGGTCACGGTCTCAGTCTAAGAGTGGCCTCAGTTCAGTAGAGGGAGAATCTCGGGTTGGAGGGTCAGGTCCCAGGACTGGGCAGGACCATGGTGAGGTCCCTGAGTGAAGAACGAAGTATCACTAGACCCACAAATGAGGAGGCTTTACAGACCCCTGCCCTATTCCAGAGGCTCCAGGCAGAGATACAGGGATGAGAAGCCTCCCATTTCTGTCTGGCCTCAGCGAGGGAAGGGCTTTTCCTATCAGGATGGAACCCCAGTTCTTAGGAGGGGGGCGTCTTGGCCATCACCACCAGGAAGCTGAGGACCACGAGTGCTAATGAGAGGGTCGCTCCCTCCAAGGAGGAGGACTCACAGAGTGGCGCTCCCCTGTCGAGGAGAGATGCTCAGAGAAGCGCCCTGATCCCCCACTAGGGACTCGGGGAGGCGAGGGCTTGGTTTGGGGGCAGGAGGACTCAAGTCCGTAGGGCGAAGGGTCCCGGGCTCTGACAGCCGGCATGGTGAGGACCCTAAGGGAGGCCCCAGGGACCGCTGAACACCGAACGACGGGGTCCCCACCGAGCCCTGCCCCTGCCGTCATCCCTCAGAGATCAGGCGCAGGGCAGCCACAGCCGGAAGTGACTCCGCAAAACTTCCGGGCGCTGGCGGAGAGCTGGGACTGCTGTTCAGTGCGTTCGTGGGGCTAAGAGTGGACTCCCAGGACTGACCTGAAGGCAAGGTGAGGACGTGAGTGTGGACTCACGGGACCCTGCCCCTCCTGTAACAGAGAGAACCCCACAAAGTCTCGCCTCTATGGTCGGCAGGGGTCGGTTCCTACAACTCTCTGGGCTGACCTCTTCGGTATACCTTGATGTAAGACATTCTGTGAGGTGAGCGATTACTTGATTCTGTAATGAAGGAAACCTAGCCCCTAACTCCAGTCTCCGGGAGAGGCCGATGCTCACGAGGCATGGGGCAGTGAAGATGGCAGCACAAGGCGGCGCCCGTGCGCTCAGTCCCCGGGCTGCTCCCCTGCCGAACTCTGCGAGGTGAAGCTTTGTTTGGAGGCTTGTGGACACGGTTCAGTAAAGGGAGGAGGGGCAGACTCTGATAGGGACGAAGATGGGGACTCTGAATGAGGACTGTAGAACAGCCCGCCAGGCTTCTTCCCCCCAGCCCCACCCCTTCTCTCAGCTATCGGAGATCCTGGGTATCACAGCTTTGAAAGGGGAGGACGAGCGGGCCCAAGCCAGTGGATGCCCCAGTGTTCCTCCAGCAACTCTTCCCACACCTAAAGAAGCTGAGCCAACTTCTGCACTTTGTGGCTGAAGATAGCACTCAGTGTTCTATAAGTAGGAGAGAACTGGGCATCCCAGAGGGTGCACAGTGTATCCTTCCTTGGGGTTTGTGTTCTGTATGAGGAATTTAGAGATAAATCTGTGTTTTTATGTTCTTGCTGCTTTTCAAAGGTTGCTCCTTAATGAAAGCTTATAATCTAAGTGTTCGAATGACATCAGTCACACTTGTTGTTTGTCGGTCTTAAGGATAAGAGTTTTTCTGTTATGTAAAACAAGTGGGAAAGCTTCCATTTTATTTAGTAAGCTGGTGCCAGATACCATGGCATCAGAATATGTTATTTCCTTCAAAATATGGAAAAATTAAGCAGTGAAATATGTGGGATCTAGAACTAGAGGGAAAGTAAGATGGACAGTATTTGGTTTCCTCATCTTTTGTAGTGTGTGTTTTACAAAATTATAAATGACAGCGTATGCTTCGTTAATTCAGAAATGTAGAATTAAATTCCAAGAAATTCATCCTCATGCTCACAGGCGCCTTTATTCCCTAAACATTAATTGAGCCTCTGCTCATAGAATACTCCATGCTAGTAGTACTTGGAGAGCTGGGCAAAATATCTATCCACGGACCATACAATTATAGAGTCAAGAAGCAGCTGTCATGTAAAGAAAATGGTGATATGACAACAGTCAAATGTGAAATCCCTGATGCAAGTTAGTGGTGGGCCTTGGGAAAATATAAGTCCTTCAGTTCAATTCAGTTTAGTCTCTCAGTCGTTTCCGATTCTATGTGACCTCATGAATCACAGCACGCCAGGCCTCCCTGTCCATCACCAACTCCCGGAGTTCACTCAACCTCACGTCCATCGAGTCGGTGATGCCATCCAGCCATCTCATTCTCTGTCATCCCCTTCTCCTCTTGCCCCCCAATCCCTCCCAGCATCAGGGTCTTTTCCAAGGAGTCAACTCTTCGCATGCGGTGGCCAAAGTATTGCAGTTTCAGCTTTAGCATCAGTCCTTCCAATGAACACCCAGGACTGATCTCCTTTAGAATGGACTGGTTGGATCTCCTTGCTCCAAGGGACTCTCAAGAGTCTTCTCCAACACCACAATTCAAAAGCATCAATTCTTCAGTGCTCAGCTTTCTTCACAGTCCAACTCTCACATCCATACCTGACCACTGGAAAAATCATAGCCTTGACTAGACGGACCTTTGTCCTTCAATGGGAAGTAATTATAAGTTGAGTGCATGGTGGGCTGGAAGAGGCTGTGGTAATCCTGACCACGGACCAGGTTCTCACATGGTGGGCCCCATAGTTTAAAGACAAAGCCTGGGATGGGAAACTCCCCTAACAGTTATAGGCACACTTCACTCTGTTGCCCTTTCTTTATTGAATTTCACAGGTACTGCTTTCTTTTTCGTTGTTCTTTTTCTTTAACAAATTGAACGTTTGTGTTAGTCAGCCTTGCTTCCAGCAAGTCTTTCGGCACCATGTTTCCAACACCATATGCTCACTTCATGACTGTGTCCCATTTTGATAACTCTTGCAATGTTCACACCCTCAACAGCAAAAATGATGGCCTCTGCGAAAGCTCAGATAATGGTTAGCATCTTTTCTCTTTTAGCAAAGAGGTGATTTTATTTAAGATATCTATATAGTTCTGAGGCACAATGCTATTGCCCACTTAATAGCCTATAGTATAGTGTAAACATAAATTCTACGAGAGCACTGGAAAAACATAAAACTCAATTGTGATATGGACTTTCCTTTGGGGGTTGACACCCAAACCTGCAGTATTTTCTGAGTCTGCCTGTGCTTTGGGATTGTGAGTAAAATCATGTGAAGCTGGCATGGAATGTGTCCTGTGCTCTTAATTTCCAGTACAGGTAAACATTGTGCAGATTAGATGTTTTATTCATGTTGACTTCTCTCTATGGAGTTTCCCAGAAATCAGAGTGGCACTCCCCTGTGTTGGGATGATGCCTTCAAGCTGATGGACTGGTGCACTCTGCCTTTGGTGGTGGAGCCAGAGCCCACACCACTAAAAAAAAATAATATTAATACTTCAAGTTATCGTGACTGTGATTTGGCAAACAATAGGGAAGGAATAGATCCTTGTGTGTGGTTAAATGAATGAAAGTTGGAGTGGTTTATAAAAAAGGGCACACGAGAGATAGGTAAGTTTGGTGCCCTGGAAACATTTTGGAGCTTTGTGTTCCATCCACTGAGGATGTCTGCCTCATGGTGACCTTCAGTGGCATAGTCTTAACTGGTATACTAGTTTTCCTTGCTAACCAGGATTTTTCTGATAGAGGGTTCTTGCCCTAGACCCCTGCTTATTCTTTGACATCTCCTGGGTTGAAAATTGAATCACAGTGTAGTGGGTTTAATCACCGGGGGAAAATTGATCACAGTAAGGATTGTCATCCTTGACAGCCTCAGGACAGGACAGGCATAGGGCCAGGCATTTTACAGGCATTATTCTCAGTCCCCAAGACAGAACTTCTGAAACCCATTTCACAGGTGAAGTAATTGAGGCTTGCAGAGTTTGGTAATGTTTTCAGTTTCACACAGTTCTTAAATGACAGGGTTGGAAGGAGACTCCTGGCCTAAATAAGTCTGATGCCCACACTTTGCCATTCCTCCTAGCCTGAGGCCAACGTTGTGTTCCTTCATTTGCCTTACTTCTTATCGATTGGTCCAACATGTATGTCAGGTGATAAAAAGGAGAACTCTGTGCCCAAAACACTGGATGGAAATATGTAACCACAGCAATAAGTATATCAAAATAATTGAGAAGTCTGAATACAGCAGAGAAAGGTAATATTTAGTGACAATATAATCATGTACATATCCAAAGTCAGAGAACCCAAATGATCAGTGGCCCAGAAAATCATGCTGGACAGCCCCTTGCATTTGGAAGTTAAAACTGTTCAAAGAGAAGTTCCATAAAAGGTGAAGTGTGGCTAGTAAAGAGAAGGGGTAGCTGAAGGTGTTTTATCCTTTCTGAACACATCCATCCTGCGTTGCTTACAACTTCCCTCTTTCACATCACTCCTGGGACGGGAACTCGGTCTCTGAAGTGTTTTCAATATGGAAACGGGTCAAGAGGTTGCAAGATTGTGGCCTTGCCCAGGAAGACTTTTAATAAAGAAACAGGAGCCAGGAGGAAGAGAGGCCCTTACAGGTGGGCTGGGTAGGGCAACATGCCCCAGGCAAAGTTCTCAGCCTGAGCAATCGCTCACTTAACTTTCAGGGTTCTCAGGGACTTGTGACTCCCGCCTAGGAGGGTGCCCAGGTCAGCAGACCTTTATGTGAGGTTGGCCGGCTCAGGTCAGTAGAGAGAAATATTTCTAAGGTGTGCCAGGAGGAAGGAGGGCAGCCCTGCCAAGCCCACAGCAGCAGACACCTCATGGATTCCTCCCTGTTGCCATGGCAGATCCTTGTAAATATTTGTCAGATGGCCTCATATCCTTCTCGGCGGTAACAGAAAAGTGATGAGCTTGATTTGAGGCGGAGGTCTCAGGACAGCAGAGGGGGAGCTCTTAGGCCTTCACCTGAGTCAGATTTGGGGTATGGAGTGAGCACCCCCAGTGGGATCACCATCATATGCGTTCTCAACCTGCCTGAGGCAGTTGTCAGTCATGGCATGGCAGGTGTGGTCTAGCGATGCCCCCCTCACATCCTTTTGGATCTCAGGAAGTGAGAGACTTTCTCTGAAGAAATGTTCTCAGATCCACAAAGAGGGGAGCCTCGGGTCCTGCCCGCATCCAAATCAAGCTAACTGAGGATTGGGGGACTCGCACTTTTGAATAGGAGTAAGAGGGCCTGCCCCCTGCACTCAAGACTGCAATCCCCAGGGAAGAGTGTGGGACTGAGCCACTGCCCCAGGCCCAAAAGTTTTTTAAAATTTACTTTTTTAAAGCAGTTTTATATTCACAGCAAAATGGAGCAGAAAATACAGAGTTCAAATATGTGTTCTTCCTGGACACGTGAACAGCCTCCCCCACTGTCAGTGTCCCCCAGCAGAGTGGGCTGTTTGCTACAATCTAGGAAGCTACTTTAGCAAACAAAGTCCTGACCTGGCACACTTACTTGCTTACTTGCGTTACCTTCATTCTTGGTATTGTACCCTCAGTGAGTATAGACAAATGGATGATGACTCGTGTCCAGCCTTATGGGCTTCCCTGGTGGGTCAGTGGTAAAGAATCCACCTGCCCATGCAGGAGACATGGGTTTAATCCCTGGATTGGACGACCCCCTGGAGAAGACAAAGGCAACTCACCGAGTATTCTTGCCTGAGAAATCCTGTAAACAGAAGAGTCTGGCGGGGTACAGTCCATGAGGTCGCAAAGAGTCGGGCACGACTGAGTGACTAAATAACAACAGCACCCACCCCTGTAGGGTCATACAGAGCGGTTTCACAGCAGTAGAAGCTCTCTGTGCTCTGTTCATCCCTCTCTCCCTGCTCCCCAACCCCTGGCATCCATTGGTCTTTTTACTGTTTGTATAGTTCCGCTTTTTTCCAGGAGTCATGCAGTTGGAATCAGGCAGTGTGTAGCTTTTTGAGATTAATTTTTCTTTAGTAATACACATCTAAGGTTCCTCCGTGTCTTTTCACGGTTTGAAAACTTATTCATTTTTAGCACTGAACAGTATTCTGTTACTTATCCCATTACCTGGCGAATGACACCGATGTTGGTTTTTAAGTTTCGGAAAAAAATATGAGTTAAGCTGCTATAAACAACTGCATGCAGGTTTTTGTGTGGATGTAAGTTTCTAGCTCGTCTGGCTAAACACCAAGGAGCATGACCACATGACCACTAGATCATAGGGTAAGAGTATATTTACTGTTTAGTCACTCAGTTATGTCCAACTCTTTGCCACTTCATGGACTATAGCCCACCAGGCTCCTCTGTCCATGGGATTTCCCAGGCAAAATACTGGAGTGGGTTACCATTTCCTCTTCCAAGGAGTCTTCCCAACTCAGGGATCAAACCCATGAGTCTCCTGCATTGTAGTTGGATTCTTTACCACTAGCCCAAGAGTATGTTTCATTTCAGTTCAGTTCAGTTGCTCAGTCGGGTCCGACTCTTTGCAACCCCATGGACTGTAGAATGCCAGGCCTTCCTGTCCATCCCCAACACCTGGAGTTTACTCAAGCTCATGTCCACAGACTCGGAGATGCCATCCAACCATCTCTTCCTCTGTCGTCCCCTTCTCCTCCCACCTTCAATCTTTCCCAGCATCAGCTTCTTTTCCAATGAGTCAGTTCTTTGCATCACGTGGCCAAAGTATTGGAGTTTCCGCTTCAACATCAGTCCTTCCATTGAATATTCAGGACTATTCCTTGAGGATGGACTGGTTGGATCTCCTTGCAGTCCAAGGGGTTCTCAAGAGTCTTCTCTGACATGACAGTTCAAAAGCATCTGTTCTTTGGCACTCAGCTTTCTTTATAGTCCAACTCCCACATGCATACATGACTACTGGAAAAACCATAGACTTGACTAGCAGACCTTTGTTGACACAGTAATATCTCTTCTTTTTAATATGCTGTCTAGGTTGGTCATAACTTTTCTTCCAAGGAGCAAGTGTCTTTTAATTTCATGGCTGCAGTCACCATCTGCAGTGATTTTGGAGCCCCCAAAAAGAAAGTCTGTCACTGTCTCCATTGCTTCCTCATGTATTTAGTTGGTTTTAAAAAAAGACAATTTATTGAGACATGATTGACATACCAAAACCTATACATATTTAATTTTTTGATGAGTTTGGAGATAAGTCTACTCCTGTGAAATGATCACCACAGTTTATGCCATAAACATATCCATTACCTCCAAAATTTCCCTCTCATCCTTGTTTAAGTTTATTTTTAATCGGAGTATAGTTGCTTTACAAGGTTTCTGCCATACATCACCATGAATCAGCCATAGGTATACATATGTCCCCTCCCACTTGAACATCTCCCACCCCTTCCCACCCCTCTAGGTTCTCACAGAGCACCAGTTTGAGCTCCCAGCATCACACAGCAAATTCCTATTGGCTATCTGTTTTCCATATGGTAATGTATACATTTCAATATTACTCTCAATTTGTCCCACCCTCTCCTACAGCCCTGTGTCCACAAGTCTGTTCTCTGTCTGCATCTCCATCCTACCCTGCCGATACATTCCTCAGTACTATCTCCTAGATTCCATATGTATGTGTCGGTATACAATATTTATAATTCTCTTTCTGACTGACTTCACTCTGTATAATAGGCCCTAGGGTCACCCACTGCATTAGATCTCACTCAAACATGATTTTTATGGCTGAGTAGTATTTCATTGTATATATGTGCCAAAGCTGCTTTATCCATTCGTCTGTGGATGCCTAGGTTGCTTCTGTGGCCTATCTATTGTAAATAGTGCTGCAATGAACATTGGAGTACATGTGTCTTATTCAATTATGGTCTCCTAAGGGTTTATGCCCAGGAGTGGGATTGTTGGGTCATGTGGTAGTTTTATTCCTAATTTTTAAGGAAACTTTATACTCTTCTACATAGAGGCTATAACAATTTACATTCCCACCAACAATGCAAGAGAGTTCCCTTCTCTCCACACCCTCTCCAGCATTTATTGTTTATAGATTTTCTGATGATGGCCATTTTGACAGATGCCTGCTCACCCTTTATGTTTTGTATCTGTGATAAGAACACTTCCCATAAGGTTTGCCCTCTTAGAGAGTGTACAATATGGTATATTAACTATAAGCTCTGTATTATATAGTAGATGCCTAGAATTTATTCATTTTGTATAATTAAACTTTGTAACTTTTGATTAATACTGAGAATTGGAATACTGCCTGCTGTGTCAGTGAATAAACACTGTCAGTTATCAACAGTTGCAGCCCCCAGGGATGGTGAACCCTGAGGGAACACAGGATGTAAAAATACAGGATATGGGCCCCAGATATGGAAAGTGCATATCGAAGGAATGATTTCACTGAGCCCGGATTCTGGCATCTTCCCATACAAGGAAAAGCACTGAATTCCTTACCCCGGGTTATCTGGGTTTTATCACAATCTTTTGATATTCAGACTCCCTGCCCTTTGTTGCAAAGCTTCTGTGTAATGTGGCTCCTCCCCTCCCTTCCCTGGAGCAGTTCACTCAGGGTTATTCAGATGCTGCCTCCTGGGTTGAAGTCCTAAAGGTTGGTACCAAATAGAACATACCTGTCAACTTTTAGGTTGTGGATTTTTTTTTTTGTTCTTTTAATTTATTTATTTTCATTGGAGGCTAATTACTTTACTGTAGTGGCTTTTGCCATACATTGACATGAATCGGCCACGGGTGTACATGTGTTCCCCATCCTGAACCCCATCCCATCCCTCTGGGCCATCCCAGTGCACCAGCCCTGAGCACCCTGTCTCATGCATAGGTTGTGAATGTTTTTTAAGTCTACAGTTCCTTCTCACTCACCCTCCCATAGACCATGGCAACCACCACTCTACTCTCTGCTTTTTGACCTCAACCATTTTAGATTCCTCATAGAAATGACATGCAGTATTTGTCCTTCTGTGTCTGGCTTATTTCACTGTAGCAGAAGGTCCTCTAGGTTTGTCCACGCTGTCATAACTGGAGAGGTTAGCGTCTTTTTAAGGCTGAATGATATTCCATTATATGTATATTTTGCATCTTCTTTATCCATTAATCTGTCCCTGGACACCTAGGCTGCTTCCCTCTCTTGGCTCTTGTGAGTAATGCTACAATGAATATGGGAGTGCAGAGCTCTCTTTGAGTTCCTGATTTCAATTCCTTTGCATAGTAGTGGAATTCCGGAAAGTATTATGTGTCATTGTTTATTTTTTGAGAACTGCAACACTGTTTTCCCTGTAAATTGGCTGTAGCAATTTGCATTCCTACCAGCAATGTTGAATGTGTATAGTTTACTAAGAAACTTGCAAACTATCTTCCAAAGTGGCTATACCATTTTGCATCACCACCACCCAGGAATGAGAGTTCCTGTTGATTCACATCCTTACCAGCATTTGGTGTTTTCAGTCCTTTGAATGCTGGCCCTCTGAAAGGCATGTCATGGTATCTGCTTGTTTTTTAATTTGCAGTTCGCTAATGGTATATGATGTGGAGCATCTTTTCATATGCTTGTTGCCATCTGTCTATCTTCCTTGGAGAGGTATCTATTCATATCTTTTGTCCATTTTTCATTACATATTAATTTTCTTCTTATTAATAGTAAGAGTTCTTTGTATAGTTTAGATTAGAACCCTCCTCAGTTATGTCTTCTGCAAATATTTTCTCCCAGACTATGGCTCATCGTCTTGTTCTCTTGGTGTATTTTATAGAGCAGAAGTTTAAAGGGAATGAAATCTAGCTTATCAGTTATTTCTTTCATGGATCCCCATCACTTTTTTCTGTGATGATATTTTGTTGATTGATGTGCTATGTGGCACATGGGATTTTAATTCCCCAACCAGGGTTTTAACTCACAACCCTTGCACTGGAGGCACAGGTATGTTACAATTTTAGCTTTTGTATTTTGTGTTGGGGTATAGCAAATTAACAATAATGTGACAGTTTCAGGTGACCAGTGAGGGGACTGAGCCATACATATAGACGTATCCACTCTCCTCCAAACTTCCATCCATACTGCCACATAACACTAAGCAGAGTTCCCTGTGTTATACGGTACATCCTTGTTTCTTATCCATTTTAAATATAGCAGTGTGTACATGTCCATCCCAAATCCCCCAACTCTCCTTGTCCCACATCCTTCCCCAGTGGCAACCATAAATTTCTTCTCTGAGACTGTAAGTCTTTCTATTTTGTAATTCAATTCATTTGTATCATTTCTTTTTAAATTATGCAGATAAGATATGTCATATAATATGTCTCCTTCTCTGTCTGAATCACTTCAATCAGTAAGATACTCTCTAAGTCCATCATGTTGCAGATTGGTGGTTGCCACAAGAGGGGTTTGGAGGATGGATGAAATGGCTGTAAGTGACCAAATGGCATAAACATTCACAACTCACTTACCAAATCAAGAAGTCCTAGGGATATCATGTACAGCATGGTGACTGTAGGTAATAACTGTTGTTGTGAAGTCGCCAAGTGGTTTCCTACTCTTTGCAGCCCCATGGATTGTAGCTTGCCAGCCTCCTCTGTCTTTGGAATTTTCCATGCAAGAATACTGGATTTGGTCGCCATGTTCTCCTCCAGGGGATCCTCCCGATCCAGGAATTGAACCCGCATCTCCTGCATCAACAGGCAGATTCCTTACCACTGAGCCACCAGGTAAGCACATATTTATTTATTTATTTATTTATTTTTTACATATTTAATAATACTGTATTATATATGTTGAAAGTTCCTGAGAGAATATATGTTTTAAAAGTGAGGTATAGTTGTTGTGGGCTTCCTGGTGACTTAGATGGCAAAGAGTCTGCCTGCAATGTAGAAGGCGTGGGTTTGATCACTTGGTCAGGAAGATCCCCTGGAGAAGGGAATGGTTACCCACTCCAGTGGGTAATTCTTACTTGGAGAATTCCATCGATAGAGGAGCCTGGCGGGCTACTGTCCTTAGGGTCAAAAAGAGTTGACAAGACTGAGCAACTGACATTTTCACTTCATTTTCATAGTTGATGTGCAATATTTTATGTTTCAGGTACTAAACAAAGTGAGTCACAGTTTTTAAATCTTGTGTTCCACTTATAGCTATTATAAATATTGGCTATATTCCCTTCGTTTTGCAATATGTCCTTTTAGCTCTTCTATCTTATACATATTAGTTTGCACCTCTTAATCTTCTGTCCCTGCCCTTGCCCTCCCCCAGCTGATCTCCCCTGGTAACCACTACTAGCTTGTTCTCTATATCTGTGAGTCTGCTTCATCTCCCTAGTCTGTTTTATTTTTTAATTCTCCATGTAAATGGTGTTATACAGCATTTGTCTTCCTCTATCTCCCATATTTCAGTTAGCATAATACCTTCCAATCAATCCATGTTCTTAAAAATGGCAGAAGTTCATTCTTTTTATGACTGAGTAATATTCCATTGCCAAATTCAGACTTAAATTGAAGAAAGTAGGGAAAACCACTAGACCATTCAGATATGACCTAAGTCAAATCCCTTAGGATTATACCGTTTAAGTGAGAAGTAGATTTAAGGGACTAGATGTGATAGATAGAGTGCCTGATGAGCTGTGGATGGAGGTTCGTGACATTGTACAGGAGACAGGGATCAAGACCATCCCCATGGATAAGAAGTGCAAAAAAGCAAAACTGCTGTCTGTGAGGCCTTACAAATAGCTGTGAAAAGAAGAGACGTGAAAAGCAAAGGAGAAAAGGAAAGATATAAGCATCTGAATGTAGAGTTCCAAAGAATAGCAAGGAGAGAGAAGAAAGCCTTCCTCAGCGATCAATGCAAAGAAATAGAGGAAAACAACAGAATACGAAAGACTAGAGATCTCTTCAAGAAAATTAGAGATACCATCACCAGTGTTTTATAGTTTTCTATGTACAGGTCTTTTGTTGCTTTAGGTAGATATATTCCTAAGTATTTTATTCTTTTCGTTGCAACAGTGAATGGAATACTTTCCTTAATTTCTATTTTCTCATTATTAGTGCATAGGAATGTAAGGAATTTCTGTGTATTGATTTTATATCCTGCAACTTTACTGTATTCATTGATTAGTTCTAGTAGTTTTCTGGTAGAGTCTTTAGGGTTTTCTGTGTAGAGGATCATGTCATCGGCGAACAGTGAAAGTTTTATTTCTTCTTTTCCAATTTGGATTCCTTTTATTTATTTTTCTGCTCTGATTGCTGTAGCCAAAACTTCCAGAACTATGTTGAATAAGAGTGGTGAGAGTGGGCATCCTTGTCTTGTTCTTGACTTTAGGGGAAATGCTTTCAGTTTTGCACCAATGAGGATAATGTTTGCCGTGGGTTTGTCATATATAGCTTTTATTATGTTGAGGTATGTTCCTTCTATTCCCACCTTCAGGAGGGTTTTTATCATAAATGGATGTTGAATTTTGTTGAAGGCTTTCTCTACATCTACTGAGATAATCATATGATTTCTATTTTTTAGTTTGTTAATGTGGTGTATTACATTGATTGATTTGCGGATATTGAAGAATGCTTGCATTCCTGAGATAAAGCCCACTTGGCCATGATGTATGATATTCTTAATGTGTTGTTGGATTCTGACTGCTAGAATTTTGTTAAGAATTTTTGCATCTATGTTCATCAGTGATATTGGCCTGTAGTTTTCTTTTTTTGTGGGACCTTTACCAGGTTTTGGGATTAGGGTGATGGTGGCCTCATAGAATGAGTTAGGAAGTTTCCCTTCCTCAGCAATTTTCTGGAAGAGTTTGAGAAGAATAGCTATTAGCGCTTCTCTAAATTTTTGGTAGAATTCAGCTGTGAAGCCATCTGGACCTGGGCTTTTGTTTGCTGGAAGAATTCTGATTACAGGTTCTATTTCCGTGCTTGTGATGAGTCTGTTAAGATTTTCTATTTCTTCCTGGTTCAGTTTTGGAAAGTTGTACGTTTCTAAGAATTGGTCCATTTCTTCCAAGTTGTCCACTTTATTGCCATATAATTGCTGATAGTATTCTCTAATGATCCTTTGTATTTCTGTGTTGTCGGTTGTGATCTCTCCATTTTCATTTCTAATTTTATTGATTTGGTTCTTCTCCCTTTGTTTCTTGATGAGTCTGGCTAGTGGTTTGTCAATTTTATTTACCGTCTCAAAGAACCAGCTTTTGGCTCTGTTGATTTTTGCTATGGTCCATGTTCGTGAATTGGAAGAATAAATATTGTGAAAATGAGTATACTACCAAAGTAATTTATACATTCAGTGCAATCCCAATCAAGCTACCAACGATATTTTTCACAGAGCTAGAACAAATAATCTCACAATTTGTATGGAAATACAAAAAACCTCGAATAGCCAAAGCAATCTTGAGGAAGAAGAATGGAACTGGGGGAATCAACCTGCTGGACTTCAGGCTCTACTACAAAGCCACAGTCATCAAGACAGTATGGTACTGGCATAAAGACAAAAATATAGATCAATGGAACAAAATAGAAAGCCCAGAGATAAATCCACGCACCTATGGACACCTTATCTTTGACAAAGGAGGCAAGAATATACAATGGAGAAAAGACAGTCTCTTTAACAAGTGGTACTGTGAAAACTGGTCAGCCACTTGTAAAAGAATGAAACTAGAACACTTCCTAACACCATACACAAAAATAAACTCAAAATGGATTAAAGATCTAAATGTAAGAGCAGAAACTATAAAACTCCCAGAGTAGAAGATAGGCAAAACACTCTCGGACATAAATCACAGCAGGATCCTCCATGACCCACCTCCCAGAATATTGGAAATAAAAGCAAAGATAAATAAATGGGACCTCATTAAAATTAAAAGCTTCTGCACAGCAAAGGAAACTATAAGCAAGGTAAAAAGACAGCCTTCCAAATGGGAGAAAATTATAGCAAAGGAAACAACTGACAAAGAATTAATCTCCAAAATATACAAGCAGCTCCTGCAGCTCAATTCCAGAAAAATAAATGACCCAATCAAAAAATGGGCCAAAGAACTCAACAGACCTTTCTCCAAAGAAGACATACAGACGGCTAACAAACACATGAAAAGATGCTCAACATCACTCATAATCGGAGAAATGCAAATCAAAACCACAATGAGATACCATTTCACACCAGTCAGAATGGCTACTATCCAAAAGTCTACATGCAATAACTGCTGGAGAGGGTGTGGAGAAAAGGGAACCCTCTTACACTGTTGGTGGAATGCAAACCAGTACAGCCACTATGGAGAACAGTGTGGAGATTCCTTTAAAAACTGGAAATAGAACTGCCATATGATCCAGCAATCACACTCCTAGGCATACACACCAAGGACACCAGAATTGAAAGAGACACATGTACTCCAATGTTCATTGCAGCACTGTTTATAACAGTGAGGACATGGAAGCAACCTAGATGTCCATCTGCAGACGAATGGGTAAGAAAGCTTTGGTATATATACACAATGGAGTATTACTCAGCCATTATAAAGAATACATTTGAATCAGTTCTAATGAGGTGGATGAAACTGGACCCTATTATACAGAATGAAGAAACCCAGAAAGAAAAACACCAATACAGTATACTAACGCATATATATGGAATTTAGAAAGATTGTAATGATAACCCTGTATACGAGACAGCAAAAGAGACACAGGTGTATAGTATAGTCTTTGGGACTCTGTGGGAGAGGGTGAGGGTGGAATGATTTGGGAGAATGGCATTGAAACATGTATATTATCATATGTGAAACGAATCACCAGTCCAGGTTCGACTCATGATACAGGATGCTTAGGGCTGGTGCACGGGGATGACCCAGAGGGAGGATAAGGGGAGGAGGGAGGTGGGAGAGGGGGTTCAATG
Source organism: Moschus berezovskii (assembly GCF_049115385.1). Classification (NCBI taxonomy): domain Eukaryota; kingdom Metazoa; phylum Chordata; class Mammalia; order Artiodactyla; family Moschidae; genus Moschus; species Moschus berezovskii. The sequence continues at coordinate 27,797,537 of NC_142488.1, read as the reverse complement.
GGGAACACATGTACACCCAGGGCAGATTCATGTCAATGTATGGCAAAACCAACCAATATAATATTGTAAATTAATTAGCCTACAATTAAAAAAAGAAAATCAGAGATACCAAGGGAACATTTCATGCAAAGATGGGCTCGATAAAGGACAGAAATGGTATGGACCTAACAGTAGCAGGAGATATTAAGAAGAGGTGGCAAGAATACACAGAACTATACAAAAAAGGTCTTCACGACGAAGATAATCACGATGGTGAAATCACTCACCTAGAGCCAGACATCCTGGAATGTGAAGTCAAGTGGGCATTAGAAAGCATCACTACGAACAAAACTAGTGGAGGTGATGGAATTGCAGTTGAGCTATTTCAAATCCTGAAAGATGATGCTGTGAAAGTGCTGCACTCAATATGCCAGCAAATTTGGAAATGTCATCTGTGGCCACAGGACTGGAAAAGGTCAGTCTTCATTCCAATCCCAAAGAAAGGGAATGCCAAAGAATGCTCAAAATACCACACAATTGCACTCATCTCACACGCTAGTAAAGTCATGCTCAAAATTCTCCAAGCCAGGCTTCAGCAATACGTGAACTGTGAACTTCCAGATGTTCAAGCAGGTTTTAGAAAAGGCAGAGGCACCAGAGATCAAATTGCCAACATCCGCTGGATCATGGAGAAAGCAAGAGAGTTCCAGAAAAACACCTATTTCTGCTTCATTGACTATGCCAAAGCCTTTGACTGTGTGAATCACAATAAACTGTGGAACATTCTGAAAGAGATGGGAATACCAGACCACCTGACCTGCCTCTTGAGAAACCTCATGCAGGTCAGGAAGCAACAGTTAGAACTGGACATGGAGCAACGGACTGGTTCCAAATAAGAAAAGGAGTACGTCAACGCTGTATATTGTCACCCTGCTTATTTAACTTATACACAGAGTACATCATGAGGAGCGCTGGGCTGGAAGAAGCATAAGCTGGAATCGAGATTGCCGGGAGAAATATCAATAACCTCAGATATGCAGATGATACCACCCTTATGGCAGAAAGTGAAGAGGAACTAAAAAGCCTCTTGACGAAAGTGAAAGAGGAGAGTGAAAAAGTTGGCTTGAAGCTCAACATTCAGAAAACGAAGATCATGGCATCTGGTCCCATCACTTCATGGCAAATAGTTGCAGAAACTGTCGGGAGCTGGCAAGAGAGACCCCGCCCATGACAAGGTCTTGGCTTGAGGAGATGGCACACAAGGCCGTCCTGACGTCCGGGGATTTCTCGGGGCCGCCCTATCATCTACTCCCAGGCCTCCGTCTTTTCTTCTTCTGATGCTTGGTAGTCCTCTGTGCTTTCTAAGAATTCTTCTGACTCATGCTCAAATATCCCCCCTGAAGCCTTTGCATGGCAGCAATACAGTCCCTGAGGGTGTATGGGCCCTAGAAACAGGCCAGGAATGAAGAAAATATTTTTACACAGAACATCCTGATTCTTCTGGCCCTGTTGGGGTTATAATTGTCAGTTTAGAATTTGGAATGCTCAGGACTGCACAAAGCGCCCCCAGCATAAAACTAAGTCTGCTAACCATAGGCCTAAACATTTCACAAGCAAAATAGATACAAAGCCTTTCATGAGTTTAGAAGGGCCCCTTAAAGTGAGATCTTGAGGGAGCTCATGAGACTCTTGGCCTTCCGAGTATATTCCTGAAAAATTCTTTTGTACTTACTTCTGTTTTATAGATCTATGCAGCCTTTGGCACTGGGGAGGCTATCATCTGGGTTCAGATCACATAGCAGGGAACAAATGGATACCGGAACTTTAGAAATCATGAAAGCGAGAGACCACAGTGATCTTAGAATAGCGAACTGAGTGCTGCCATTAGTGTTCAAGTCTGGATGATAAATTCTGTTGTGAATGCAACCTTAGGTAGTGTGGATGGATAGTCTTTAGGGAAATGAACTGTCACAGAGAATACACTGCCTCGGTATGGGTTGCCGTTCATTTTCATAATTGTGGTTTGCAATGAGTGTATCATCCCCAACTGGACCTGCAGAATATTGTGCTGGAGGGTCACTGGCCACATCACTAAGTTCCTTATCAATCCATTTCAGCACCGCAGTCTGTGCTTTTTGTCTGACTCCTCACTGTCTCAGTGTGTCCTCAAAGGTCCGGGCAAACTCCTGATTATCTGGTGGCTGGGAAGGACTATCTCTTCATCTCACACGGGCCCTGCCAGACACAGGTGCCTTCTTAATAAACAGGGAGCTTGGACTGGGGTGGCGTCACTGGCAGAGAGTAGGTGAGGCTGGAGGGGAAGGGGAGACGAGCAGTGGAAACCCTTAGACTCAGACAAGCATCGAGTACCTGAAGGAGACCATCCAAACTAGTGGGTTATATTTTTTTTCCAGATATTCACCCAAGAGTGGGATTGCTGGGTCATTTGGTAGTTCTCTTTTTAGGTTTTGAGGAACCTCCTTACTGTTATCCATGGTGGCTGCACCAATTGACATTCCCACCACAGTGTACAGATCTTGTCCACATGCTCACGGACATTTGTTACTTCTCTTCCTTTTGGATGATAGTCCTTCTGATAGGTATAAGATAATACCTCATTGTGGTTTTAATTTGCATTCATATGATGATTAACAATGTTGAACATCTTTTCATGTGCCTCTCGGCCATTTGTAGATCTTCTTTGGAAAAATGTCTATTTAAGTCTTCTGCACATCTTTTTCTTGATTGTTTTTTAAACTGTTTATATATTTCAGATATTAACCCCTTATTGGTTATATCAGTGGCAAATAGTTTCTCCCATATAGTAGGTTGGCTTTTCATTTTGTTGATGGTTTCCTTTGCTGTGCAAACGCTTTTAACTTCAATTACAACCCATTTATTTGTTTTTGCTTTTATTTCCCTAGCTTTAGGAGACAGATCCAAAAAAATATTGTTATGATTTATGTCAAAGAGTGTTCTGCTCATATTATCTTCTAAGTGTTTTATGGTTTCCACTCTTATATCTAGGTCTTTAATCCATTTTCAGTTTACTTTTGTATATAGTGTTAGAGAATATACTGATCACATTCTTTGAGAGCTACATGTCAAAGAATGAGATTAGAGCATAAATACAATTTGGTAATGTCAGAAAATTAAATGTGCTTTTACATTTGAGCCACTACTTCGGTGTTTTCAGAAATTAACTCTGAAGAGTTATCCACAACCATATGAAAATACGTAAATGTCCGTGCACATGTTAATTGAAGGAACATGATATATCCACAGAGTGCAGTACTATGAAGCTATAAAAAGGAATGAGTACAATTTTGTAAACTAATAAGGATGCTTCCATGATAGATACAGATATGTAAATGAATGTGGGAATTTCGGGCTAATGTCAGTGATACAAAGTCCAGTGCCTTCCAATCTGGTATGAAGAGGCTTTGAGAGCTGAAGAAAGGAGAGCCAGAGCTGAAGCCAGGGTTCCTACGGTGCCAGGGCCAGTGCACTTTCCGGGGCATGTCCAAAGCTCCTCCTACCCCTATTGAAGTCTGAGCAGATACTTCACATTGCATTTCAAGAAAGCAGGCAATCTTCCAACGAGCGGAGGGCCAAGGTGGGGCTCATGGAAATTCAGCATGTAAGATATTTGTGTTCCTATACAATATACACAAATTGCAGATTTTTCTTTTTTTCTGTTTTTAAAAGTTGTTCCTTTTAATTAAAGATGTGTTTAGCTTCAGAGTCTAAGTACACTAATGGCACAGCTCCCACATGTACTGTGGATTATCAAGTTGAAAGAAAATAATTTTCCTATTATATAGCACAGACTGAAATCCTTGAATCATTTCTAGTCATTTGGAACAAGACAACATGATATTGAAATATGGATTTATTGTGATAATGGAAAATTTTCCACAGTGAAGTCTGTGTGATTATCAGACACAGAAAAATAAAATCTTAAGAGGTATGTTTGTTTTAGTCTTTCTTTGTAAAATTGACGTTTATTTACCTGGATTGGCTTAGCTTATTTAAGCATGTGGGAGAAGTGAAATCCTAGTAAAATTGATTTCTTGCACACTTGCACAGCTGTTGCTGATGCTAAGTCACTTCAGTCGTGTCTGACTCTGTGTGACCCCATAGACGGCCTCCTACCAGGCTCCCCCGTCCCTGGGATTCTCCAGGCAAGAACACTGGAGGGGGGTGCCATTTCCTTTTCCAATGCATGAAAGTGAACAGTGAAATTGATGTCGCTCAGTCGTGTCCAACTCTTAGCGACCTCATGGACTGCAGCCTACAAGGCTCCTCCGTCCATGGGATTTTCCAGGCAAGAGTACTGGAGTGGGGTGCCATTGCCTTCTCCAACACTTGCACTATAATTGTTCAAATATCAATTTAGCATCTGCTCTTTGGAAGGCTTCTGGGTGGTTTTGGGGAGGCTAAGGAAAATAAACCCAACCATTTCCTATAGAATTCTAGAGTCTAAGAGAACAATTCATATGAAGTAGCTCGTGAACAAAGACCTAGGGGCCCAATAAAAATGAGGAGTAAGGAGGTGAGGGGACTGAAGGCTTCCTCATGAGGAGTCTAGTGTAAATACACTGAAGCAAGGCACTTGGAGACTTAAGGACAATAAAAGTCTGGCAGTGGAAGGTAGTTTTAAGTTAGGCTCCATGGTGAACCCACCAGGGAGGCTGGGGAAACCCTGAATAGGGGATCAGACCCTCAGATGGCGGGTCTCAAAGTTGAGAGACTTAAGCCTGGAATGGAAAACTACCCTGAACAATCGCTTTGGAATTATGGGGCTACCCAGGTGGCTCAGTGGTAAAGAACCTGCCTGCCAATGCAGGAGACATGGGTTCAATCCCTGGGTCAGGAAGATCCCTTGGAGGAGGAAATGGCTGCCCAATCCATATTTTTGCCTAGAGAATCCCATGGACAGAGCAATCTGTTCAGTCCCTGGGGGAGAAAAGGGTCAGACACGACTGAGTGACTAAACAGCAACATGAGTAGACCAGAGAGAAATCCCCCCTGGGTGGGGATGGAATGTGCCCTGTGCTCCTGTCCCAGTGCACGCAAACACAGTGCACAACCTAGATGTCCATGCACGTCATCTCCAAGGAGACTGTGAAATAAAAGTAATAGCAGAATGAACCTGGAAACTCAGAGGCCAGTGGGCTGACACTCTGCTGTGGGTTGTGGAGACAGAGCTCATTTTATTGAAAGGGACTTCCATTCAGTGTTTTTGGCTATGTTGATAATTCCACAAAGTCTGTGAGATGAGTGTATTTTAGGTGATGGTGAAATTGATGAAGATAGGGGCTTATTTTATTTAGTTACTTGTTTATTTGGCTATGCTTGCTCTTATCTTTGGCACACAGGGTCCCCGATCTTGCTTGCAGCCTGAGAGTTCTTTAGTTGCGGCATGAGGAATCTTTCAGTTGTGTCATATAGGATCTTTAGTTGTGGCATGGGAACTATTACTTGTGGTGTATGGGTCTAGGTCCCTGATCAGGTATGGAACCCAGGCACACTGCATTTGGAGCACAGATTCTTAGCCACTTAGCTACTGGGTCACTAGGCAAGTCTCTGCTGCTGCTGCTAATTCACGTCAGTCATGTCCGACTCTGTGCGACCCCATAGACGGCAGCCCACTAGTCTCCCCATCCCTGGGTTTCTCCAGGCAAGAACATTGGAGTGGGTTGCCACTTCCTTCGCCAATAAATTTAAGTGAAAAGTGAAAGTGAAGTTGCCCAGCAGTGTCCAACTCTTAGCGACCCCGTGGACTATAGCCTGCCAGGCTTCTCCATCCATGGAATTTCCCAGGCAAGAGTACTGGAGTGGGGTGCCATTGCCTTCTAGAGGCAAGTCTCTAGGAGTTGTTTAAATGAAAGAGCAGCTTGGAAGGAAGAAAGAGTTAGTCTCAGAACCAAATTCTAGATTATCTGAATTTCGTTCAGTTAAATTACCACCACACTTAAAATATGATTTAGTAGAGGAAATAAAAGATTCTTTCGAAACAGAATTTTGGACTGATTTGGTGTTCTATGTCCAAGAATGCCACAGATTCTCTGACATCTGCTGGATTTAAAACATTCGTCAGGTTCGGTGGTATCCTCCAAGATGAAAATAATCATTATCAGGGTAAAAACAGATATGGTGTAAAGTCTCAGTGTGGTCCAGGCACTGTCCCAGGTGCTTTAGCTACATGCCACTAGCCCTCCAAAAGCCACTTCACCTGAGGCTCCCAGAGTTTGGGGACTGACCCAAGTCCAGACAACTGATTAGAGACAGAGCTGGGACTAGAGCGCTGCTCTGAATTTGTCCACACGCGAACCCTTCCATTTGTCCCGGCCTGAGGTGCTCATGAGTCAGTTAATTCACTGTCTTCTAGTGCTCCAAAATGTATCTTGAGTGACAGAAGGAAGGACTCTGTGACCAAAACACTGGGATGGAATACATAGCCACGGCAATACAAACACCAAAATAATTAAGAGGTATGAATAAAGGAAAGAAGGAGATAATGCTCAGTAACCACATGATCATCTGCCTGTGCAAATTCAGACACCCTCAAGCGATCGAGGCCTTACAAGATTCTCTGACGCTATCCTTCTATGTAGAAAGTAAACACTCTATTTTTTAATTAAAAATATTTATTTATTTCTTGGCTGCGCTGCATCTTAGTTGGGACACTCGGAATCTTTGACGCCACATGCAGGCTCTTTAGCAGCGGCATGTGACGTTTTTTGTTGTGGCACGTGAACTCTTAGTTCTGGCACGTGTAATCTAGTTACCTGTCCAGGGATTGAACCCAGCCAGGCCCTGTGCATTGGGAGTGCAGAGTCTTAACCACTGGACAAACAGGGAGGTGCCAGGAGTAAATATTTTAGAACTACCCTAAACCTAGTGGCTCAGAAAGTAAAGAATCCACGTGCAGTGTGGGGGTCCTGGGTTCGATGTCTGAATTTGGTACATCCCCTGGAGGAGGGTATGGCCACACACTTCAGTATTCTTGCCTGGAGAATCCTCATGGACAGAAGAGCCTGGTGGGCAACAGTTTGGGGTCCCAAAGAGTCAGACGTGACTGTGCGACTAAGCCCACACCCTAGATCTGGCTGAAGAGAAGGAATGTATCAGCACTTTTTCTCTGACAGCATAACATCTGTGCTGAGTTCCTTGATTTCTGCTCCATTTTCCTATTTTGGGACCGAGTCCCCTTTTCTCCAAGATTTTCTAGAGGGTATCTTCTCAATGTGTGTAGGAAATTGCATTCCCCAGGAAACCTTTAATCAAGGCACAGAAGCTGTTATGGGAACCTCCATGAAGGAGGACTGAGGAGACAATCACCCCTGAGTATAGTGGTCACCCAGAGACTAAGAAGAGGAATTAGATCAGTAGAAGGAGCAGTCCCAGGCTGTGGTAGATGGAGTGAGGATGCTGCGCAAGAGGAATCGGAAGGACTCGAGTTGCATCCCTACTGTCTGTTGTCAGAGGCCCCAATGGACTACGATCACACGAGGATCACCCTGACTTCCCACTTGGAATTCTCAGGAGACTAGGACCTTGACATAAGACAGGCAGCTTCATAAAGCAGAGAGTGGAGTTCCAGGATATGTGTACACATATGTGTCAATGTGAGGACCTGAACGTGGACTCATGGTGGCACACACTATAAAAGGCGGCCCTGGATGATATCTGAGGCTGTGCTCCCCAGGAAGCGCTGGGGACAGATGTCAGGTTGATTTCAGTCTGGGAAGGCTCAGTGAGGTGAGAACTCTGTCTAATAGGATCAGCCTCCGTTTCACAGAGGAATGGGCCTGAGCCCAAGCAGGACCTCAGATGACAATGCTGACTGTTAGAGGGGAACGCTAGAGAGGGAGTCAAACAGAATTCTGTAAATTCTTAGCCCCGAGAGACCCAGAAGAGCTACTTCTGAGTGGTCCCCTCATTGCACCTGTGTGATCTCAGGGAGGGCAGGGCCTCCTCTAGCAGGATTAGGCCCCAGATCTGCAGAGGGAGACGTCTTGACCATCAGTCAGTCAGTCAGTTCAGTCGCTCAGTCGTGTCCGACTCTCCGCGACCCCATGAATCACAGCACGCCTGGCCTCCCTGTCCATCAGCAACTCCCGGAGTTCACTCAACCTCATGTCCACAGAGTCGGTGATGCCATCCAGCCATCTCATTCTCTGTCGTCCCCTTCTCCACCCGCCCCCAACCTTTCCCAGCATCAGAGTCTTTTCCAGTTAGTCAACTCATCGCATGAGGTGGCCAAAGTATTGGAGTTTCAGCTTTAGCATCAGTCCTTCCAATGAACACCCAGGATTGAAGTGAGGACCATCAGGGCTAGTGTGATGGCCTCCCCGAAAAGAGGGCGGCTCACAGAGTGGCGCCCCTCCTGACAGGCAGAGATGCTAAGAGCAGTGCCCTGACTCCCCCGACTAGGGACTCAGGGAGGTGCGGGCTTTGTTTGGGGGCTGGAGGACTTGGATTCCTAGATGCAGACGTCCCGGGCTCTGAGACACTGTGCAAGGAGGACCCAGGGACGGATGAAGATTGAGCTAGCGGGGTTCCCGTAGCGCCTTGCCCTGCCGTCATCGCCGGGAGACCCCACGTAGGACCGTACGCAGCTCCCTTCCATTTCCGCGTCAAAGGCGAGGAGCTTGACCGGGAGTCGTGGTGTCTCTTCGGTGGAGATTCAGTGTCCAGGACTTGTCCGGAACCGAGGTGAGGACCGGAATGTAACTGAAGGGTCTGTGCGAACCCACTGTTAAGAAAAGTGACCCAGCCGCATCCCACCACTGTGATCTGGCCCTTTCGAGTCCCTCAGAGCTATCGGCTGAATGCGGTCTAGCACGTCTCGGGTGAAGGCATTGGTCTGAGGGGGTAGGCCCGGATGTCCTAGATGAGGGCCCTGAGGGCTGATGAGCAGACTTGGACACCGCATGGGGGCCACACTGAGCGGCTCCCCTGAACCCAGCTGTGGGAGGCCCCACGTGGAGCTGGCAGACCGTGGTGCCCCTTGTCGTTTGCTGGAGGTGGTATCAGGGAGGTGAGAACCTTGCTCTAAAGGAATCCACCCAGTTCAACAGAGGGACCTAGTCCCCAACACGATTCATGGTTGTGACGCTGAGTGAGGATGGGGGCTCCTCCCATACGAAACGGAGTTTCAATCGGGCATTTGGACATGACACTTCCCAGATCACCTCCGGGAAGTGAGAGACCAGGTCAAGGCGGGGAGCGTCAGGTTGGGAAGGGAGAGTTTCCGGTTCCCTGGTGGGATGGTGAGAACCTCGGGGGCTGTGGGGATGTTCCACACCACATCATTCAGACCACATCCTGCCTGTCATCATCCCTTTGAGAGCTCAAGGATACGTGGCGGTTCCCACTGCGGGCTAAAGGGGAAGCAACTGCCCTCAGACCAGTCCTCCCTGGTCCGAGGGGTGTGGTCAGCAGATTGAGAAATCTTAGACCCTGTCATAAATCAAATGTGGGCCTTGGTTGCGTCTATGTCCTGGCTATAGTAAAGAGTGCTGCAACGAACATTGGAGTACAAGTGTTTTTTAAGTTACTGTTTCCTCAGGGTATATGCCCAGTAATGGGATTGTTGGCTCATGTGGTAACTTTAGTCCTAATTTTTATGCAGAGTGAATTAAGCCAGCATTGCATATTAACGCATATACAGGGATTTCGGAAAGGTGGTATTGCTGAACCGACTTGCAGGGCAGCAGTGGAGTTGCAGACATAGAGAACAGAGTCGGGGATGCTGGGGGAAAGAGAGGGAGGGACAGACTGAGAGAGTAACATTGAAAGCATACCCATTACCTTATGTAAAATAGATAGCCGGTGGGAATTAGTCGTATGACACAGAGAGCTGTAACCCAGTGCTCAGTGATAGCTTAGAGGAGTGGGATGGGGTGGGAGGTGGGAGGGAGTTTCAAGAGGGAGGGGACATAAGCTATATCTATGGTTCATTCATACTGAGGTGTGGCTGAAACAAACACAATACTGTAAAGTGATTATCCTCCAATTAATAGTACATAAATGTAATTTTAAAAAGACATAGAGAAGAAAAGAGAAGCAAAACAATATCAATATTATAGACCTTGAACTGGGATCTTGTGTGGGACCACAGGGACATCAACCTGCCTGTAACAGCACCTGTTCTTAGAAGACTGTAAGGTCATTTTACTTCCTCCTGTTGGGACACAGGGTGATTGGCTTTTACTATCACACAGGCATCAGTTCAGGAGAAAGTGGAGCTTCTCTGCCTGGAGCCCAATTGAGGAACCTGCGTGAGTATTCAGTGCATTTATCCCAACCCTTGGATTTCAGCCCAGGAAATCTCAGGGAAGGACTGTCAGGTTGAGCATCTACATCACTGCTGTATATCAAGTCGAGGGGAGGGGAAATGTCTAGTCTGAAGGTGCAGCCACCAGTCAGCAAATGGAGAATGATGCCCAGTGTTTTAAGGAGCCAAGGTAAGGACCTTGAATGATGATCCCAGTGAACTCAGGATGGAGCAACACCCTACTGAGCTCTCAGCACTGGGCATCCCCTGGGAGGGAGGTGGACTGAGACATGCCTTCACTTGATTCTGGATCATGTGGAGGTCTTGAGTGTCTGCATCAGAGTAGCAGAGGGAAGGGTGCCCAGGCTCCGCCAGGTCTTGACATTGTAATACTAAAGATGAGCTGAGAGGACCCCACTGCTGGGACATGCTGTCACCTCAGTGAATCCAAAGCAGGGCTGAGAGGACACAGAGGAAACGTAAGGCCTCTGTTCTTCCTCTGTGGGATGTTGTGGGGACAGGCTGAGCAGGAAACCAGGAGTCTTGTGGGTTCCTAGGGCAGTGTCCTCAGGACACCTGCAGAGGCGGCCTTTGATAAAGTCAAGGTGGAATCTCCCTCTTTTAAGGTGCGCATGTCACCTCATTCTCCATCATCCAGGTGCCCCAATCTCCTGACCTTTGGCCCAGACTCCTGCCTGCGGTCCCATCCACCGCCGTCATGCCCCATGGGCAAAAGAGTAAGGTCCGTGCTCGTGAGAAACGTCGCCAGGCCCGGGCTGAGACCCAGGGTCTTCATGATCAGGCCACCGCGTCTGTGGGAGAAGAGACCACCTCCTCCTCCCCTCCTGATTCAGAGAGCGCTCCCTCAAGCTCGTCTGCTGCTGGCTTCCCCAAGGGGCCTCGGAGAGCCCAGGGCACCACCAGTGCTGCTGCAGGTGCTATATGCAAAAGATCTGCTGTCGTTGGCGCAGTGCGCTCGAGATCTGGTGTAGGTGCTGCAGCGCGCTCGAGATCTGGTGTAGGTGGCGAGGGCCGAGTTCAGGAAGGTGAAAATTCCTCCCAGGCTTCCACTGCTTCTGAGAGCTCTCACACAGATCCTCTGAACGAGAAGACACAGATATTGGTGAAGTTCCTGCTGTATAAGTATAAGATTAGGCAGCTCATTAAGAGATCTGAAATGCTGAAGGTAATCAATAGAAAGTGCAGGAAGCAATTCCCTGAGATCCTCCGCAGGGCCTCTGAGCACGTGGAGATGGTGTTTGGCCTGGTGCTGAAGGAAGTCAGGCCCAACAGTCACTTATATACCCTGGTGAGCAACCTAGATCTCAGCGACAGTGAATCCTTGAGAGGTGACTTGGGGCTGCCGAAGAATGGTCTCTTGATGCCTCTGCTGTGTGTCATCTACCTGAGTGGCCACCGCGCCTCTGAGGAGCAGATCTGGATGTTCCTGAATATTCTGGGCATCTATGATGGAAGAAGTCACTTCATCTTTGGAGACATCAGGAAGCTCATCACAGAAGATCTGGTGCGGGAAGAGTACCTGGAGTACCGCCAGGTGCCTGGCAGCGATCCCCCTCGCTATGAGTTCCTGTGGGGTCCTAAAGCGCTCACGGATACCAGCAAGATGAAAGTCCTGGAGTTTCTGGCCAAGGTCAATGATACGGTCCCTGCTGCCTTCCTGCCGCATTACGGGGAGTCTTTCAGACAGGAAGTAGAGAGCACCGGGGCCAGAGCTGCAGCCAGGATTGGCACTTCTGCCTCGGGCATGGCTGGCACGTTTGCCTGGGCTACTGCAGGCACGTCTGCCTGGGCTAGTGCAGGCACGTCTGCCTCGGTCTGGGATGGCCCTTCTGCTGCAGCCCAGGCTGAGTATCCTGCCTCAGCCAGGGCTGGCCTTTCTGCTGCAGCCAGCGCTGGCCCTTGTGCCTCAGCCAGTGCCCATGCCAGGGCCACATCCAGCCGCTCATCTCGCCCCTAGTGTGGTCTGAAGCCCGTTCTTCCCTCTGTGGTCAGAAAAACCTGTCAACTTGTGTTCCTGTAGACTCCACCCCCCCCCCCCCCGCAGTTTTCTGTTCTTTCTTTTTTCCACAGAAAGTTTCTTTAGGTTCATGATATAAGTATTTGAATAACATGGGTCACACACAGTTTGCTGTTTGTCAAATTTTGTGATCCCAGATGAGAAAAACATCACTTTAGGATAAGAATATCCTTAGAAATGTGAAAGACACCACAATAATAGAAGCTCAGATCATAGATACATAGAGAGATAGCTGAAAGGTCTTCAATTTTTGGTTTGCTTTACTCTCTGTTTAGTCTCCCATTTTATAAATATAAAAGCTGTACAGTTGGATCTGCTTATGGTTTTCAAGACTGTTGGAGAATAAAAATGATAGCAAATGATTTATTTGTGGCTCTTCTTTTACACAGACACTAATTGAGCATCCGCTGTTAAGAAGTCTTTCATGCCTATACTGGCGATGTTTAGTCAAAGAAACTCCCAGTCTCTGCCCGTTCAATTATAGTTTCCAGGGAAGCTGTCATTCTGTGGAAGAGGCTGAGATACTCTCTACTTCAAGAAGAACAAGAAAGAAGCAGGGTAAAGAGCGGGTGGAGAGAATATATTACTTTGGTTTCATTGCTAAGCAGAATTTTGGCTGATTGCGGAGGTTGGGTCATTTTTTTTTTTCTTTCAGTAAGAAGGCTGCTTAGTTTCTGACATCTGATAGATGCAGAAAAAAAAGAAAAACCCAGCTGATGTAACATCTGAGGTCACGATAATCGTAATAACTGCGATTGCCCCGAATTTCTCAGTAGAGACAGGTGCTGTGACAGATGCTTTCCATAAATAGATATATTCCACCAGTCTGACAAGGCGGGGTTTATCCAACTCACTTCATACTGGAGAGCGCGCGGCTCATCGAGTTAAGAGTTTGGTTTTGTGCCACAATACTTAAGGCTGGTAAATGACCGAGCTGGGACTAGACTCCTGCTCTAAACTACTGTAGCATACATACTGTTCTTCTCCCCCCACCCTGAGACACACCCTTGTCTTTGCTTTTAAACACGTACTTTTAACATTTGATATTTCATTTCCTTTTCCTTATTTATTTATTTGGCTGTGCTAGATCTTAGTTGTAGCACATGGGGTCTGCTTCCCCGACCAGGGATGGAACCTGGGCCCCCTGCATTGGGAGCCTGGCGTACTAGCCACTGGGCCACGAGGAGAGTCCTCACCCTGTATTTTCACTTCAGTGTTTTTCTCAGTACTTCAAAATTTGACCTAGGTGATAAAAAAGAACGCCCTTGTGTTCAAACTACTAAATATATTTAACTAGAAATATGTATCCCTTATTCGTTCAGTTCAGTTCTGTCGCTCAGTCGTGTCCGACTCTTTGCGACCCCATGAACCACAGCACGCCAGGCCTCCCTGTCCATCACCAACTCCCGGAGTTCACTCAAACTCATGTCCATCGAGTCGGTGATGCCATCCAGCCATCTCGTTCTCTGTCGTCCCCGTCTCCTCTGCAAGGAGATCCAACCAGTCATTCTAAAGGAGATCAATCCCTTATTCATTACTCATAGATAAATGAAAGAGACAGTATTCGGGGACAGTATAAGCATGTATATTGGCCATGTTAGATAACCTCTGAAGACCAAGGGCTCTCCCTATCATGCTTACAGTCTCTTGTCTGTAGAAAGTAAATCTACCAGAACAGAAATGACATGAGAACCTTCACCTGGCTGATGAGATAGATTCATGCACTTTTTTTCTCTGATGGATGACCACCTGTCCTGGAATCCTGCCTTGGGCTGTAGCTTCTCCATCTCCTATCTCCATCTCCTGGGACAAGGGCCCATTCATTCTCTGTAGCACTGCGGAGCAAACAAAGTTCAAGAGTTTGCAGAGATGTGGGATATCCCCAGAAGCCTTTAATCCAAGACACAGAAAGCAAGATGAGGACCCCATGTAGGAGGATTGAGGAGAGCAACACCCCAGAATATGGGGGTTGGTCACTGGGACAGCGCTCCCAACTGCTCTCAGTCACAGGGGATCTCAGAACTGTTAGGCTAAGCGTAGCCTCGCTTATGGAGAAGGCAATGGCAAGCCACTCCGGTTCTCTTGCCTAGAAAATCCCATGGATGGAGGAGCCTGGTAGGCTGCAGTCCGTGGGGTCGCTAAGGGTTGGACTCGACTGAGCGACTTCAGTTTCACTTTTCACTTTCACACATTGGAGAAGGAAATGGCAATCCACTCCAGTGTTCTTGCCTGGAGAATCCCAGGGACGGGGGAGCCTGGTGGGCTTCCGTCTGTGGGGTCACACAGCGTCAGACACGACTGAAGTGACTTAGCAGCAGCAACAGTAACAGCCTCGCTTATTCTTCAGGCATCTCAGAGACCTAAGAAACTTGTTCTCGGTGCAGAGTTCTGAGGTTGGTAGAGGAGAGAGGATCAATCTCTCAGAAATGACGGTGATTAACCTGAATGAGGGTAATGGAAAGATGCAGCCAATTAGTAGGAAGCAATATACTTGTCCTCAGTGGCAAGCCCATGAAGTCCAGAACAATCCGGGCTGCTATGGTTAACACTTTCAGCTCAGGTCCCAGGAAGGTGGGGACTTTGGGACTCAGCAGAGAATAGAGCCCCACGAAGGTACACAGTCAAACTGAGGACCCAGGGTGTGCGCATGAAGCCGCTCAACCCCAGTCAACGGGGCTTCACTTAGTCCCTCTGCTCCAGTTAGCCCTGGGAGGCACTGGTAAGTGCTGGCCAGCTCAAGGGCCCCCTGACTTCTGCCTGGAGGGTTTCAGGGAGATGACCTTGGTTTATAGGCTGGCTCTTCATCAGAGAGTAGAAATCCCAGGCATGACAGTGGCACACTCTTGTCTGAGGAGTGCGGCAGGCAGCTACCCCATTACAGAGAAATTCTTAGAAAGTCCTGCAAATGTAATGGGCCCTGGGAGGGAACAGGCAGAACTTTCAGACTAGGTTTATCCCTTATTTTCTGAAGGCGAATGGCTTCAGGGCCTTAAAGTCCTTGGGCTAATGGAGGAGGCCTCATTTAGCTGAGGAAGGGTCCCCAGTTCCTAATAGTAGTCAACTGATGGCAATGACTGACAATGAAGGCTCCCTCCCAGAAAGAAGGGGGCCGCGGAGGGCACTGTCCCTGTTAGGCCTGAGACTGTGCCACTTAGGCCTGGTGACATGGTGAGTCCCACTCCCTTCCTCCCAGAGGATCACATGGCAGTGATGAACCTCATCCTGATCGAAGGGAGCGACCACAGGTCAGCAGAAGGACGATTTCCAGATTGTACCAGAAGGTAAGGACCCTGATGACCGAAAAGACCATCCGTCGCAAAACAGTGGGGGCAGAACATAGTCCTTCCACTACTGTTAGCCTCGGAAGACCACAGACTGTTGTGGCCCGATGAGGCAAACTCCACTTCTTCCTTGGGGGCCTTGGGGAATTGGGGGCCTGAGGGGAGAAGGTTTAGGCCAAGTCAGGGAATATTTCCAGGTTATTTCCCAGTCAGGGTGAGGACGGTAAAACTGTTTTAATACACATACCAGGATGGCCACGCAGAATCGTCCCTACTGTCAGGCTAGAAGGCCACAGTGAGAGTTGTCATTCCAAGGGGCCCTTCAGTTCTGACCGAGGAGTAGCAGGAAAGTTAGGGTTTTGTTCTGATGGTGGTCGTTTCATGTCAACAGAGAGTGGGGGGTTGTGGGCTTGGCTAAGAGTCAAATTTGGGACCCTGACTTGGGACCCTGAGAGGAACCATCTGTCATCCTCAAGGAGCTTGCCACAGCTTTCATTCTTGTGAGACCATGGGCAGGGGTGGCTAGATAAGGCCGCCTTATCTCAACTCACAGGGAGGTATGGGTCTTACTCTGAGGAGATAGGCCTCAGGTCAAGAAAGAGGGGATTCCCCAGGTCCCACCAGAAGTCAAATTGTGAAGCCCGAGTGAAGACTGAGGGGTCTACTCATCCCTGAATAGAGGGGAGAAAAGAGAGTCATGCCTTACTCTTTGATGTCAGTTCTACAAAGCTCAGGGGAAGACTGTCAGGTAAGGCTCTCCCTGACTTCTTACACCAGGGCTGCTGCTTCTTGTTGAATCGCTAAGTCATGTCTGACTCTTTTGTGACTCCATGGACTGTAGCCCACCAGGCTCCTTTGTCCATGGGATATTCCAAGGAAGAATTCTAGGGTGGGTTGCCATTTCCTCCTCCAGGGGATCTTCCTGACCCAGAGACTGAGTCTGAGTCTCCTGCAGCTCCTGTTTCACAGGCGGATCCTTTACTGCTGAGCCACCAGTGAAGCCCTATATCAGGCCTAAGGGAGGTCAGATCTTTGTTGGAAAGTACAGCCACCAGTCATGAGAAGGGAGGGATATGGTGCCTGCAGGTCAGGGTGGCAGAAGCTTCCCAGTTACCACTACATGCAACCAGTCCTTCCAGACAGGGCTTGTCAGACTCCCTTCACAGGTAAAGAGCCCAAGGCTCTCTCAGAAGGTTTCATGACGTGACAACCTTTTCCATGGCTGGTAAGTGAGAGGGATGGTCGTAGGTCCTTGATCTGAGTTAGACTAAAGCTCAGCCTCTCACTCCTGCAAGCCTGATCTGACCTTGTGCCCTTAATTCCCTTTTTATTCTCCTTACTGTGAAATGTATGAAGCATTAAGAAGAGGGACTCTCAGGTCGAACTATTGTATTGTAATACATAGCCGGAGCCATAATAATAATAATAATGCCAAAATAAATGTGACATATGAAGAAAGGAAAAAAGAGATAGTATTTGCTGACAATAGGATCATCTATGCATACATATGAGGTTTCAAACTTCTTAAAAGATCTGAAAGTTTTAAGTTTCAGATAAGCTTATAAGATCAGTAAGGGACTCAAAAAAATCATCTCACAGCCATTTCTTTGTACAAAGAAATATCTATTAGATCTAAAATATAAAGTTTCCTTATTAGAGCAGAAGTTGCCTGAGAAGTCTGGGTGAAGGAGAGAAGGGACAGGTTACCACGTTTTGTTTCTCTCACAGGTCTCCACCTGGGCCCGCTTATTTATGTCATGGATTTCCCATCTCTTATCACTCCTAGGACAGGGATTCCTTCTCTGCAAGGTTTGGAGTACGGAAACTGATCGGGGCTTTTCAGGGATGTGGCATTTCGAAGTGAAGTGAAGTGAAGTCGCTCAGTCGTGTCCGACTCTTTGCGACCCTGTGGACTGTTGCCTACCAGGCTCCTCCATCCGTGGGATTCTCCAGGCAAGAGTACTGGAGTGGGTTGCCATTTCCTTCTCCAGGGATCTTCCCAACCCAGGGATTGAACCTGGGTGTCCTGAATTGGAGGCAGACGCTTTAACCTCTGAGCCACCAGGGAAGCCCAAAGAAGCCTTTAATCAAAGGGGCAAGGGCCTATAGGAGGACAACCATACATCTCGACTGAGGAAAGCACACCCAAGAATATTAGGTGTAAGAAGGCTCCAGGCAGAGCTCTCAAGCTGAACGGGTCTTTTCTCTGTTGTCTCAGTACCGTTGTCAGGGACTTGAAACCTTTTGTCTAAGGAGGGCAATCTCAGGTCAGAGTAGGAACTGTCAGATATATATGTGAAGCCCCTTAAAAAGAAGTGAAAGAAATAGCCACCCAGAACCACTGGGATTGTGTAGCATCCAATTGCCACTGTCAGCCCTCGGAGGTCCTGAATTCCATCATAAGATGAGGCAGAGAGAGGCTTTGAGACCGGAGAAAGACAGAGTGCTACTGCCATGGGCAGGGCACGTTCCAGTACCGAGCCTGCCAGCTCCTCCCACATAGTGACATCCAGGGCAGATCCTTCATCTTGTGGTTGAAAAGAGAAGTAAGTATTCCAAGTGATTGAGTGCCAAGGTGGATCTGAAGGGAACACATTTTATGTCTTTTTTTGTTCTTGCTTGACCTCAGTAACTGGGAGATGTATCTTTTCCTGTTTAGGGCTTTCTTTGTGGCACTGTTGAAATACTCTACTTGTAATTGAAGGTTAATTCAACTTCCGTATTTGTGTTTATGAACGAAGTATATCCCATTTATTGCTGTATTTCAGTATAAGTACAAAGGTTTTTATATTTTGTATGCTGCTACTGCTGCTGCTAAGTCACTTCAGTTGTGTCCGACTCTGTGTGACCCCATAGACGGCAGCCCACCAGGCTCCCCCATCCCTGGGATTCTCCAGGCAAGAACACTGGAGTGGGTTGCCATTTCCTTCTCCAATGTGTGAAAGTGAAAAGTGAAAGTGAAGTCGCTCAGTCATGTCTGACTCGTAGCGACCCCATGGACTGCAGCCTACCAGGCTCCTCCGTCCATGGGATTTTCTAGGCAAGAGTACTGGAGTGGCTTGCCATTTTATAATGAGTCAGAAATCCTTGAATCTCCTTTTGTGGTTCAGAACAAGATGACAGGTCAAGAGAATTGGGAGTTTCTTGCCAATGATAAGGGACAGTGAGTGAAATTGTTCATATCAGGAAATTTAAAAAAGGGTCTTGTCTGTGTGGCATCTGCAATACGGTGGAACAGGAATTCCCAGCCCCTGTTTCCCCTCAGCAACCCAGATTTTAAAATTATATAAGTAGCAAAATAACCTTTATAGAAAGTCCAGAATCCAATTAAGAAATTGCAGTACCACAGGAAAGCATAAAACTTAGATCAGCTGCACTTGAAATGGGTAAGCACAACGCGTACACACACACACACACACACACACACACACATACACACACACACACACACACACACACACACACACACATGGACCATGAATAGCACTATTCATCTCTGAGGAACAGTTTCTATACTAAACAGTTATCTCAAAAAATGTGATCACCAATGGTTCACAGCTATTTCTTCCTCTGTTTAGTATGATACCGTAAACTTTGAGTAACACAATAGGACTCATATGAAGTGCCGCTAGTGGTGCTGGAAGTGCTCTCAGGAAGCTGAGAGAAGTCATGACATTATACAAAAAAGTTGCATTGCTCGTTGTATACCGCTTTGGATCTGCAGTCGTGGTTGCCACCATTTCAAGATGAATGAATCCAGCATAAGGACTACTGTAAGAAGAAGAAGAAAAGGAAATTTATGAAGCCATCACTGCAGCTACACCAGCAGGTGTGAAAATCTTGTGCTTTTTGTGAAATGCGTTCTTATCTTGTATTAAAAATACAGTTTGTGTGTGGGTGCATGGTTGCTATAAGCAAGGCATATCTATAGACTCTAATATGATTGAAGGAAGGATTGGGGGTGGGAGGAGACGGGGACGACAGAGAATGAGATGGCTGGATGGCATCACCGACTCGATGGACATGAGTTTGAGTGAACTCCGGGAGTTGGTGATGGACAGGGAGGCCTGGCGTGCTGTGATTCATGGGGTCGCAAAGAGTCGGACACGACTGAGCTACTGAACTGAACTGAACTGAAAGCAAAAGTGGGTGAAGGACCTAAAATTGGAAAATTTAATGCCAGCAAATGATGATCTGATAATTTCAGAAAGAGGTTTGACTTAAAAATATCAAAATAATCGGGGAAGCATCTTTAGCAAACAAGAGGCAACAGGTGGTTTCCCATATGTCATTAAGAAACTCACGGGGTATTAATTTTGTATCCTGCAACTTTACCAATTCATCGATGAGCTCTAGTAGTTTTCTTGAAGCAGCTTTAGGCTTTTCTATGTCTAGTATCATGTCATCTGCGAACAGTGCCAGTTTTACTTCTTTTCCAACTTGGATTCCTTTTATTTCTTCTGTTCTCTGATTGCCACGGCTAGGACTTCTGAAATCATGTTGAGTAAAAGTGGAGACAGTGGACGTCTTTGAAATTTTCATATTAAGTGAAGTCAGACAAAGACAAATATCACATCACTCAAATGTGGACATATAATTTTAAAAAGTGATAGAAATAAACTTATTTACAAAATAGAAAAAGAATGAACAGATATCAGAAATGAACCTATGGTTACCAACAAGTAAACATGGCAGGGAGGGTTAAATCAGGAGCTTGGGATGAACACAGAAACAGTACTGTATTTAAGATAGATAGCCAGAAGGATCTATTGTATAGAACAGGAAAGTCAATGTTCTGTGATAACTTATATGAGGAAAGATTCTCTAAAAGGATGCATATATGTATATGAATAACTGAATCACTGCAGTACACCTGAAACTAACACAACACTGTAAATCAAATATACTACAATAAAATTTAAAAAAGAAAATCACTGAGAAGAAAGGAGATCTGTCTGGACAGATGAACGCGCCCTATTCTGGACAAAATGCCACAAAGTACATGCATTGGTAAGGAAGGGAAATGAGCTCCAGGATTTGAGACAGAAAGAGATAGGCTGATTCTATGATTTTGAGCAAATGTCGTCAGGTTTTTGTGCAAATGATCAGGACTCCCCTTACCTATAGAGCTGCTAACCCTGAGCCTTTAAGGGAAACGATAAACACCATCTGTCAGTGTTTCAGTTGTACAGCAAGAAGGCTGGGCAGCAGGAACCCTTTGGGCGGATTGGTTTCATCAGTGCTTCGACCCTGGATGCAGAAAGTACCTTGCCACTAAGGGACTGCCCTTAAAATTCTTTTGATACTGGACAGTGCCTTGGCCACCCAGAACCCTGTGAGTTCAACAATGAAGGCTTCAAAGTGCTTCCTTTCCCCTAAACACAACATCTCCAAGTCAGCGTATAGATCAGAGGTTCAAAAGGACATTTAAAGCTGATTACACATGGTACTCTATGGAAATGATTCTCAATGCTGTGCAAGAGACCCCTGATAGAACACCATGAAGTCTGGAAGGATTACCGACTGAAGATGCAATTGTTGTTAAAAAAATAAAGAAAACCTATGAATGTCCCAAACAATAAATTCCTGCTAAAGAAAACTGTCTAGGTGTTGTGCATGCCTTCAGAGGATTTGTGACAGTGTCAGTTAAGAAAATCATTAAAGAGACTGTGGATCGAGCATGAAAAGGTGGGAGCAGGTGAAGAGTCCCAAAATATGGATCTTGGAAATATCCAAGAGCTAGCAGACCCTACAGCAGAGGAATTAACAGAATACGACTTGATGGAGATGAGTGGTCTGAACCAGAGCTGGATGATGAGGAAGAAGACATAAAAGAAGCAGTGCCAGAAGTTGACCTTAGACAATCTGGCAGAAGCGTTCTGAGTCCTCAAGACTGCTTTGACTCTTGTATGTCATGGACCCTTCTGTGATAAGGGCACTGAAACAAAAGCAAGTGGTGGAAGGAGGACTGACTGATAACACACAAACATTTTTAGAGAAATGAAAAAGCAAAATCTTCAGAAAGAAATGACAATGTATTTCCATACGGTACACTGAGTGTGCCTGCTTCCCCTGCCTCCCCTTCCACCTCCTCTGTTCTTCCATCTCTGCCACTCATCAAGGTCAGGCCCTCCTCTTCCTCCTCCTCCTCAGCCTACTCAGCATGAAGGTGATGGGAATGGTGACCTTCCTGATGATCCACTTCCACTCAACGAGTAGTAAATAATCATTGTGCCATACAGGTAATAATCTTATCTGTTGAGTATGTGTGTGAGTGTCTTTGTGCTAAGCGCTAATAACTGTAGGCAAGGACTGTAATGAGATGTTTCTGTGTCATCCTCACCACCAGCTAAGTAATCCTCCTGTAGAACATAGCGTGCAAGACTTGTATTGAAGTGGATAGCCTTCCATTACATAGGCAGAAGGTGAGTGACATTTAATATAAAATTAATAATGTTTATATTCTCTGTTTTATAATTTTGTTTTCAAAGAATTATATTACTATACACGGTCCCATCAATCTCTTGTGAATGGATAAACTGCACATCAGCCTGTCATCACAGGTAAGTGTTTTCTCTTAAAGTAACAATGTTTTCAGTACTTCATTATAAATATGACTGAAATAGTTTGGGATATAAAACTTTTTAATGATCCATTCATTACTATATATGCTTGGCTACCATGAAGCAACCTATCAATTACACTAGGCTACTGTAAAGCCATCATGTTGCTGCTTCTTCATTATCGATACTTGAATCATTATACCTGTAACTAAATATGAATTGGTTTTCACATTATTTTTTCATTTTTGATATTTAGTGTTTTGTATCTATAGTCTTTTGTGTCATATAAGGCAATATAGATGTATGTACTGACAGACAATTCTTGCAAATGAATGCTGTTAACTTACAATATTGATAAATACAGTACTGTGAATATATTTTAAGATTTTCTTAATAACATTTAGTTTTCTCTAGCTTACATTATTGTAAGAATATAGTAGCTAATACTTATAGCTACGTCAACTAGAAAGAAAGGAATACATCAAGGTTGTATATTGTCACCCTGCTTATTTAACTTATATGCAGAGTACATCTTGCAATATGCTGGGCTGGATGAAGCACAAGCTGGAACCAAGACTGCAGGGAGAAATATCAATAACCTCAGATTCGCAGATGATACCATCCTTATGGCAGAAAGCAAGTAAGAACTAAAGAGCCTCTTGATGAAAGTGAAAGAGGAGAGAAAAAGTTGGCTTAAAACTCAACATTCAAAAAACAAAGATCATGGCATCCGGTCCCATCACTTCATGGCAAATAGATGGAAAAACATTGGAAACGGTGAGAGACTTTTATTTTCAGGGGCTCCAAAATCACTGCACATGGTGACTGCAGTCATGAAACTAAAAGACGCTTGCTCGTTGGAATAGAAGCTTTGACCTACCCATACAGCATATTAAGAGGAAGAGACGTTACTTTGCTGAGAAAGGTCTGTCTAGTCAAAGTTATGGTTTTTCCAAAAGTCATGTATGGAGATGAGTGTTGGACCATAAAGAAAGCTGAGCACTGAAGAACTGATGCTTTTGAACTGTGGTGTTGGAGAAGACTCTTGAGAGTCCACTGGACTGCAAGGAGATCCAACCAGCCCATCCTCAAGGAAATCAGTCCTGAATATTCATCGGAAGGACTGATGCTGAAGTTGAAGCTCCAATACTTTGGCCACCTGATGCGAAGCACTGACTCACTGGAAAAGCCCCTGCTGCTGAGAAAGATTGAAGGCGGGAGGAGAAGGGGACTACAAAGGATGAGATGGTGGATGGCATCACTGACTCGATGGACTGGAATTTGAGCAAGGTCAGGAGTTGGTGATGGACAGGGAAGCCTGGTGTGCTGCAGTCTTGGGGTCGCAAACGGTTGGACACAACTGAGTGACCGAACTAAGTACTTCTACAAAATATGCATTGACTGTTTATCAGTAAGGCTTCCAGTTAACAGTAGGTTATTATTAGTTAAGATTGGGCAGAGTCAAAAGTATACAGGGATTTATGACTCCATGAGGAGTGTGGGGTTGGTGCCTCTAACCTCCACATGGTTCAAGGGTCAATTGAAGTGAAATCAGGATCTCGAAGAGACATCTTCACTCCTGTGCACCATTATTTACAATAGCCAAGATATGGTAGCAACCTAAGTGTCTGCTGCTACTGCTAAGTCACTTCAGTCGTGTCCGACTCTGTGTGACCCCATAGACGGAAGCCCACCAGGCTCCCCCGTCCCTGGGACTCTCCAGGCAAGAACACTGGAGTGGGTTGCCATTTCCTTCTCCAGTTTGTGAAAGTGAAAAGTGAAAGTGAAGTCGCTCAGTCGTGTCTGACCCTTAGCGACCCACGGACTACAGCCTACCAGGCTCCTCCATCCATGGGATTTTCTAGGCAAGAGTACTGGAGTGGCTTGCCATTGCCTTCTCCAGAACCTAAGTGTCTACCAACAGATAAATGTATAAAGAAAATATGGGAGACACAGACAATGGGATATCATTTCACCTTAAAAATGAAAGAAATCTTGTTATATGGGACAACATGGAGAAACCACAGGGACATTATTCTAAATGAAATAAGCCAGTCTCAGAAGGACAAATGCTGCATGGTTCCACTCATATGAGGTATCGAAAGTCTTTATAAACATAGAAACACAGAGGGCCCAGGACAGGGAGAAAGGGCAGTTGCTTTTCTCTTGGTATAATATTTCAGTTGTTTAAGATGGATAAATTCCAGAGATCTGCTGTGCAACATTGTGCCTATATTTAACATTACTGTACTGTGTGCCTAAATATTTAAGTGAGTAGATCTGATGTTAAGTGTTTTTACCACACAATAATTTGAAAAGTTGATTGTCTTGCTCCCTGTCCAGGACAGAATAAGATGATTAAGTACAAGCATTTAGAGAAGTCTTTTATAACGTTAGCGAGAATGTCAATGGGTGCAACCATTGTGGAAAACAGTATTGAGGTGTCTCAAAAGATTAAAAATTGAATTACCATGTGATTCAGCAAGCCCACTTCTGGGTTTTAATCCAAAGGAGTTAAAATTACACTCTCCAAGAGATATTTTCATTCCCATATTTGTTGTAGCATCATTCACAATAACCAAAACAGGGAAGCAGCCTAAACGTCCTTTGTTGTATCAATGGATAAATATATGATATATACATATCACGGAGTGTCGTGTGTGTGTGTATCCTCAGTCACTCAGTTGTGTCTGACTCTTTGAGACCCCGTGACTGCAGCTTACCAGGCCTCCCTGCCCTTCACTCTCTCCTAGAGTTTTCTCAAACTCATGTCCATTGAGTCAGTGATGCCATCCAACCATTTCGTCCTTTGCCACCCCCTTCTCCACCTGCCCTCAATCTTTCATTCCTAGCACCAGGGTCTTTTCCAGTGAGTCGGCTCTTCACATCAGGTGGCCAAAGTATTTGAGTCAGATTCATCATCAGTCCTTCCAATAAACATTCATGGTTGATTTCCTTTAGGATGGACTGGCTTGATCTCCTTGCTGTCCAAGAGACTCTCAAGAGTCTTCACCAAGACCACAGTTGGAAAGCATCAGTTCTTCAGCACTCAGTCTTCTTTATGGTCCAACTATCATATCCATACATGACTGCTGGAAAAACCGAAGCTTTGACTACAGGGACCTTTGTCAGCAAACTGATGTCTCCGTTTTTTAATACATTTTCTAGGTTTGGAGCCTTAGGAAAATGCAGAGCCTTCAGTGAGAGGTCATTTCAAGTGAAGTTACCTGATGGGCTAGAGAGACAGTGGGAGTGGTGAGCACGGGCAGATCCTCAGATGGAGGGCCTCAGGGAATCCAGTCTCCTGGACTGGTGACCTTTACCCTGGCTTGAGGGAGCAAGAGGCCTCTCCTTAAGGAGGTACTTGATTATTTTATCTTGTGTGTATTTGGGCAAATTCTAGGCAAGTTCTAGATTTTTTGTTGGTACTTAAATACGTGGAAATATTGGTTATTTAGATGAAAGGGTAGCTGGGAGGGAAGACACTGGTCAAATTCTAAGAACTTTGAGTTGTTTCCAGCTGGGAAAGGTTCTACCTCAAGCACATTCTATCTTACATCCTCTGGTGTGAATGTTACATGAATGTCCTTGCTAGGCAACATTTTATTTCACTGTGATTTTCTTTGTCTTGGAGTTTGGGTAATGTGCTGGAGTTCAGGGGCCTAGTGAAACAGCATGTGACACAACTGACCAGCCTAAACTGGTTCTACCTTCTCAAATAGACTGTTGATTAATCACACCTTGAGCCATTTTACAAGGAAAGAACAGCATGTGTCCAAGAAGGAATACATGACCTCAGGATGACCCCGGAGCCGAGCTCTTCAGTCTGAGAAACTCAGAGAAGAGAAATGTTGCCCCGAGGGCCATTTACAAAGTGAGAAGTCCTTCAATAAGGAAAACCTGGCTTCCAGTAACCTGAGTAGCTGAGAGGGACTAATTTAAGACCAGCCCATAGCTTCCAAGTTAGAAATTCCCGTGACCCCTTAGCACTCAGGCTACTGGATTGAAGAGAGATTTGGTATCTTGCCTCCTGCATTGGTTGCCTTGCAGTAAAGCTGTTTTCTCTAAAGCTCTTGCCATAAGTATTGACTTCTCTGAGCATCAGGCAGTGAGCCCATGTCCAGTGAGTTTAGGTAGCATAGTTGAGATTTAGGACTTGTGACCATCTGCTTGATGCACTGTAGCCCCTGGTGGGCCCTCAACACCAACCCTGAGTGGCTACCTATACTGAGTTTGTATAGAGAGTTGGCTCTCGGCTTCCTGTTTCCTAGCCATGGCACTCTGGGCTCCTATGCTTCTCGGGCGCCTTTCTTTTTTAAGGACGGTAACAGCTCCTGGATCAGACATCTTTGGCGTGAGTAAACTCCTTAAAATATGCCTGTAACTAAATGTGCTCTATCAAGTTAGAATGTGCCTGTAGTCTAAAAATCTCATCAGGACTGTGTGTTAGAGAGGATGAGACGGTTGGATGGCATCACTGACTCAATGGACACGAGTTTGAGCAAACCCGAGGAGAAAGTGAAGGACAGGGACGCCTGGTAGCTGCAGTCCATTGGGTTGCACAGGGTCAGACATGGCAGATGGATTGAAGAACGACAACACTGTGGGTTAGAGTCCCACCTAGGAGAGTTTCTTCTGTCTGATTAGAATCCTAAGGCTACAGTCGTGGGTGAGAGACCCACCCTAAGAGGACAATGCCAGAGGTTAGAGCTACTGAGGTGCTCAAATGATTGGGTTAGAGCTCTGAACACTGGGTTAAGGTTCCAGGCCTTTGGATTTAATTGATTATATTTGTGTCTGACTGTTTTATGTGTTGGGATTGGCTAATAGAAGTTGGCTATGGGATGAATGTGGCGAAACTTTATTAAACCTGTAATTAATGAGGGTCCTCTGACTCGGGAGATAAAACACCGTGCTCCTGGACTGGAAACATTGCTTTATGGATGTGATGGGGTTTTCCCCCTTGCCTAAGGTGACAGCACAGAGGTATTGTTAGAGATGGATTTTCCTTTTTTTTTTTTTTTTAATAAACCTATTGGAGATTTGTTGATTTAAAATCTTGTGTTAGTTTCAGGTGTACAGCAAAGTGATTCAGTTACACATATATTCAATCTTTTCCAGATTCTTTTCTCATATAGGCTATTACAGAATATTGAGTAGAATTCCCTTTGTTATATAGGAGGTCCTGTTCGGTTATCTATTTTCTATATTGGTTGTGTGTGTATGTTCGTCTCAAGTTTCTAATGTATCCCTCCCCACAAAGTTCACCTTTGGTAACCATAAATCTGTTTTCAAACTGTGTGAGTCTGTTTAGAGGCAGCACTATGCATGTGCAAAAAAGGAGCCTATGTTTCCAGGACGACCACACAACCAAGAGGGATCATTCTGTGGAACTCTCAGAGTAGGAATGTTGCCATGGGAGAACTGTACGAAGTCCTTCAATACGGAAAGTCTGGCTTCTAGCAGCATGAATAGCTTACATGAACTAATTCAAGACTAGCCAATTAGCTTCCAAGTTTGCAGTTCCCCTAAACCCTTTAATTTTACCTCATACCCTGGATTGAGAAGACCAGTTTGAGAGCCCTGCCTCGTGTCTTCTTGCCACTCCACCTTGGATTAAAGTTTTTCTCTCAAAAGCCCGTTTCATAGTATGGGCTTCTATGTGCATCAGGCAGTGAGCCCTTGCTGGTGAACACTAGTGACTGATAGGCTTGGGATTAGATTCCTCTCTGAATTCCTCTAGATCCTACGCTGTTAGACTCCTCTTGCCCTCAAGCAGATCTTGTGTTCCTTAACACTCAAATGTATCTTGGGATAAAATAAGGACTCTGGATATGTTCCAATACACTTATTTAGACACAAAGCCATGAAGGCTACATCAATAAATGACAGGAATAAGGAAGAGAAAAAGATGATAGGGACAGTAAGATCATCTCTTTATGCAGTGTCAGATAACCTCAATCAGAAAAGCACAAAACCATCTTAGATAGCTTTTTTCCTTTCAAATTGTACTCATATCTCAGATATGGTGACTTGGGTTCTAAGTCACTGCAATAAAGTGAAAATTGCCATAAAGTAAATCATTAGGAATTTGGGGGATTCCCAGTGCTTATAAAAGTTGTTAATCCTATTGTGCACTTACTAGATGTCTAAAAAATGCACAAAGCTTAATTTACAAATGTAAGACACTTACAAAGACAAGTGATCAGAGCACCATAAGATATAAAATAAGGAAAGAGTTTAAAATATTTAAAGAATTAACAGTATGTGGAACGGGGACCCCAAGTGAATACATAATGTTGGGAAAATGGTGCCATAGACACGTTCAGTGCATGGTTACCATAAACTTTCACTTTGTAATGAAACACAGTATTTCTGAAGCATGATTACATGCAGCACAATGTTTTAAAAGTATGCCTGTAAATCAATGAAAACAAGTCATGAAGAGACTGACTCTGGCTTTTGAAAAGGATGGATCAGCATTTCTCTCTGGGAGCGCACCCCATTCTGCCCCAAGCCTTCTGTGTTATTTTCCCCATCTCAGGTCCAGTCTGGGACATGAAACTGTAAGGTTTGCATTAGGGACACTGCTCAAGAGTTTGCCGGGATGTGGTGTTCCCCAGGAATCTTTTAATCCAAGAGATGGACAAAATTTGGGCCCCCATAATTGAGGACTGGAGAGACAACCACGCTAAAATACAGGTCATTCAGAGACCTGCCCAAGCTTGCTCTCAGGCCCAGAACGCCCAGACAGGACACTCCCTCTTATAAGCCTTGTAGTCTCTCTCTGAGGTCACGGTCTCAGTCTAAGAGTGGCCTCAGTTCAGTAGAGGGAGAATCTCGGGTTGGAGGGTCAGGTCCCAGGACTGGGCAGGACCATGGTGAGGTCCCTGAGTGAAGAACGAAGTATCACTAGACCCACAAATGAGGAGGCTTTACAGACCCCTGCCCTATTCCAGAGGCTCCAGGCAGAGGTACAGGGATGAGAAGCCTCTTATTTCTGTCTGGCCTCAGCGAGGGAAGGGCTTTTCCTATCAGGATGGAACCCCAGTTCTTAGGAGGGGGGCGTCTTGGCCATCACCACCAGGAAGCTGAGGACCACGAGTGCTAATGAGAGGGTCGCTCCCTCCAAGGAGGAGGGCTCACAGAGTGGCGCTCCCCTGTCGAGGAGAGATGCTCAGAGAAGCACCCTGACCCCCTACTAGGGACTCGGGGAGGCGAGGGCTTGGTTTGGGGGCAGGAGGACTCAAGTCTGTAGGGCGAAGGGTCCCGGGCTCTGACAGCCGGCATGGTGAGGACCCTAAGGGAGGCCCCAGGGACCGCTGAACACCGAACGACGGGGTCCCCACCGAGCCCTGCCCCTGCCGTCATCCCTCAGAGATCAGGCGCAGGGCAGCCACAGCCGGAAGTGACTCCGCAAAACTTCCGGGCGCTGGCGGAGAGCTGGGACTGCTGTTCAGTGCGTTCGTGGGGCTAAGAGTGGACTCCCAGGACTGACCTGAAGGCAAGGTGAGGACGTGAGTGTGGACTCACGGGACCCTGCCCCTCCTGTAACAGAGAGAACCCCACAAAGTCTCGCCTCTATGGTTGGCAGGGGACGGTTCCTACAACACTGTTAGGCTGAATTATCGGTAAATCTTGATCCAAGAGATTCTGTAAGATCGAAGAGATTACTTGATTCTGTAATGAAGGAAACCTAGCCCCTAACTCCAGTCACAGGGAGAGCCCCGAGTGGTAGCGCAGCACTGGCAGTATAATGGCGACACAAAGCAGCACCCATGCGCTCAATTCCCTGACTTCTCCCCTGCCGAACTCTGCGAGGTGAAGCTTTGAACACTTGTGGACACGGTTCAGTAAAGGGAGGTGTGTTATTCTCCGATAGATAGGAAGATGGGGATGCCGAATGATTACCGTAGAACAACCACCCCCACCCGCATCCTCCCCCACCCCTTCTGTACTATCTGAGACCCTGAGCATCATGACTGGAAATGAGTCACCCTGATTTCTGTTCTACAGTTTTCAGGAAGTACAGACTTCAGGCCGAGAAGGGTGGATTCCCAGCGCTGGTCCAGAGTCGAGGTGAAGACTGAGCTCGGCCTGAGGCAGGGGCCACTCAGCCCATAAGGAAGGGGGCCGCACCAAGTCTCACTGCTGCCATACGCCCTGGGAAGCCCCGGCAGAGCCATCAAAATGCATTCGGCCCGGGAAGTCTCAGGGATAGGAGGGCTTTGGTCTCAGGAGTAGCCTGTGCTTGCAGATGGAGAATACCTCGGTCCTGACTGCAGTGAAGTGAGCGCCCTAAGTACTGATTGGGGGCCCCTCCCCATTTAGGGTTGGTAACACAAAGCAGAGCGCCTATGTATCTGGGAGGCTCCGTCAAGGGGGTAGTCACGTACGTAGTACCCTGACTATGACCCTCCAGGGATTCGGGGAATTGAGGGTTTTGCTCTAAGACTGAACTAACCAGGATATTGGTGGGAGGAGTCCTGAGTTGACCCAGACCTGAGCAAGGATTAAGGCGAACATTGACTCTAAACTTAAGTTCTCAAAATTCCATCCGTTTTCCATGTAGAAACGTAGAATGTCTGTGAAGGTGAGCAGTCTTCTCACTTCTCTCTGGAGAGTTCAGAGAAGTGAGGGTGTTGAATTAAGTGCAGTTCAGTTCAGTCGCTCAGTCGTGTCTGACTCTTTGCGACCCCATGAATCACAGCACGCCAGGCCTCCCTATCCATCACCAACTCCTGAAGTTCACTCAAACTCATGTCCATCGAGTCGGTGATGCCATCCAGCCATCTCATTCTCTATCGTCCCTGTCTCCTCCTGCCCCCAATTCTTCCCAGCATCAGACTCTTTTCCAGTGAGTCAACTCGTCACATGAGGTGGCCAAAGTATTGGAGTTTCAGCTTTAGCATCAGTCCTTCCAATGAAAACCCAGGATTGATCTCCTTTAGAATGGACTGGTAGGATCTCCTTGCAGTCCAAGGGACTCTCAAGAGTCTTCTCCAGCACCACAGTTCAAAAGCATGAATTCTTCGGCGATCAGCTTAAAGTTATGCACTCTCCTCTCTGCCCAGATCACGCGCTGTTCTACCTGCATTCCTGCCTGTTGTCGCTGACCACAGTCACCAGGCCTCGGGGTCAAAAGGGTAAGCTCCACACCTGTGAGAAATGCTGCCAGGCTCAGCATGGCACCCAGGATCTGAGGGGCGCTCAGGTCACTGCCACCACGATGGAAGCACTCTCCTCTTCCTCCAGTCCTGGTCCCAGGGTTGATGCTAAGGGAAAGCCCGGTGCTAGGTCTTGTAACCATCTCAGGCATCCTCGGGGGGCCCTGGCCACCACCACTGTGCCTGCAGGTGTTTCTCCCACAAGATCATCCAAAAGAGCCGTTGGGAAAATTGGGAAAAGACATAATTCCTCTCAGGCCCCTCTCTCCAAGGTGCAGTCTGGAAAACACTCACTAACCAGGCCGATGAGTGTGTTGGTGCAGTTCCTGTTAATGCGTATATAAGACGAAAAAGCCCGTTAAGAAAGTGCATATGCTGAAGATTATCGACACAAAGTACCAAAATCGATTCCTCAGGATCCTCGAAAGAGCTTCTGACAGCATGGAGGTGGTATTTGGTACTGACGTGAAGAAAGACAACACTGCCCAGCATTCTTATGTCCTTGTCAGCAAGATGAATCTCCCCCGCAACGGGATCGTGCACCGTGGCAGGGGTTTTCCCAAGACGGGTCTCCTGATGAATCCCCTGGGTGTGATCTTCATGAAGGGCAACCGTGCCCCAGAGGAAGACATCTGGGATTTCCTGAGTAAGGTGAATATCTATGCTGCGAAGAGGCACTTCATATTTGGGGAGCCCAAGAAGCTCATCACCCGAGATTTGGTGCAGCTGAAGTATTTGGAATATTGGCAAGTGGCCGGCAGCGATCCAGCATGCTACGAGTTCCTGTGGGGTCTGAGAGCACAGGCTGAAACTAGCAAGATGAGAGTCCTGGAGTTCCTGGCCAGGATTAACCGTTTGGAGCCCAGTGCCTTCCACTTTTGGTATGAAGAGGCTTTGAAAGATGAGGAAGAGAGGGCCCAAGCCAGCGGATGTCCCAGTGTTCCTCCAGCAGTTCCTTCCACACCTAGTGAAGCTGAGGCAAATTCTGCACTTTGTGGCTGAAGAGAGTATTCAGTGTTCCAAGTAGTATAGGACTGGATGTTACCGAGGGTTCACAGTAAAATACCTTGGTGTTCCTGTTCTGTGTAGGGAATTGAGAGATAAACCTGTGTTTTTATGTTCTTGCTGCTTTTCAAATGTTGGTACTAAATGACAGTTTATCTAGCATATGATCTAAGTGTACGAATACATCAGTCACACTTACTGTTGTTTATCAGTCTTAAGGATAAGAGATTTTTATATTGTGTAAAGCAAATGGGGAAGCTTCCATCTTAATTAGTAAGGTGGTTCAAGATACCATGGCATTGCAATATGTTATTTCCTAGAAAATATGAAAAAGTTAAGCAGTAAAATATGTGGGATCAAGAAACATAGGGAAAGGAAGATGGTTGGTATCTGGTTTCCTCATCCCTTGTACTCTTGTGTTTTACAGAATTATAAACAACAGTGTATGCCTGGTTAATTCAAAATGTTGAAATACTAATAATTTCAACCTCATGCTCGCAGGCTCATTTATTCCCCAAACATGAACTGAGCCTCTGCTCACAGAAGGCTCCATCCTTGTAGTTAGAAAACTGAGCAAAAGATCTAGCCACTGACCATAAAATTGTAGAGTCGAGAAGCAGCTGTCATGTAAAGAAAATGGTGACGTGACAGCAGTCCAATGTGAATTCCCTGATGCAGGGTAGTGGTGGGCCTTGGGAAAATATAAGTCCTTCAGTGGGAAGTAATTATAAGTTGAGTGCATGGTGGGCTGGATGAGGCTGTGGCAATCCTGACCAGGGACCAGGTTCTCACATGGTGGGCCCCATAGTTTAAAGACAAAGCCTGGGATGGGAAACTGCCCTTAACAGGTATAGGCACACGTCACTCTATTGCACTTTGCTTTATTGTATTTCACAGGTACTGCTTTTCTTTTCTTTGTTCTTTTCCTTTAATAAATTGAAAGTTTGTGCTGGTCAACCTTGCTTCCACCAAGTCTTTCGGTTCCATATTTCCAACACCGTTTGCTCACTTCATGTCTGTGTGTCACATTTTGATAACTCTAGCAATGTTCACACCCTCAGCAGCAAAAATGATGGACTCAGTGAAGGCTCAGATAATGGTTAGCATTTGTTTTAGCAAAGAGGTGTTTTTAATTAAGATATCTATATTGTTCTGAGGCATAATGCTATTGTTCATTTAATAGCCTCTAATATAGTATAATCATAAATTTCATGGAAGCACTGGGAAACCAAAAAATTCTTGCGACTGAATTGTGATATGGACTTTCCTCTGGGGGTTGAGACCCAAACCTGCAGTATTTCCTGAGTCTGTCTGTGCTTTGGGATTGTGAGTAAATCGGAGAGAAATCACGTGAAGCTGGCATGGAATGTGTCCTGTGCTCTTGTTTGGGTGCATGTAAACACGGTGCAGGTTAGATGTTTTATTCACGTTACCTTCTCTCCACAGAGTTTCTGAGAAATCAGGGTGGCACTCCCCTGACCTGGGACGATGCCCAGAAGCCGCTAGACTGGAGCACTCTGTACTCTCTGGGCATAACTGTCAACTTTTAGGTTCTGAATATTTTTGTAAGTCTTCAGTTCATTCTCATTCACCCTCCCATAGACCACTGCAACCACCACTCTACTCTCTGTGTTTTTGACTTTGACCATTTTAAATTCCTCATATAAATGACATGCAGTATTTGTCCTTCTGTGTCTGGCTTATTTCCCTGTAGCAGAAGGTTCTCTGGCTTTATCCACGCTGTCATAACTGGAGAGGTTAGCTTCTTTTTAAGGCTGAATGATTTCCATTGTATGTATATTTTGCATCTTCTTTATCCATTCATCTGTCCCTGGACACCTAGGCTGCTTCCCTCTCTTGGCTATTGTGAGTAGTGCTGCAATGAACATGGGAGTGCAGAACTCTCTTCAAGGTCCTGCTTTCAATTCCTTTGGATAGTAGTGGAACTGCAGAGAATATTATGTGTTATTTTTGCTTTTTGAGGAACCTGGATACTGCTTTCCATAGTGGCTGTACCAATTTACATTCCTACCAGCAGTGTTGAATATGTATAGTTTACTAAGAACATTGCAAACTGTCTTCCAAAGTGGCTCTACCATTTTGCATCACAACTACCAAGGAATAAGCGTTCCGGTTGATTCACATCCTTACCGGCATTTGGTGTTGTCAGTCCTTTGGATGCTGGCCATTCTGAAAGGCATGTGTGGTATCTGCTTGTTTATTTTATTTTGCAGTTCCCTAATGGAAAGGTTGGGGGCAGGAGCAGAAGGGGACGACAGAGAATGAGATGGCTGGATGGCATCACCGACTTGATGGACATGGGTTTGAGTGAACTCCGGGAGTTGGTGATGGACAGGGAGGCCTGGCGTGCTGTGATTCATGGGGTCGCGGAGAGTCGGACACGACTGAGCGACTGAACTGAATGGTATATGAAGCTGAGCATCTTTTCATATGCTTGTTTGCCATGTGTATATCTTTTTGGTGAGGTATCTAATCATATGTTTTGTCTACTTTTATTAGATGTTAGTTTTCTTCTTATTAATTTTTAAAAGATTTTTGTATATTTTAGATTAGAGCCCTCATCAGATATGTCTTCTGCAAATATTTTCTCCCAGACTGTGGCTCATCTTCTTGTTCTCTTGGTGTATTTTTATAGAGCAGAAGCTTAAAGGGAATGAAATCTGGCTTACCAGTTATTTCTTTCATGGATCCCCATCACTTTTTCCTATGATGATCTTTTATTGATTCATTGAATCATGTGTGGCACATGGGGTCTTAGTTCCCCAACCAGGGTTTGAACTCACACTGCTTGCACTGGAAGCACCGTTTTTCTTTAATTTTAACTTTTTATTTTGTGTTGGGGTATAGCAAATTAACAATATTGTGACAGGTTCAGGTGAACGGTGAAGGGACTCAGCCATCCATATATATGTATCCATTCGCTCCCAAACTCCTGTCTCATCAATACTGCCACATAACACATAACGAAAATGATTAAGAGTGATAAATAAAGGAGACAAAGAAATAATGCTCAGTAACAATATGATCATCTGCTTGTGCACAATTAAACACCCTCAAGTTATCCAGGCTTACAAGATTATCTGCCACTATCCCTCTCTGTAGAAAGTAAATATTTATTTTTACTTATTTTTTGACTGCTCTGGGTCTCAGTTGTGACACTCAGAGTCTTTGTTGCCATGGACAGGCTCTTTAGTTGTGGCAGGTGAGATTTTTAGTTGTAGCACATGAACACATAGTTGTGGCATATGGGATCCAGGTACCTGACCAGGGATCAAACCCAGGCGGGGAGCACAGAGTCTTAACCACTGGATCAACAGGGCGGTCCCAAAATAAATATTTTAGAACTAACCTAAATCTGATGGCTCAGATGGTAAAGAATGCACCTGCAATGCAGGAGACCTGGATTCGATCCCTGGGTTGGGAACATCTCCTGGAGGAGGCAACCCACTCCAGGATTCTTGCATGAAGAACCCACACGGACAGAGGAGCCTGGCACATGGAGTTGTAAAGAGCTGGACATGACTGAGCGACTAAACACACACCCTAAATCTGACTGAAGAGAAGGAATATATCAACTCTTTTTCTCTGACAGCAAAACGTATATCTTGAATTCCTTGATTTGTGCTGCATTTTCCTTTATTTTGGGGTCCAAGACCCATTTTCCCCAAGATTTGCTAGAGGGTAGCTGCTCAAATGTTTTTAGGAACATGTATTTCCGAGGAAGGCTTTTAATCAAGCGACAGAAGCTAATATAGGAACTTCCATGAAGGAGGACTGAGGAGACAGTCACCCCTGAATATAAGGGTCACCCAAAGACTAAGAAGGAATCTCAGATCAGTAGAAAGAGCAGTCCCAGGCTGTGGTAGATAGAGTGAGGATGATGCTGAGTAAGAGGAGTCCAGAAGGACTCGAGTTGCATCCTCACTCTCTGTTCTCCGAGGCTCCGGTAGACTATGAAGTAACGAGGATCATCCTGACTTCCCACTTGGAATTCTCAGGAGACTAGGACCTTGATGTAAGACAAGCAGCTTCTCTTCAGAGAGTGGAGTTACAGGATTCGTCACGTGTCGATGTGAGGACCTGAAAGTGGACTCACAGTGGCACACGCTATAAAAGGCGACCCTGGAAAATCTCTGACGCTGTGGTCCCCAGGAAGCTCTGGGCACAGATGTCAGGTTGATTTCAGTCTGGAAAGGCTCAGCGAGGTGAGAACTCTGTCTAATATGATCAGCCTCATTTTCGCAGAGGGAGGGACCTGAATCCAAGGAGGACATCACGTAATAATGCTGTTAGAGGGGACCTCTGGCGAGGGTGCCAAACAGAATTCTGTAAATTCTTAGCCCTAAGAGACCCAGAAGAGCTCTTTCTGAGTGGTCCCCTCATTCCACCTGTGTGATCTCAGGGAGGGCAGGGCCTCCTCTAGCGGAATTGGACCCCAGATATGCAGAAGGAGGCATCTTGACCATAACCGGACTTAAAGTGAGGACCTTCGGTACTAGTGAGAGGGCCTCCCCCAAAAGAGGGAGGCTCACAGAGTGGCGCCCCCTCCTGACAAGCAGAGATGCTCAGAGCAGTGCCCTGACTCCCGCCACTAGGGAATGCGGGAAGCAAGGGCTTTGTTTGGAGGCGGCTGCTGCTGCTGCTAAGCCGCTTCAGTCGTGTCCGACTCTGTGCAACCCCATAGATGGCAGCCCACCAGGCTCCCCCATCCCTGGGATTCTCCAGGCAAGAACACTGGAGTGGGTTGCCATTTCCTGCTCCAATGTATGAAAGTGTAAAGTGAAAGTGAAGTCGCTCAGTCGTGTCCGACTCTTAGCGACCCCATGGACTGCAGCCTACCAGGCCCCTCCGTCCATGGGATTTTCCAGGCAAGTGTACTGGAGTGGGGTTTGGAGGCTAGAGGACTTGAATTCATAGATGGAGGCGTCCCGAGTTCTGATAGGCTGCACAGGGTCGACTGTGAGAGAGGATGCGGGTACAGATGAATATTGAGCTACCAGGGTTTCCGTAGGTCCTTGCCCCTGCTGTCATCCCTGGGAGACCCCACGTAGGACCTTATGCCCCGCCTCTCCACTTCCGCTTCTGAAGCGAGGCGCTCCACCGCTTTCTGTGGCGTCTGTTGTGCGGAGATTGATTGTCCAGGACTCGTCCGGAGCCAAGGTGAGGACCTGAATGTAGCTGAAGGGAATTTCCCAACCTCTCCCAGTAATAAAAGTAACCCAGCCGCATCCCACCCCTGCAATCCGCAGTTTCACTGGCCCTGTCCTGAATTGCAGGGCCGAGGAGCCATCTTGTAGTTGCCACATGGAGGGCCGCAGCAGGTCGGGCGGCTTTGTTTAAAGAGGGCGGCCTCTTTAGGTGAAGGGAGTAGCCTTGTTCTCAAAAGTTGAAAAGACGGGACCTTCAGAGCTCACAGGGGCATCTCCTTCCAAAGAGGTGACTGCACAGAGGCCCCTCCTGCCACCACTGCTTCAGGGACCTGGAGTAGCGGCCCCCAAACTTTTTGGCACTGGGGACCGGTTTCTTGGAAGACAGTTTTTGCATGGCGTGGGGTGCACTGGTGGGATGGGGTACGATGGGGTGGACGAGGGAGGGTGGGGTGGCATGGGGGTAGGATGGGTTAGAGTAAAGGGATGGTTTCAGGATGTTTCAAGTGCGTTCAGTTCAGTCGCTCAGTCGTGTCCGACTCCCCGCGACCCCATGAATCACAGCACGCGTTACATTGTTACTTTATTTCTGTTTTTATTGCATCAACTCCAGTTTAGATCATTAGGCTTTAGATCGGGAAGGATTGGACTCCTACCTTAGGGGTCCAAATTACCATAGAGTAATTCAGGCTGAGAGAACCCATCATTTTTGTGGTGGGGGTGGTGGCGGGCATTGGGCGTAAGGGACGTTCAGGTAGAGAAAGGCGTTTATATAAAAGGGTATGGACCTAGAGAGTATTATGTATGCTAAGTGAAATAAGTTAGAGAAAAAGAAACTCTGTGATTTCACTTCTATGAGTAATCTGCAGAACAGAAACAGTTGTAGACGCAGAGAGGAAAAAGAGGTGGTCATTGATGGGAGTTAGGCTTGGGAGTGTGGGGGAGGAGAGAAATAGATGAGGAAGATTAAGGTGTACAAACTACCAGTTACATAATAAAAGCAGTGGGTGGGAAAGGTAAACAAAGAGAGAGAATGATAGATAAGATAGCCCCAATAGGCATAGGGAGGAGTCTCAGCCTTAGAAGGAGTCAAGCTAGGACCTTCAGTGCTAGTCAGCAGACCTGGCATCCAAGCAGATTGCTGCACTAAGGAGCAGCCCCACTCTCAGATCTGGGCATCCCCACACAAGGTAGCTGGATATGGAGCCCCCAGCATCTACCTAGCCACTCAGGGAGGTGAGAGCTTTGCTCTGGTGCATGTAGACTCGGGTCAGCAGAGGGAAGACTCCCAAAACCTACCCAGACTGGAGGCCAGAACCCTGAGTGAGGACTGAGGGAGCCCCTGACTCCAGAAATGGGGGAGTCGAGAGTCACATCCTTGTGGTTAGCGGCACAGCCCCAAATCAGTTTTGGCAGGATATGGCTCACTCTGTCAGCTTGGGTCCGGGAAAGGTGAGGACCTTTTCCCAGGGTCTTGGGCTCAGGTCGGCAGAAGGCAGAGTCCCAGGAAGGATGCGGAGTCGAGGGGAAGATCCATACATGGTAAAGAGAGCCACATCTGATGCCGCCTCTGCTGTCAGCCCCGGGGGATCCCGGGCAGAGCTGGCCGGCTGTGGTGCCCCTGACTTCTGCCTGTGGGGTCCGAGGGAGATGAGGGCCTTGGTTTCAGGTCTGCCTGCCCAGGTCAGCAGAAAACGAGGAGTCCCAGGCCAGGACAGATGTTGAGGCACCAATTCTATGTGAGGAAGGAGACAACTGACTCCCCCAGAACAGAGGAGCCCACACAGAGTGCCACCTCTGCCGTCACCCTGAGAAGCCGGGTTAGCGCGTTCAGGCTGAGGTGCCCTCTCATTTCCTCCAAGGATGGTCTCAGGGACATTGGGGTTTGGGTCTGATGGGTGAGGCCTCATTCAACATAGGGAGGAACCCGGTTCCTAAAAGGAGTCACCGTGGTAACACTGAATGAACACGCGAGAACCCCACCCAGAAGGAAGTGAACCACATAGTCGCATCACTCCTCTCGGAGCTGGGAGACCCAGGGATGGGGACAAGATGACCCACATTGGCTTCTGCCGAGAGCCTCACAGGAAGGTGAGGAACCTCGTTGATGGGGGTATGGGTTCAGGTCCACCACCGGAGCATTTGCAGCTAGTACCAGGAGCCCAGGAGAGGACCTAAGAAGTGAGGGGACCATCCACCTACCCCGCGACAGCAGAGGGCAGTGCAGAATCTCTTCCTGACTGTCCGCATCAGGAGTCCACACACAGCTATAGCTAGAGAGATCGGGAATGTCGCTGCTTTCTAGTGGGTCTCAGGGAGATGGGGGCCTTAGTAGGAGGGGAGAGATCTCAAGTCAAGACAGAGATTTCCCGGTCCTGCCAGGAGTCACGGTAAGGACCCAGAGAGATGACTTAGATGAGCACCTACCCAAAGCAGTGGGAGCCCGCAAAGTCCCAGCCCCTGTCAGCCCTGGGACACCCCAGGCAGAGGTCGCCAGATGTCACCCCTCGCTTCCAGCCCCAGGAACTCAGGGAGATGTGGGCCTTGATCTGAGGCCGGAAGACTCAGGGTGGACTAAGAGAGGAGCATAGATCCCGTGCAAGTGAGGACGAGAGGGGCCAGTGATGACAGAACAGTGGAGTCCCACAGAGTCCAGCCCCTGCTGCCGTCCCAGGCAGGTCAGGGACAGGGCTGACTGGAGGTGGCTCACCCTTTCTTTCACCTTGGGAACCTCAGCGTGCTCAGGTCAGCAGAGGGAGAATTTCTAACATTTGCCAGGATTCACGGAGAAGATGATGAGGACTGTGGGAAACTCCCCGAATTCCTCTCACTGTCACTCCTTGGCACCCCCAGGCATACATGGCGGGCAGAAGTGTGCCTCACTCACAGCTAACAGGGAAGTGACGCCTTGGTCTGAAGGGTCAGCAGAGGATGGAGTCTTAGACTCTCCCCTGAGTAAAATCTGGGGACCTTGCATGAGTAGCACCCATTACAGGGCCTCAACCTCCTGCTGCAGCTCTTCAGGCCCCGGAGACCATGGGCGGTAGGGCCAGGTAAGGCCGCCCTGGCTTCCCCCATTCAATCTCAGGGAGCTGTTGGCCTTGCTGTGAGGACAGGTCCTCAAGGCAGGAGAGAAAGGAGCCCCCAGATCCTCCCAGCAGTCAGGACTGTGAATGAGGACTGAAGGTAGCACACTCCCCCTTCCAGCTAATCAGAGTAACACTAAGGAGTCTTGCCTCAACCTCCACTGAGGCCCCTCATTTCTCTGTGTCATTTCTAAGGGAGATGAGGTTCTTCACTTGAAGGGGCGGCACCAGAGGCAGGAGGGAGGGGCCCATACCCTCAGTGCTGACAAGATGAGGACCCTGAATGGTGGAGAACCAACGAGTTCAGGACAGAGCAGGACCCCAGAACTGCCAGTGCCATCCACCCCGACAGTGTCCACGACTCGGGTCCTTCTCGTGGGTCCCAGGGAGCTTTGAGGCGTCACCTTTCAAGCGGCACATGGCAGGGGTCCCGGCCCCACCAGGAGCTGATGTGACAGTTGAGTGTGTGAACGAAGGGACCCAGAGAGGGCCCCGCTCCCAGGATCTGCTGTCACTGCAGGCAGCCGCGGGCAGGCTGTGGCCTGAGGCTGGCTCACTCTCACTTCTTACAGCGGCTTCTCAGGGGATAGGCTGAGCAAGAACAAGAGGCCAGTGGTTCCTGGAGCAGGGCTGTCAAGGAAACGGCAGAGCAGCCTTCTTCCCTCCCTGCTGAAGGAGCTCATCCACTCATCTTCCCTTCTCCAGGTTCCAGGATCACCTACTAGCCCGCCTGGCCTCCTGCCCGCTGTGCCTGCCGATAGTCATGCCTCGGGGGCAGAAGAGCAAGCGCCGTGCGCGTGAGAAACGCCGCCAAGCACGCGTGGAGACCAAGGATCTCGGGGATGCTCAAGCCGCTGCCTCCCCCACCCCTGCTTCTGGGAGTACGCCCCCGGGCTCCCCCACTGCCAGTGCGGGCCCGGAGCCTCAGGGAGCTGCAGCCAGTAGCTCTCCTGTTGCAGGGGCTTCATGCCCAAGATCTAAAGGACGTTCCAGGCGCCGAGTTAAGGAACGTACAAATTCTTCCCAGGCCTCAAGCTCTCCATATCCTCTGACCAAGAAGGCAGGAGTGTTGATCCATTTCATGCTTGAGAAGTTTAAGATGAAACAGCCCATTAGGAAGATAGATATGCTGAAGCTTTTTCACACAAGGTACAAGACACGCTTCCCCGAGATCCTCAGGAGAGCAGCTGAGTGCATGGAGCTGGCCTTTGGTCTTGACTTGAAGGAAGTCAAGCCAAATGGTTACTCCTATACCCTGGTCAGCAAGCTCGGCCTCATCAATGATGGGGTGCCAAGCAGCCGCTGGGGGCTGCCAAAGAATGGGCTTCTGATGCCTCTGCTGAGTGTGATCTGCCTGAATGGCAACCGTGCCTCTGAGGCTGACGTCTGGGAGTTTCTGAATATCCTGGGCATCTATGATGGAAAGGAGCATGTAATCTTTGGGGATCCCAGGAAGCTCATCACGGAAGAGTTTGTGCAGCAGAATTACCTGGTGTATCGTCAGGTTCCCAACAGCGATCCCCCGAGCTATGAGTTCCTGTGGGGCCCAAGAGCCTACGCTGAAACCAACAAGATGAAGGTGCTGGAGTTTTTGGCCAAGATCAATGATACCATCCCTAGTGCTTTACCGTTCCATTGGGCAAAAGCTTTGAGAGAAGGGAGAAAGAGATCCCGAGGCAGATCTCTAGTTAGATCTCGTGGTCCTGCCAAGGCCATCGCCTGCTCCAGGGTCCCACCTAGCGATCCGTCCAGTGCCCAGTGAGTTCTCAGGCATCTTCTTCACTTTGTTTGACCAATACTGCCAACCTTTTAAGTAGTGAGAGGCTAAAGTGGGGCTGGAACGGTCATAATATATACCATCTTTGTGTTCCTGTTTTACTCTGTTACCTTTCAAATGTTTCTTTTCCTAGAATGTTTGTTTAGATTCAGAATCCAGGTTTGTGAGTGACACGAATCACAGATTTGTTGTTGTCTGTCAGATCTAATAGTAAGAGTTTTGGCACTGTGTAGTGTAATTCAGAAAATCCTTGCATCTTTTTGGGATCCAGAACAAGATAACATAGCTTTGGAATAGGAATTTTCTTGGAAATGTGAAAGAATGCTGTGGTTTTAAAACAGATGAAAACGAAGTAAGGTGTAGTCAAGTTTTGATTTACCTTATTCACCTTTGTCTTTCTCTTTATAACGTTCAACGATACCCACTTAGATGTTCTTAGCTTATTCAAGAATGCCAATAAAAATAAGCTATAAGAAACTACGTTCCTTGCTTGGTGGCTCCTTTATTCCCATCTTTACTTGAGAATCTGCTCTTCAGAAGGTTCTGTGCTGGTGGGGGTGATGCAAAGATAAAGGAGACCCTGCACCTGCCTGTAGATGTCTTGAGTATATGAGCAGTGATTGCATAAGGAAGGTGGTGTGGTGATCTAAGACAAGTGACAAAAAGCAGGGAGGATGCTGGGGAGGGAGTTGGGGTGAGAGAAGTGAGGTATAAATTCTCTGAGCCTTTATTCTCTTAAACCAAAACGTTGAGGTTTGCTGTTTTGGCCAAGGTCAATGGTAACATCCCCCGTGCCTTCCCACCCCATCATGAAGAGGCTCTGAGAGATGATGACGAGAGATCCCGAGCTACAGTCAGGGTTTGTAGTCCTGCCAAGGCCAGTGTGTGCTCCAAGGTCACGTCTAGCAGTCCCTCCAGCCCCTAGTGAGGTCTGAGGCAACTTTTTCACTCTGCGTTTGACCAACACTCCCAACCTTTTAAGTTGTGCGAGGCTAAGGTGGGGCTGGAAAGCTAATCATAACATACATCTTCTTTGCGTTTCTGTTCCTTCCTGGGAGGTCATTTAAAGTTGGCTGCGTGGTGGGCTGGATGAACCTGTGATAATGGTGAGCCGGGCTCAGATCCCCAGATGGTGGGCCTCAAAGTTGGGAGGCTGAGACTGAAATGAGAAGCTGCCCTGAACAGTTACCCTGAGATTGTGAGTCAACCAGAGGGAATCTCCACCTGGGGGAAAGGACAGAAGGTGTCCAGTGCTCCTGCCCCAGTGCATGAGAACACAGTCCACAAACCAGGTGTTTGATGCATATTATTGTCTCCTTTGTGGTGGGATGTTGAGACGTCACTGTGCTGGCACTTGGGGCCCTGAACGGAAGGAGCCCCAGCACACTCCAAACATGAGGCTATCGAGTGTAATCTAGTAGACCTCCTGAGGGGAGCTAGATTTCAGTGGTGGTTAAATACATGAAAATCTGGGTGTTTTCTTGGGAGGGCTTTGG
Source organism: Moschus berezovskii (assembly GCF_049115385.1). Taxonomy (NCBI): domain Eukaryota; kingdom Metazoa; phylum Chordata; class Mammalia; order Artiodactyla; family Moschidae; genus Moschus; species Moschus berezovskii. Next base: position 27,753,689 of record NC_142488.1, on the reverse strand, counting down.
GAGGCAGGGGAATTACTGGTCCTTGACATAAGTTCTATAAGGTTTTGCGTTGCATCCTGGTAAAATACTTGCCTCTAAATTTAATAACATATTCTCTGATAGAGAAAATTTACTTAGGGTTACTTGTTTAGTTGCTAAATTGTGTCTGACTCATTGTGAGAATGGCACTGAAACATGTATATTATCATATGTGAAACGAATCACCAGTCCAGGTTCGATGCATGATACAGGATGCTCGGGGCTGGTGCACTGGGATGACCCAGAGGGATGGGATGGGGAGGGAGGTGGGAGGGGGGCTCAAGATGGGGAACACATGTACACCCGGGGCGGATTCATGTCAGTGTATGGCAAAACCAATACAATATTGTAAACTAAACTAAATAAGGGAGAAGGCAATGGCAAGCCACACCAGTACTCTTGCTTGGAGAATCCCATGGATGGAGGAGCCTGGTAGGCTGCAGTCCATGGGGTCGCTAAGGGTCGGACACGACTGAGCGACTTCACTTTCACTTTTCACTTTCACACATTGGAGAAGGGAATGGCAACCCACTCCAGTGTTCTTGCCTGGAGAATCCCAGGGACGGGGGAGTCTGGTGGGCTTCCATCTATGGGGTCACGCAGAGTCGGACACGACTGAAGTGACTTAGCAGCAGTAGCAGCAGCAAACTAAATAAAGAAAACTAGAAGACCACATAGTCTCTAGTTTCTCCTGGATAAAGAAAAATTCCCATAGATGAAGGCAGAAATTCCCATAGATTTTCTTCTGGTATGAAAATAAGCGTCATAAGACTTAAACATTGCCAGCTGCAGTGCCAGGTGCTTTACACAAGCTACATATGTTCCGATCCTTCTCTAAGACAAGGCTTATCAAACTCACTTAGCAGACAAAGAACTTCTGTTTTCTAGCCTGATGAAGTGACAGAACTGAGTGTAGAGCCTGGTCTGAATTGCTCTAGAGTCCATAATGTTTCATTCCTCCCAGTCCGAGGCTGACATTTTCTCAATTCATTTCTCTTCACACTGCCTGGCTGCGGTCCCCCTCGCTATGGGGGGATCCGAGAGCACTCCTGTGGGGTCTGAGAGCAGTTACGGAAACCAGCAAGGTGAAAGTCCTGGAGTGTTTGGCCAAGGTCAATGATACTGTCCCCACTCCATTCCTGCCCCATTATGAGGCGGCTTGGAGAAAGGAAGCAGAGAGCACCGGAGCCAGAGCTGCAGCCAGGGCTGGCACTTCTGCCTCGGGCAGTGATAGCCCTTTTGTGGGCAGTGCCCACTCCATGGCTGCATCCGGCCACTCATCTCACCTCTAGTGTGGTCTGAATCCATTCTTCACTTTGTGATCAGAAAAGCCTGTCAACCTGTGTTCCTGATATGCATCAATATCTTTTTGACTTATCCTTTTCTTGCAGGGGGTGAGGCGGTAATTTTCAAGTGATTTTCTTTTCAGTAGGAAGTTTATTTAGATTCAGAACATAAGCTTATGAATGACACAGGCCACACACTTATTGCTGTTTACCAGATTTAGAAATAAGAATTTTGCTTTCTGAAATCCAAACTGAAAAATTTTAAATCATCTGTGTGATCCAGGGCAAGATTACATGGCACTGGAATAGGGGTATCCTTGGTAATGCGAAAAACCCCACACTAAGATAGGATAAGAGAAAAAGAAATAAAGTGATTCAGTTATGGGTCTAGCTTACTGTATTCAGTCTCTCATTCCTAAAGTTAAATTCCTTTTAAATTTAGAAACATATATGACTTTTGCATTTAGGATATACTTAAATTATTTAAAAAAATGTGAGTTTATGAAAATGTAAACTGATACAACCACCATGGAAAACAATATAGATGCTCATTAAAAAAATTGAAAATAGAACTACCATATGATCTGGCAACTCTACTCCTGGAAACTTAGCTGAAAGGAATGAAGCCAACACCTGGAAAATATATCTGTACCCCCCCGTGTTCATTGAAACATTATTTTCCATAACCAAATTATGAAAACAACATAACTGTCCATTAATGGATGAATGGATAAAGATAATGTCACATAGACACACACACTCATCCTCACTCAGATATTATTTAGCCAATAAAAGAAAAAAAGGAAATCTGGCCATTTGCAGTAACACAGATGCACCTTGAGGGCATTATGCTAAGTGAAATAAGTCAGACAAAGACAAATACTGTATAATCTCATTTATATGTGAAAATTTTTGAAAAATGAACTCACAGAGAATAGATTGGTGGTTGCCGCAAGTAGGGGTTGGAGGATGGATGAAATGGGTGTAAGTGGCCAAACGACATAAACTTTCACAACTTTCATGTGCAAAATAAAGAAGTCCTGGGGATGTAATGTACAGCATAGTGACTGTAGTTAATAATTGCTGTGAAGTTGCTAAGTGGATTCCTACTCTCTGCAATCCCACGGATTGTAGCTCGCCAGGCTCCTGTGTCTATGGAATTTTCCATGCAAGGATACTGGATTCAGTTGCCGTGTCCTCCTCCAGGGGACCTTCCTGACCCAGGAATCACACCCTCATCTCCTGCATCAACAGGCAGATTCTTTATTGCTGAGCCACCAGAGAACCCCATAGTTAATAATACTGTGTTGTATATGTGAACGTTCCTGAGAGAATAGATTTTTTTAAAGTGAGGTATAGTTGATGTGGGCTTCCCTGGTGGCTCAGATGGCAAAGAATCTGCCTGAAAGGCAGGTGACCTGGATTCAGTCCCCGGGTCAGAAAGATCCCCTGGAGAAGGGAATGGTTACCCACTCCAGTATTCTTGCCTGGAGAATTCCATGGACAAAGGAGCCTGGTATGCTACAGTCTATGTGGTCAAAAAGAGTTGGACAAGACTGAGCAACTAATATTTTCACTTCCTTTTCATAGTTGATGTACAATATTTTATAAATTACAGGTGAACAACAAAGTGATTCACAGTTTTTAAAGGTTATGTTCCATTTACAGTTATTATAAAATATTGGCTATATTCCCTTTGTTGTACAATATATCCTTGTTGCTTATTTTATGCATATTACTTTGCACCTCCTAATCTTCTGTCCCTGCCCTTCCCCTCCCGCTTCCCACTCCCCACTGGTAATCACTAGCTTGTTCTCTATATCTGTGAGTCTGCTTCATTTCCCTAGTCTGTTTTATTTTTAAAATTCTCCGTGTCAGTGTTATCATACAGCGTTTGTCTTCCTCTATCTCACTTACTTCATTAATGCCATCCAACTATTTACTAATTAATAGCATAATACCCTCCAACTCCATACATGTTGTTGAAAAATTGCAAAAGTTCATTCTTTTTAATGAGTGAGTAATATTCCATCATGCACACGCATGTGTGTACATGTGTGTAGGTTGTATACATATAGATTACTTTTGTGCCTTGGCAAATGTCAGTAATTCTGTTGTGAAACATTGGAGTGCATGGAATTTTTTTTTTCACTTTACATTATTGTATTGTTTTTGCCATACATTGACATGAATCTTCCCCGGGTGTACATGTGTTCCCCATCTTGAACCCCCCTCCCACCTCCCTCCCCATCCCATCCCTCTGGTTCATCCCAGTACACCAGCCCCAAGCATCCTATATCATGCATCGAACCTGGACTGGCGATTCATTTCACATATGATAATATACATGTTTCAACTGTTGGTGGGAATGCAAACTAGTACAGCCACTATGGAGAACAGTGTGGAGATTCCTTAAAAAACTGGAAATAGAACTGTCATACAACCCAGCAATCGCACTTCTGGGCATACACACCGAGGAAACCGGAACTGAAAGAGACACATGTACTCCAGTGTTCATCGCAGCACTGTTTATAATAGCCAGGACATGGAAGCAACCTAGATGTCCATCTGCAGACGAATGGATAAGAAAGTTGTGGAATTTTTGAATTAGTGAATTTTTTTCATTTTAAACAGTAATTTAAAGTTTATTCAAGCTTTAATGCAGGTTATTCTAACTTTAAGTTAGCATTACATGGCATACTTCTGAGTCCATTCCTGAAAAATTCTGTTGTATTTATCTCTGTCTGTTTCATAGACCTATGCAACCTCTGGCACTGGTGAGGGGGTCATTGGGGTTCAGATCACATAGCAGGGAACAAATGGATACTGGAACTTTAGAAATCATGAAAGCGAGAGACCACAGTGATCTTAGAATAGCGAACCGAGTGCTGCCATTAGTGTTCAGGTCTGGATGATAAATTCTGTTGTGAATGCAACCTTAGGTAGTGTGGATGGATAGTCTTTAGGGAAATGAACTGTCACAGAGAATACACTGCCTCGATATGGGTTGCCGTTCATTTTCATAATTGTGGTTTGCCAATGAGTGTATCATCCCCAACTGGCCCTGCAGAATATTGTGCTGGAGGGTCACTGGCCACATCACTAAGTTCCTTATTAATCCATTTCAGCACCACAGTCTGTGCTTTTTGTCTGACTCCTCACTGTCTCAGTGTGTGCTCAAAGGTCCGGCCAAACTCCTGATTATCTGGTGGCTGGGAAGGACTATCTCTTCATCTCACACGGGCCCTGCCAGACACAGGTGCCTTCTTAATAAACAGGGAGCTTGGACTGGGGTGGCGTCACTGGCAGAGAGTAGGTGAGGCTGGAGGGGAAGGGGAGACGAGCAGTGGAAACCCTTAGACTCAGACAAGCATCGAGTACCTGAAGGAGACCATCCAAACTTGTGGGTTATTTTTTTTTTCCAGATATTCACCCAGGAGTGGGATTGCTGGGTCATTTGGTAGTTCTCTTTTTAGGTTTTGAGGAACCTCCTTACTGTTATCCATGGTGGCTGCACCAATTGACATTCCCACCAACAGTGTACAGGTCTTGTCCACATGCTCACGGACATTTGTTACTTCTCTTCCTTTTGGATGATAGCCCTTCTGATAGGTATAAGATAATAACTCATTGTGGTTTTAATTTGCATTCATATGATAATTAACGATGTTGAACATCTTTCCATGTGCCTCTTGGCCATTTGTAGATCTTCTTTGGAAAAATGTCTATTTAAGTCTTCTGCCCATTTTTAAAATTATTTTATTAAACTGTTGAGTTATATAAGCTGTTCATATATTTCGGATATTCACCGCTTATTGGTTATCTCATTGGCAAATATTTTCTCCCATATAGTAGGTTGGCTTTTTATTTTGTTGATGGTTTCCTTTACTGTGCAAAAGTTTTTACCTTTAATTACATCTCATTTATTTATTTTTGCTTTTATTTCCCTAGCTTTAGGAGACAGATCCAAAAAAATAATATTATGATTTATATGAAAGAGTGTCCCATTCATAGTGTCTTCTAAGAGTTTTATGGTTTTCACTCATATTTAGGTCTCTAATCCATTTTCAGTTTGTTTTTGTATATAGCGTTAGAGAATGTACTAATCTCAATCTTTGAGTGCTACATGTCAAAGAATAAGATTAGAACCTAAACACATCTTGGTATTATCAGAAAACTAAATATGCTTTTACATTTGAGCCAGTAATTAGAGTTTTCAGAAATTAACCCTGAAGAGACACCCACAACCATATGAAAATACTTAGATATCCATGAACATATTAACTGAAGAATCATGATATATATCCACAGAGTGGGGTACTATACAGGTCAAAAAAGAATGAGCATGATCTTTGTAAACTAATATGGAGTTCTTCCATGATAGATACAGATATATAAAAGAATGTGGGATTTGGGGGCTAATGTCAGTGATACAGAGTCCAGTGCCTTCGCATACTGGTATGAAGAGGCTGTGAGAGCTGAAGAATAGAGTGCCAGAGCCAGAGCTGAAGCCAGGGCTCCTACGGTGCCAGGGCCAGCGCGCTTTCCGGGGCATGTCCAAAGCTCCTCCTACCCCTAGTGAAGTCTGAGCAGATACTGCACATTGCATTTCAAGAAAGCAAGCAATCTTCCAACTAGTGGAAGGCCAAGGTGTTTCTCAAGGAAACACAGCATATAACGTATTTGTGTTCCTATCCAATATGCACAAATTGGAGATTTTTCTTTTTTTCTGTTTTTAAATGTTGTTCCTTAATTAAAGATGTGTTTAGCTTCAGAGTCTAAGTATACTAACGGCACAGCTCCCACATGTACTGCAGATTATCAAGTTGAAAAATAAAAATTTTCCTATTACATAGCACAGACTGAAATCCTTGGATCATTTCTTGTGATTTGAAACTAGAAAACATGATATTGGAATATGGATTTTTTGCAAAAATGGAAATTATTCCACGGTGAAGTCTGTGATTATCAGATACAGAATAAAATCTTAAGAGTTATTCACTTCTTCGTTTGTTTTATTCATTTCAGTCTTTCTTTGGCATAGGTTATTTAAGAATGTAGGAGAAGTGAAATCCCAGTAAACATGACTTCTTGCACACTTGCACTATAATTCTTCAAATATCAATTTAGCATCTGTTCTTTGGAGGCTTCTGAGTAGTATTGGGGATGCTAAGGAAAATAAACCCAACCGTTTCCTATAGAATTCTAGAGTCTCTAAGAGAACAATTCATATAAAGTACCTTGTGAACAAAGATCTAGGGGCCCAATAAAAATGAAGTGTAAGGAGGTGAGGGGATTGAGGGATTCCTCATGAGGAGTCCAGTGCAAATACACTGAAGCAAGGCACTTGGAGACGTAAGGACAATAAAAGTCTGTCAGTGGAAGGTAGTTTTAAGTTAGGCTCCATGGCGAGCCCACCAGGGAGGCTGGGGAAACCCTGAATAGGGGTCAGACCCTCAGATGGCAGGTCTCAAAGTTGAGAGACTAAAGCCTGGAATGGAAAACTACCCTGAACAATCGCTTTGGAATTATGGGGCTACCCAGGTGGCTCAGTGGTAAAGAACCCGCCTGCCAATGCAGGAGACATGGGTTCAATCCCTGGGTCAGGAAGATCCCCTGGCGGAGGAAATGGCTGCCCAATCCATATTTTTGCCTGGAGAATCCCATGGACAGAGCAATCTGTTCAGTCCCTGGGGGAGAAAAGGGTCAGACACGACTGAGTGACTAAACAGCAACATGAGTAGACCAGAGAGAAATCCCCCCTGGGTGGGGATGGAATGTGCCCTGTGCTCCTGTCCCAGTGCACGCAAACACAGTGCACAAACTAGATGTCCATGCACGTCATCTCCAAGGAGACTGTGAAATAAAAGTAATAGCAGAATGAACCTGGAAACTCAGAGGCCAGTGGGCTGACACTCTGCTGTGGGTTGTGGAGACAGAGCTCATTTTATTGAAAGGGACTTCCATTCAGTGTTTTTGGCTATGTTGATAATTCCACAAAGTCTGTGAGATGAGTATATTTTAGGTGATGGTGAAATTGATGAAGATAGGGGCTTATTTTATTTAGTTATTTATTTGGCTATGCTTGCTCTTATCTTTGGCACTCAGGGCCCCCGATCTTGCTTGCAGCCTGAGAGTTCTTTAGTTGCGGCATGAGGAATCTTTCAGTTGTGTCATATAGGATCTTTAGTTGTGGCATGGGAACTATTACTTGTGGTGTGTGGGTCTAGGTCCCTGATCAGGGATGGAACCCAGGCACACTGCATTTGGAGCACAGATTCTTAGCCACTTAGCTACTGGGTCACTAGGCAAGTCTCTGCTGCTGCTGGTAAGTCACGTCAGTTGTGTCCGACTCTGTGCGACCCCATAGACGGCAGCCCACCAGGCTCCCCATCCCTGGGTTTCTCCAGGCAAGAACACTGGATTGAGTTGCCACTTCCTTCTCCAATACATGAAAGTGAAAAGTGAAAGTGAAGTTGCCCAGCAGTGTCCAACTCTTAGCAACCCCGTGGACTGTAGCCTGCCAGGCTTCTCCATCCATGTAATTTCCTAGGCAAGAGTAATGGAGTCGGGTGCCATTGCCTTCTAGAGGAAGTCTCTAGGAGTTGTTTAAATGAAAGAGCAGCTTGGAAGGAAGAAAGAATTAGTCTCAGAACCAAATTCTAGATTATCTGAATTTCGTTCAGTTAAAAAAATTACCCCAACACTCAAAATATGATTTAGTAGTGGAAATGAAAGATTCCTTTGAAACAGCATTTTGGACTGATTTGGTGTTCTATGTCCAAGAATGATACAGATTCTCTGACATCTGCTGGATTTAAAACATTCGTCAGGTTCGGTGGTATCCTCCAGGATGAAAATAATCATTATCAGGGTAAAAACAGATATGGTGTAAAGTCTCAGTGTGGTCCAGGCACTGTGCCAGGTGCTTTAGCTACATGCCACTGGCCCTCCAAAAGCCACTTCACCTGAGGCTCCCAGAGTTTGGGGACGGACCCAAGTCCAGACAAATGATTAGAGACAGAGCTGGGACTAGAGCGCTGCTCTGAATTTGTCCACACGCGAACCCTTCCACTTGTCCCGGCCTGAGGTGCTCATGAGTCAGTTAATTCACTGTCTTCTAGCGCTCCAAAATGTATCTTGAGTGACAGAAAGAAGGACTCTGTGACCAAAACACTGGGATGGAATACATAGCCACAGCAATGCAAACACCAAAATAATTAAGAGGTATGAATAAAGGAAAGAAGGAGATAATGCTCAGTAACCACATGATCATCTGCCTGTGCAAATTCAGACACCCTCAAGCGATCGAGGCCTTACAAGATTCTCTGACGCTATCCTTCTATGTAGAAAGTAAACACTCTATTTTTTAATTAAAAATATTTATTTATTTCTTGGCTGCGCTGCATCTTAGTTGGGACACTCGGAATCTTTGACGCCACATGCAGGCTCTTCAGCTGCGGCATGTGACGTTTTTTGTCGTGGCACGTGAACTCTTAGTTCTGGCACGTGTAATCTAGTTACCTGTCCAGGGATTGAACCCAGCCAGGCCCTGTGCATTGGGAGTGCAGAGTCTTAACCACTGGACAAACAGGGAGGTGCCAGGAGTAAATATTTTAGAACTACCCTAAACCTAGTGGCTCAGAAAGTAAAGAATCCACGTGCAATGTGGGAGTCCTGGGTTCGATTCCTGAATTTGGTACATCCCCTGGAGGAGGGTATGGCCACACACTTCAGTATTCTTGCCTGGAGAATCCTCATGGACAGAAGAGCCTGGTGGGCAACAGTTTGGGGTCCCAAAGAGTCAGACGTGACTGTGCGACTAAGCCCACACCCTAGATCTGGCTGAAGAGAAGGAATGTATCAGCTCTTTTTCTCTGACAACATAACATCTGTGCTGAGTTCCTTGATTTCTGCTCCATTTTCCTATTTTGGGACCGAGTCCCCTTTTCTCCAAGATTTTCTAGAGGGTATCTTCTCAATGTGTGTAGGAAATTGCATTCCCCAGGAAACCTTTAATCAAGGCACAGAAGCTGTTATGGGAACCTCCATGAAGGAGGACTGAGGAGACAATCACCCCTGATATAGTGCTCACCCAGAGACTAAGAAGAGGAATTAGATCAGTAGAAGGAGCAGTCCCAGGCTGTGGTAGATGGAGTGAGGATGCTGCGCAAGAGGAATCGGAAGGACTCGAGTTGCATCCCTACTGTCTGTTGTCAGAGGCCCCGATGGACTACGATCACACGAGGATCACCCTGACTTCCCACTTGGAATTCTCAGGAGACTAGGACCTTGACATAAGACAAGCAGCTTCATAAAGCAGAGAGTGGAGTTCCAGGATATGTGTACACATATGTGTCAATGTGAGGACCTGAACGTGGACTCATGGTGGCACACACTATAAAAGGCGGCCCTGGATGATATCTGATGCTGTGCTCCCCGGGAAGCGCGGGGGACAGATGTCAGGTTGATTTCAGTCTGGAAAGGCTCAGTGAGGTGAGAACTCTGTCTAATAGGATCAGCCTCCTTTTCACAGAGGAATGGGCCTGAGCCCAAGCAGGAGACCTCAGATGACAATGCTGACTGTTAGAGGGGAACGCTAGAGAGGGAGTCAAACAGAATTCTGTAAATTCTTAGCCCCGAGAGACCCAGAAGAGCTACTTCTGAGTGGTCCCCTCATTGCACCTGTGTGATCTCAGGGAGGGCAGGGCCTCCTCTAGCAGGATTAGGCCCCAGATCTGCCGAGGGGGACGTCTTGACCATCAGTCAGTCAGTCAGTCAGTTCAGTCGCTCAGTCGTGTCCGACTCTCCGCGACCCCATGAATCACAGCACGCCAGGCCTCCCTGTCCATCAGCAACTCCCGGAGTTCACTCAACCTCATGTCCACAGAGTCGGTGATGCCATCCAGCCATCTCATTCTCTGTCGTCCCCTTCTCCTCCCGCCCCCAACCTTTCCCAGCATCAGAGTCTTTTCCAGTGAGTCAACTCGTCGCATGAGGTGGCCAAAGTATTGCAGTTTCAGCTTTAGCATCAGTCCTTCCAATGAACACCCAGGATTGAAGTGAGGACCATCAGGGCTAGTGTGGTGGCCTCCCCCAAAAGAGGGCGGCTCACAGAGTGGCGCCCCTCCTGACAGGCAGAGATGCTAAGAGCAGTGCCCTGACTCCCCCGACTAGGGACTCAGGGAGGTGCGGGCTTTGTTTGGGGGCTGGAGGACTTGGATTCCTAGATGCAGACGTCCCGGGCTCTGAGACACCGTGCAAGGAGGACCCAGGGACGGATGAAGATTGAGCTAGCGGGGTTCCCGTAGCGCCTTGCCCTGCCGTCATCACCGGGAGACCCCACGTAGGACCGTACGCAGCTCCCTTCCATTTCCGCGTCAAAGGCGAGGAGCTTGACCGGGAGTCGTGGTGTCTCTTCGGTGGAGATTCAGTGTCCAGGACTTGTCCGGAACCGAGGTGAGGACCGGAATGTAACTGAAGGGTCTGTGCGAACCCACTGTTAAGAAAAGTGACCCAGCCGCATCCCACCACTGTGATCTGGCCCTTTCGAGTCCCTCAGAGCTATCGGCTGAATGCGGTCTAGCACGTCTCGGGTGAAGGCATTGGTCTGAGGGGGTAGGCCCGGATGTCCTAGATGAGGGCCCTGAGGGCTGATGAGCAGACTTGGACACCGCATGGGGGCCACACTGAGCGGCTCCCCTGAGCCCAGCCGTGGGAGGCCCCACGTGGAGCTGGCAGACCGTGGTGCCCCCTGTCGTTTGCTGGAGGTGGTATCAGGGAGGTGAGAACCTTGCTCTAAAGGAATCCACCCAGTTCAACAGAGGGACCTAGTCCCCAACACGATTCATGGTTGTGACGCTGAGTGAGGATGGGGGCTCCTCCCATACGAAACGGAGTTTCAGTCGGGCATTTGGACATGACACTTCCCAGATCACCTCCGGGAAGTGAGAGACCAGGTCAAGGCGGGGAGCGTCAGGTTGGGAAGGGAGAGTTTCCGGTTCCCTGGTGGGATGGTGAGAACCTCGGGGGCTGTGGGGATGTTCCACACCACATCATTCAGACCACATCCTGCCTGTCATCATCCCTTTGAGAGCTCAAGGATACGTGGCGGTTCCCACTGCGGGCTAAAGGGGAAGCAACTGCCCTCAGACCAGTCCTCCCTGGTCTGAGGGGCGTGGTCAGCAGATTGAGAAATTTTAGAACCTGTCATAAATCAAATGTGGGCCTTGGTTGCTTCTATGTCCTGGCTATAGTAAAGAGTGCTGCAACGAACGTTGGAGTACAAGTGCTTTTTAAGTTACTGTTTCCTCAGGGTATATGCCCAGTAATGGGATTGTGGTAACTCATGTGGTAACTTTAGTCCTAATTTTTATGCAGAGTGAATTAAGCCAGCATTGCATATTAACGCATATACAGGGATTTCGGAAAGGTGGTATTGCTGAACCGACTTGCAGGGCAGCAGTGGAGTTGCAGACATAGAGAACAGAGTCGGGGACGCTGGGGGAAAGAGAGGGAGGGACAGACTGAGAGAGTAACATTGAAAGCATACCCACTACCTTATGTAAAATAGATAGCCGGTGCGAATTAGTCGTATGACACAGAGAGCTGTAACCCAGTGCTCAGTGATAGCTTAGAGGAGTGGGATGGGGTGGGAGGTGGGAGGGAGTTTCAAGAGGGAGGGGACATAAGCTATATCTATGGTTCATTCATACTGAGGTGTGGCTGAAACAAACACAATACTGTAAAGTGATTATCCTCCAATTAATAGTACATAAATGTAATTTTAAAAAGACATAGAGAAGAAAAGAGAAGCAAAACAATATCAATATTATAGACCTTGAACTGGGATCTTGTGTGGGACCACAGGGACATCAACCTGCCTGTAACAGCACCTGTTCTTAGAAGACTGTAAGGTCATTTTACTTCCTCCTGTTGGGACACAGGGTGATTGGCTTTTCCTATCACACAGGCATCAGTTCAGGAGAAAGTGGAGCTTCTCTGCCTGGAACCCAATTGAGGAACCTGCGTGAGTATTCAGTGCATTTACCCCAACCCTTGGATTTCAGCTGGAAATCTCAGGGAAGGACTGTCAGGTTGAGCATCTACATCACTGCTGTATATCAAGTCGAGGGGAGGGGAAATGTCTAGTCTGAAGGTGCAGCCACCGGTCAGCAAATGGAGAATGGTGCCCAGTGTTTTAAGGAGCCAAGGTAAGGACCTTGAATGATGATCCCAGTGAACTCAGGATGGAGCAACACCCTACTGAGCTCTCAGCACTGGGCATCCCCTGGGAGGGAGGTGGACTGAGACATGCCTTCACTTGATTCTGGATCATGTGGAGGTCTTGAGTGTCTGCATCAGAGTAGCAGAGGGAAGGGTGCCCAGGCTCCGCCAGGTCTTGACGTGGTAATACTAAAGATGAGCTGAGAGGACCCCGCAGCTGGGACCTGCTGTCACCTCAGTAAATCCAAAGCAGGGCTGAGAGGACACAGAGGAAACGTAAGGCCTCTATTCTTCCTCTGTGGGATGTTGTGGGGACAGGCTGAGCAGGAAACCAGGAGTCTTGTGGGTTCCTAGGGCAGTGTCCTCAGGACACCTGCAGAGGCGGCCTTTGATAAAGTCAAGGTGGAATCTCCCTCTTTTAAGGTGCTCATGTCACCTCATTCTCCATCCTCCAGGTGCCCCAATCTCCTGACCTTTGGCCCAGACTCCTGCCTGCGGTCCCATCCACCGCCGTCATGCCCCATGGGCAAAAGAGTAAGCACCGTGCTCGTGAGAAACGTCGCCAGGCCCGGGCTGAGACCCAGGGTCTTCATGATCAGGCCACCGCGTCTGTGGGAGAAGAGACCACCTCCTCCTCCCCTCCTGATTCAGAGAGTGCTCCCTCAAGCTCGTCTGCTGCTGGCTCCCCCAAGGGGCCTCGGGGAGCCCAGGGCACCACCAGTGCTGCTCCAGGTGCTGTACGCAAAAGATCTGGTGTCAGTGGCGCAGCACGCTCGAGATCTGGTGTAGGTGCAGCAGTGCGCTCGAGATCTGGTTTAGGTGGCGAGGGCCGAGTTCAGGAAGGTGAAAATTCCTCCCAGGCTTCCGCTGCTGCTGAGAGCTCTCACACAGATCCTCTGAACGAGAAGACACAGATATTGGTGAAGTTCCTGCTGTATAAGTATAAGATTAGGGAGCTCATTAAGAGGTCTGAAATGCTGAAGGTAATCAATAGAAAGTGCAGGAAGCAATTCCCTGAGATCCTCCGCAGGGCCTCTGAGCATGTGGAGATGGTGTTTGGCCTGGTGCTGAAGGAAGTCAGGCCCAACAGTCACTTATATACCCTGGTGAGCAACCTAGATCTCAGCGACACTGAATCCTTGAGAGGTGACTTGGGGCTGCCGAAGAATGGTCTCCTGATGCCTCTGCTGTGTGTCATCTACCTGAATGGCCACCGCGCCTCTGAGGAGCGGATCTGGATGTTCCTGAATATTCTGGGCATCTATGATGGAAGAAGTCACTTCATCTTTGGAGACATCAGGAAGCTCATCACAGAAGATCTGGTGCGGGAAGAGTACCTGGAGTACCGCCAGGTGCCCGGCAGCGATCCCCCTCGCTATGAGTTCCTGTGGGGTCCTAAAGCGCTCACGGATACCAGCAAGATGAAAGTCCTGGAGTTTCTGGCCAAAGTCAATGATACGGTCCCTGCTGCCTTCCTGCCGCATTACGGGGAGTCTTTCAGACAGGAAGTAGAGAGCACCGGGGCCAGAGCTGCAGCCAGGATTGGCACTTCTGCCTCGGGCATGGCTGGCACGTTTGCCTGGGCTACTGCAGGCACGTCTGCCTGGGCTAGTGCAGGCACGTCTGCCTCGGTCTGGGATGGCCCTTCTGCTGCAGCCCAGGCTGAGTATCCTGCCTCAGCCAGGGCTGGCCTTTCTGCTGCAGCCAGCGCTGGCCCTTCTGCCTCAGCCAGTGCCCATGCCAGGGCCACATCCAGCCGCTCATCTCGCCCCTAGTGTGGTCTGAAGCCCGTTCTTCCCTCTGTGGTCAGAAAAACCTGTCAACCTGTGTTCCTGTTGACTTCCCCCCGCCCCCCCCCCCCAGTTTTCTGTTCTTTCTTTTTTCCACAGAAAGTTTCTTTAGGTTCATGATATAAGTATTTGAATAACATGGGTCACACACAGTTTGCTGTTTGTCAAATTTTGTGATCCCAGATGAGAAAAACATCACTTTAGGATAAGAATATCCTTAGAAATGTGAAAGACACCACAATAATAGAAGCTCAGATCATAGATACATAGAGAGATAGCTGAAAGGTCTTCAATTTTTGGTTTGCTTTACTCTCTGTTTAGTCTCCCATTTTATAAATATAAAAGCTATACAGTTGGATCTGCTTATGGTTTTCAAGACTGTTGGAGAATAAAAATGATAGCAAATGATTTATTTGTGGCTCTTCTTTTACACAGACACTAATTGAGCATCCGCTGTTAAGAAGTCTTTCATGCCTATACTGGCGGTGTTTAGTCAAAGAAACTCCCAGTCTCTGCCCGTTCAATTATAGTTTCCAGGGAAGCTGTCATTCTGTGGAAGAGGCTGAGATACTCTCTACTTCAAGAAGAACAAGAAAGAAGCAGGGTAAAGAGCGGGTGGAGAGAATATATTACTTTGGTTTCATTGCTAAGCAGAATTTTGGCTGATTGCGGAGGTTGGGTAATTTTTTTTTTTTCTTTCAGTTAGAAGGCTGCTTAGTTTCTGACATCTGATAGATGCAAAAAAAAAAAGAAAAAGAAAAACCCAGCTGATGTAACATCTGAGGTCACAATAATCGTAATAACTGCGATTGCCCCGAATTTCTCAGTAGAGACAGGTGCTGTGACAGATGCTTTCCATAAATACATATATTCCACCAGTCTGACAAGGCGGGGTCTATCCAACTCACTTCACAGTGGAGAGCCCGCGGCTCATCGAGTTAAGAGTTTGGTTTTGTGCCACAATACTTAAGGCTGGTAAATGACCGAGCTGGGACTAGACTCCTGCTCTAAACTACTGTAGCATACATACTGTTCTTCTCCCCCCACCCTGAGACACACCCTTGTCTTTGCTTTTAAACACGAACTTTTAACATTTGATATTTCATTTCCTTTTCCTTATTTATTTATTTGGCTGTGCTAGATCTTAGTTGTAGCACATGGGGTCTGCTTCCCCGACCAGGGATGGAACCTGGGCCCCCTGCATTGGGAGCCTGGCGTACTAGCCACTGGACCACGAGGAGAGTCCTCACCCTGTATTTTTACTTCAGTGTTTTTCTAAGTACTTCCAAATTTGACCTAGGTGATAAAAAGAACGCCCTTGTGTTCAAACTACTAAATATATTTAACTAGAAATACGTATCCCTTATTCATTTAGTTCAGTTCAGTCACTCAGTCGTGTCCGACTCTTTGCGACCCCATGAATCACAGCACGCCAGGCCTCCCTGTCCATCACCAACTCCCGGAGTTCACTCAAACTCATGTCCATCGAGTCGGTGATGCCATCCAGCCATCTCGTTCTCTGTCGTCCCCGTCTCCTCTGCAAAGAGATCCAACCAGTCATTCTAAAGGAGATCAATCCCTTATTCATTCCTCATAGATAAATGAAAGAGACAGTATTCGGGGAGAGTATAAGCATGTATATTGGCCATGTTAGATAACCTCTGAAGACCAAGGGCTCTCCGTATGATGCTTACAGTCTCTTGTCTGTAGAAAGTAAATCTACCAGAACAGAAATGACATGAGAACCTTCACCTGGCTGATGAGATAGATTCATGCACTTTTTTTCTCTGATGGATGACCACCTGTCCTGGGACTCCTGCCTTGGGCTGTAGCTTCTCCATCTCCTATCTCCATCTCCTGGGACAAGGGCCCATTCATTCTCTGTAGCACTGCAGAGCAAACAAAGTTCAAGAGTTTGCAGAGATATGGGATATCCCCAGAAGCCTTTAATCCAAGACACAGAAAGCAAGATGAGGACCCCATGTAGGAGGACTGAGGAGAGCAACACCCCAGAATATGGGGGTTGGTCACTGGGACAGCGCTCCCAACTGCTCTCAGGCACAGGGGATCTCAGAACTGTTAGGCTAAGCGTAGCCTCGCTTATTCTTCAGGCTTCTCAGAGACCTAAGAAACTTGGTCTCGGTGCAGAGTTCTGAGGTTAGTAGAGGAGAAAGGATCAATCTCTCAGAAATGACGGTGATTAACCTGAATGAGGGTAATGGAAAGATGCAGCCACATAGTAGGAAGCAATATACTTGTCCTCAGTGGCAAGCCCATGAAGTCCAGAACAATCCGGGCTGCTGTGGTTAACACTCTCAGCTCAGGTCCCGGGAAGGTGGGGACTTTGGGAATCAGCAGAGAATAGAGCCCCAGGAAGGTACAGAGTCAAAGTGAGGACCCAGGGTGTGCGCGTGAAGCCACTCAACCCCAGTCAATGGGGCTTCACTTAGTCCCTCTGCTCCAGTTAGCCCTGGGAGGCATTGGTAAGTGCTGGCCAGCTCAAGGGCCCCCTGACTTCTGCCTGGAGGGTTTCAAGGAGATGACCTGGGTTTATAGGCTGGCTCTTCATCAGAGAGTGGAAATCCCAGGCATGACAGTGGCACACTCTTGTCTGAGGAGTGCGGCAGGCAGCTACCCCATTACAGAGAAATTCTTAGAAAGTCCTGCAAATGTAATGGGCCCTGGGAGGGAACAGGCAGAACTTTCAGACTAGGTTTATCCCTTATTTTCTGAAGGCGAATGGCTTCAGGGCCTTAAAGTCCTTGGGCTAATGGAGGAGGCCTCATTTAGCTGAGGAAGGGTCCCCAGTTCCTAATAGTAGTCAACTGATGGCAATGACTGACAATGAAGGCTCCCTCCCAGAAAGAAGGGGGCCGCGGAGGGCACTGTCCCTGTTAGGCCTGAGACTGTGCCACTTAGGCCTGGTGACATGGTGAGTCCCACTCACTTCCTCCCAGAAGATCACATGGCAGTGATGAACCTCATCCTGATCGAAGGGAGCGACCACAGGTCAGCAGAAGGACGATTTCCAGATTGTACCAGAAGGTAAGGACCCTGATGACCGAAAAGACCATCCGCCGCAAAACAGTGGGGGCAGAACATAGTCCTTCCACTTCTGTTAGCCTCGGAAGACCACAGACTGTTGTGGCCCGATGAGGCAAACACCACTTCTTCCTTGGGGGCCTCGGGGAATTGGGGGCCTGAGGGGAGAAGGTTTAGGCCAAGTCAGGGAATATTTCCAGGTTGTTTCCCAGTCAGGGTGAGGACGGTAAAACTGTTTTAATACACATACCAGGATGGCCACGCAGAATCGTCCCTACTGTCAGGCTAGAAGGCCACAGTGAGAGTTGTCAGTCCAAGGGGCCCTTCAGTTCTGACCGAGGAGTAGCAGGAAAGTTAGGGTTTTGTTCTGATGGTGGTGGTTTCATGTCAACAGAGGGGGGAGTCGTGGGCTTGGCTAAGAGTCTAATTTGGGACCCTGACTTGGGACCCTGAGAAGAACCATCTGTCTTCCTCAAGGAGCTTGCCACAGCTTTCATTCTTGTGAGACCATGGGCAGGGGTGGCTAGATAAGGCCGCCTTATCTCAACTCACAGGGAGGTATGGGTCTTACTCCGAGGAGATAGGCCTCAGGTCAAGAAGGAGGGGATTCCCCAGGCCCCACCAGAAGTCAAATTGTGAAGCCCGAGTGAAGACTGAGGGGTCTACTCATCCCTGAATAGAGGGGACAAAAGAGAGGCATGCCTTACCCTTTGATGTCAGTTCTAGAAAGCTCAGGGGAAGACTGTCAGGCAAGGCTCTCCCTCACTTCTTTACACCAGGCCTCCTTCTTCTTGTTGAATCGCTAAGTCATGTCTGACTCTTTTGTGACTCCATGGACTTTAGCCCACCAGGCTCCTTTGTCCATGGGATATTCCAAGGAAGAATTCTGGGGTGGGTTGCCATTTCCTCCTCTAGGGGATCTTCCTGACCCAGAGACTTGAGTCTGTGTCTCCTGCAGCTCCTGTATCACAGGCGGATCCTTTACTGCTGAGCCACCAGGGAAGCCCTATATCAGGCCTAAGGGAGGTCAGATCTTTGTTGGAAAGTACAGCCACCAGTGTTGAGAAGGGAGGGATATGGAGCCTGCCATTCAGTGTGGCAGATGCTTTCCAGTTACCACCACATGCTACCAGATCTTCCAGACAGGGCTTGTCAAACTCCCTTCACAGGTAAAGAGCCTGAGGCTCTCTCAGAGAGTTTCATGATGTGACAACCTTTTCCATGGCTGGTAAGTGAGAGGGATGGTCGTAGGCCCTTGATCTGAGTTAGTCTAAAGCTCACCCTCTCACTCCTGCAAGCCTGATCTGACCTTGTGCCTTTAATTCCCTTTTTATTCTCCTTACTGTGAAATGTATGAAGCATTAAGAAGAGGGACTCTCAGGTTGAACCATCATATTGTAATACATAGCCAGAGCAATAATAATAATAATGCCAAAATAAATGTGACATATGAAGAAAGGAAAAAAGAGATAGTATCTGTTGACAATAGGATCATCTACACATACATATGAGGTTTCAAACTTCTTAAAAGATCGGAATGTTTTAAGTTTCAGATAAGCTTATAAGATCAGTAAGGGACTCAAAAAAATCATCTCACGGCCATTTCTTTGTATAAAGAAATGTCTATTAGCTCTAAAATATAAAGTTTCCTTATTAGAGCAGAAGTTGCCTGAGAAGTCTGGGTGAATGAGAGAAGGGACAGGTTACCACGTTTTGTTTCTCTCACAGGTCTCCACCTGGGCCCACTTATTTATGCCATGGATTTCCCATCTCTTATCACTCCTAGGACAGGGATTCCTTCTCTGCAAGGTTTGGAGCAGGGAAACTGATCGGGGCTTTTCAGGGATGTGGCATTACGAAAGAAGCCTTTAATCAAAGGGGCAAGGTCCTGTAGGAGGACACCCATACATCTCGACTGAAGAAAGCACACTCAAGAGTATTAGGTGTAAGAAGGTTCCAGGGAGAGATCTCAAGGTGAACACCTCTTTTCTCTGTTGTCACAGTACAGTTGCCAGAGACTTGAGACCTTTTGTCTAAGGAGGGTGATCTCAGGTCAGAGTAGGAATTGTCAAATATATATGGGAAGCCCCTTTAAAAGAAGTGAAAGAAATAGCCACCCGGAACGACTGGGGTTCTGTTGCATTCACTTCCTGCTGTCAGCCCTCAAAGGTCCTGAATTCCATAATAGGATGAGGTAGAGAGAGGCCTTGAGAGCTAAGAGAAAGCGCTACTGCCATGGGCAGGGCACGTTCCACAACCAAGTCTGCCAGCTCCTCCCACTTAGTGACATGCAGGGCAGATCCTTCATCTTGAGGTTGAAAAGAGAAGTAAGTATTGGAAGTAATTGAGTGCCAAGGTGGAGCTTAAGGGAATACATTTTATGTCTTTCTTTGTTCTTGCTTGACCTCGGTAACTGGGCTATTTATCTTTCTCTCCTTAGGGTTTTCTCTTTCATAGTATTGAAATATTCTTCCTTGTAATTGAAGGTCTCTTTGACTTCTGACTTCTGAAGGTCTCCGGACTTCCCTGGTGGCTCAGGCGGTAAAGCACCTGCCTACAATGCAGGAGACCTGGGTTCAATCCCTGGGTCGGGATGATCCTCTGGAGAAGGAAATGGCAGCCCACTCCAGTACTCTTGCTTGGAAAATCCCACGAACAGAGGAGCGTGGTAGGGTATAGCCCATGGGGTCACAAAGAGTCGGACACGACTGAGTGACTTCACTTCACACTTTGACCTCTGAATCTGTGTTTATGAACAACGTATATCCCATTTATTGCTGTATTTCAGTATAAGTATAAAGGTTTGGTTATTTTGTATAATGAATCGGAAATACTTGAATTTGTCTTTGTGAGTCAGAACAAGATAACATGCCAAGAGTTTTGGGAGTTTCTTGCCAATGTGAATGAAGACTAAGTGAAATTGTTGATACCAGGAAATAAAGAAAAGGGTCTTGACTGTGTGGCATCTGCAATACAGTGGACCAGGAATTCCCAGCCCCTGTTTCCCCACAGCAACCCAGATTTTAAAACGTGTAAGTAACAAAATACCTTTATAGAAGGTCTAGAACCCAATTGAGAAATTGCAGTACCACATGTAAGCATAAAACTTAGATCAGCTGCACTTGAAATGCGTAAGCACAGCGATTTGACTCTATTGGCATCACTCCCTCTCTCGGGCTGGTACACCTTGGTACCAAGAGAGATTGTGACCTTTGCTGATAGGGGAAAGTGACAGTGTAGGGAATGGTTTGAGTGTCCGGGAAACTGTTAGTACTAAGAAATGTATTCAAGAAAGGTGCAGGACACAAAATAACACAGAAAAATGAGTTGTGTTTCTAAATACCAACAACAAACTATCTGAAAAAGAAATTAAGAAAACAGTTCTATTTCAAATATGTCAAAAAGAATAAAATACTTAGAAGTAAATTTAATCAAGGGAGTGAAATATCTATACACTGAAAGCAACAAGACACTGATGGAAGAAATTGGAAAGGACCCAGATAAAAAGATGTCCCAAGTATATGGATTGGAAGAAGTCATACTGTTAAAATATCCATACTGCCCAAAGTGATCTACAGACTTAATGTTCTGTGTGTCATAATTCCACTGGAATTTTCCAGAGAAATAGAAATGCTAAAATTCTTATGAAACCACAAAAGACCTTGAATAGACAAAACAACGTTGAGAAAGACGAGCAAAGGTGGCAGCCTGGCACTTCTTGCCTTTGTTCAAGACAGTGTGAAACCAGCATATACATCGACAGACCAATAGAACAGAATAGAGCCTAGAAATACCACCATGCACATACAGTCACGTAATCTTTGACAAAGGCACTAAGAATACACAGTGAAAAAGATAGTATCCTCAGTCAACAAATAGTGTTGAGAAAACTGAATATTTGCATGAAAAGTATCAAACTGGAGTCGTATCTTACATCATACTCAAGAAATGCAAAATGGATTTAAGACTTAAAAATGAGACCAGAAACGTTAAAACACTTAGAAGAAAACATAGGGGAGAACTCCTTGTCATTTGTCTTGGCAATGTTCTGGGGATTTTAGTTTTGTTGTTTTGTTTTTAATTTGACAACAGAAACACAGGCAAGAAAAACAAAAATAAATGGCACCACATTAAATTAAAAAGGTTCTGTATAGCAATGGAAACAATCAACTAAACGAAAAGGTGGAATGGGAGATGAGGTTTGCAAGCCATATATCTGGTAAATTAGTATCTTATAAAAGGAACTCAGACAACTCAGTAACAGACTAATTAATTGAAAACAAGTAAAAAAAGGAGCAAAGAACCTAAATATTTTCCAAAGGAGACATACACATGGCCAACAGCTATATGAAAAGGAGCTCAGCATCACTAACCCCCAGGGTGATGGTAATCCACACCACAGTAAGAGATCACGTCATACCTGTTGGGAGAGCTATTATCGAAAAGCCAAGTGATAACACGTTTTGGCATGGGTGTTGAGAAAAGGGAACCTTTGCACACAGTTGCTGGGACTATAAATTGGCACAGCCACTGGGGAAAACAGTGTGGAGGTTCCTCCGAAAATCACAAATGTAACTATCGTACGACTCAGCATTGCCACTTCCTTGTATGCAGTCGACCCTTGAACAACACAAATTTGAACTGTGCAGGTCCACATATACATGAATTTTTTTCAATAAATACATTGGAAAACTATTCAGAGATTTGAGAAAACTTGAAGGAACAGGTGACTCGCACAGCCTAGGAATATAAAAAGATTAAGAAAAAGGTGTCATGGATGCATAAAATTTACGTAGATACTAGTCCCTTTCTGCTTTTGTGCCAGTCCCATACTATCTTGATGACCATAGCTTTATAGTATAATCTGAAGTCAGGAAGGTTGATCCCTCCCGTTCCATTCTTCTTTCTCAAGACCGCTTTGCCTATTTGGGTCTTTTGTGTTTCCATATGAATTGTGAAATGTTTTGTTCTAGTTCTGTGAAAAATGCCATTGGTGATTTGATAGGTATCACACTGAATCTGTAGATTGCATTTAGTAGTATAGTCATTTTCACAGTAGTTTTTCTTCCTACCCAGGAACATGAAATATCTCTCCATCTGTTTATGTCGTTTTTTATTTCTTTCATTAGTGTCTAATAATTTTCTGTGTACAGTCATTTGTCTCCTTAGGTAAGTTTATTCCTAGATAGTTAATTCTTTTTGTTGCAATGGTAAGTGGGATTGATTCCTTGATTTCCCTTTCTGATTTTTCATTGTTAGTATATAGAAAGCAAGTGATTCCTGTGTATTGATTTTGTATCCTGTAACTTTGCTAAATTCACTGATTAGTACTAGTAATTTTCTGATACTATCTTTAGGGTTTTCTATGTACAGTATCATGTCATCTGCAAATAGTGAGAGCTTTTCTTTACTTCTTCTTTCCCGATCTGGATTCCTGTTATTTATTTTTCTTCTCTTATTGCTGTAGCTAGGAATTCCAGAACTACGTTGAACAATAGTGGTGAAAGTGGACACTCTTGCCTTGTTCCTGATCTTAGGGGGAATGCTTTGAATTTTTCACGATTGAAAATAATGTCTTTACCATAAAATAATGTCTTTACCATAAAACATTATTGTCAAGCAGAAATACAGACCAGTGGAACAAGATGGAAAGCCCAGCAATAAATCCATGCACCTAGAAAATGGTAACCCACTCCAGTATTCCTACCTGGAGAATCCCATGGATGGAGAAGCCTGGTAGGCTACAGTCCACAGGGTCACAAAGAGTCAGACACGACTGAGCGACTGAACAGAACAGAACCGATGGGTACCTTATTTTTGACAAAGGATGCAGAAAATACAATGGGGCAAAGACAGCCTCTTCAATAAATGGTTCTGTGAAAACTGGACAGCTATGTGTAAAAGAATAAAATTAGAACACTTTCTAACACCATACACAAAGATAAGCTCAAAACGGATTAAAGAACTAAATGTAACACCAGTAACTATAAAACTCTTAGAGGAAAACATAGGCAAAACACTCAATGACATAAATCAAAGCAAGATCCTCTATGTCCCACCTCCTGGATTAAAGGAAATACAAATAAAAGTAAACAAGTGGGACCTGGTTAAACGTAAAACCTTTTGCACAGCAAAGAAAACTATAAGCAAGGTGAAAAGACAACCCTCAGAATGGGAGAAAATAATAGCAAATGAAGCAACTGACAAAGGATTAATTTCCAAAATATTCAAGCAGCTCATACAACTCAATACCAGAAAAACAAACAACCCAATCAAAAAGTGGAAAAAGACCTAAACAGATATATCTCCAAAGAAGACATATAAGTGGCTAACAAACACATGAACAGATGTGCAAAACCACTCATTATTAGAGAAATGCAAATCAAAGCTACAATGAGATATCACCTCACACCAGTCAGAATGGCCATCATCAAAAAGTCTACAAACGTAAAGGCTGGAGAGGGTGTGGAGGAAAGGGAACGCTCTTGCACTGTTGGTGGGAACATAAATTGATACAGCCAATATGAAAGACAATATAAAGATTCCTTTAAAAATTAAGAATAAAACCACCATATGACACAGCAATCCCACTCCCTGGCATGTACCCTGAGGAAACCAAAATTGAAAAAGACACATATATCCATGGTTCATTGCAGCACTATCTACAATATCTAGAACATGGAAGCAACCTTGATGTCCACCAACAGATTAATGGATAAAGAAGTTTTCGTACATATACACAATGGAATATAACTCAGCCATAAAAAGGAACACATTTTAGTCAGTTCTAATGAGGTGGATGAACCTAGAGCTTATTATACAGAGTGAAGTAAGTCAAAAAGAGAAAGATAAATATTGTATTCTGACACATATATACAGGATCTAGAAAAATGGTACTGAAGAATGTATTTACAGGGCAGCAATGGAGATGAACAAAGCTAGTGGAGGTGATGGAATTCCAGTTGAGCTATTTCAAATCCTGAAAGATGATGCTGTGAATGTGCTGCACTCAAGATGCCAGCAAATTTGGAAAATTCAGCAGTGGCCACAGGACTGGAAAAAGTCAGTTTTTATTCCAATCCCAAAGAACGGGAATGCCAAAGAATGCTCAAATTACTACACAATTGCACACGTCTCATGCGCTAGTAAAGTCATGCTCAAAATTCTCCAAGCCAGGCTTCAGTGATACGTGAACCGTGAATTTCCAGACGTTCAAGCTGGGTGTACAAAAGGCAGAGGAACAAGAGACCTAATTGCCAACAACCGCTGGATCATTGAAAAAGCAAGAGAGTTCTAGAAAAACATCTATTTCTGCTTCATTGACTATGCCAAAGCCTTTGACTGTGTGGATCACAACAAACTGTGGAAAATTCTGAAAGAAATGGGAATACCAGAACACCTGACCTGACTCTTGAGAAACCAGTATGCAGGTCAGGAAGCAACAGTTAGAACTGGACATGGAACAACAGACTTCTTCTAAATAGGAAAAGTGGCGCATCAACATGGTACATTGTCACCCTGCTCATTTAACTTATATGCAGAGTACATCATGAGAAATGCTGGGCTGGATGAAGCACAAGCTGGAATCAAGATTGCCGGGAGAAATATCAATAACCTCAGATATGTAGATAACACCACCCTTATGGCAGAAAGTGAAGAAGAACTGAAGAGTCTCTTGATGAAAGTGAAAGAGGAGAGTGAAAAGTTGGCTTAAACTCAACATTCAGTAAACCAAGATCATGGCATCTGGTCCCATCACTTTGTGGCAAATAGATGGGGAAAAAGTGGAAACAGTGGTTTACTTTATTTTTCTGGGCTCCAGAATCACTGCAGATGGTGACTACAGCCATGAAATTAAAAGACACTTACTCCTTGGAAGGAAAGTTATGACCAACCTAGACAGCATATTCAAAAGCAGAGACATTACTTTGTCAAAAATGGTCCATGTAGTCAAGGCTATGGTTTTTCCAGTGGTCATGTATGGATGTGAGAATTGGACTATAAAGAAAGCTGAGCACTGAAGTATTGATGCATTTCAACTGTGGTGTTAGAGAAGATTCTTGAGAGTTCCTTGGGCTGCAAGGAGATCCAACGAGTCCATCCTAAAGGGAATCAGTTCTCGGTGTTCATTGGAAGGCCTGATGTTGGAGCTGAAACTCCAATACTTTGGCTACCTCTTGCGAAGAGCTGACTCATTTGATAAGACACTGATGCTGGGAAGGATTGAGGGCGGGAGGAGAAGTGGCCGACAGAGGATGAGATGGTTGGATGGCATCACCGACTCGATGGACATGGGTTTGGGTGAACTCTGGGAGTTGGTGATGGACAGGGAGGCCTGCCATGCTGCGGTTCATGGGGTCACAGGATTTGGACACGACTAAGCGACTGAACTGAACTGAATGGAGAAACAGTCATAGAGAATAGACTTATGGGCATGGGGAGAAGGGAGGAGAGGGTGATATGTATGGAGTGAGTAACATGGAAACTTACATTACTGTGTGTAAAATATATAGCCAATGGGAATTTACTGTATGTCTCAGGAAGCTAAAATGGGGCTTTGTATCAATCTAGAGGGGTAGGATGTAGAGCAATATGGGAGGGAGGTTCAAAAGCTTTTCGATAATAGCTCTCCCAACAGGTATGACGTGATCTCTTACTGTGGTGTGGATTACCATCACCCTGGGGGTTAGTGATGCTGAGCTCCTTTTCATATAGCTGTTGGCCATGTGTATGTCTCCTTTGGAAAATATTTAGGTTCTTTGCTCCTTTTTTTACTTATTTTCAATTAATTAGTCTGTTACTGAGTTGTCTGAGTTCCTTTTATAAGATATTAATTTATCAGATATATGGCTTGCAAACCTCATCTCCCATTCCACCTTTTCATTTAGTTGATTGTTTCCATTGCTATACAGAACCTTTTTAATTTAATGTGGTGCCATTTATTTTTGTTTTTCTTGCCTGTGTTTCTGTTGTCAAATTAAAAACAAAACAACAAAACTAAAATCCCAGAACACTGCCAAGACAAATGACAAGGAGTTCTCCCCTATGTTTTCTTCTAAGTGTTTTAAGGTTTCTGGTCTCATTTTTAAGTCTTAAATCCATTTTGCATTTCTTGAGTATGATGTAAGATACGACTCCAGTTTGATACTTTTCATGCAAATATTCAGTTTTCTCAACACTATTTGTTGACTGAGGATACTATCTTTTTCACTGTGTATTCTTAGTGCCTTTGTCAAAGATTACGTGACTGTATGTGCATGGTGGTATTTCTAGGCTCTATTCTGTTCTATTGGTCTGTCGATGTATATGCTGGTTTCACACTGTCTTGAACAAAGGCAAGAAGTGCCAGGCTTCCACCTTTGCTCATCTTTCTCAACATTATTTTGTCTATTCAAGGTCTTTTGTGGTTTCATAAGAATTTTAGCATTTCTATTTCTCTGGAAAATTCCAGTGGAATTATGACACACAGAACATTAAGTCTGTAGATCACTTTGGGCAGTATGGATATTTTAACAGTATGACTTCTTCCAATCCATATACTTGGGACATCTTTTTATCTGGGTCCTTTCCAATTTCTTCCATCAGTGTCTTGTTGCTTTCAGTGTATAGATATTTCACTCCCTTGATTAAATTTATTTCTAAGTATTTTATTCTTTTTGACATATTTGAAATAGAACTGTTTTCTTAATTTCTTTTTCAGATAGTTTGTTGTTGGTATTTAGAAACACAACTCATTTTTCTGTGTTATTTTGTGTCCTGCACCTTTCTTGAATACATTTCTTAGTACTAACAGTTTCCCGGACACTCAAACCATTCCCTACACTGTCACTTTCCCCTATCAGCAAAGGTCACAATCTCTCTTGGTACCAAGGTGTACCAGCCCGAGAGAGGGAGTGATGCCAATAGAGTCAAATCGCTGTGCTTACGCATTTCAAGTGCAGCTGATCTAAGTTTTATGCTTACATGTGGTACTGCAATTTCTCAATTGGGTTCTAGACCTTCTATAAAGGTATTTTGTTACTTACACGTTTTAAAATCTGGGTTGCTGTGGGGAAACAGGGGCTGGGAATTCCTGGTCCACTGTATTGCAGATGCCACACAGTCAAGACCCTTTTCTTTATTTCCTGGTATCAACAATTTCACTTAGTCTTCATTCACATTGGCAAGAAACTCCCAAAACTCTTGGCATGTTATCTTGTTCTGACTCACAAAGACAAATTCAAGTATTTCCGATTCATTATACAAAATAACCAAACCTTTATACTTATACTGAAATACAGCAATAAATGGGATATACGTTGTTCATAAACACAGATTCAGAGGTCAAAGTGTGAAGTGAAGTCACTCAGTCGTGTCCGACTCTTTGTGACCCCATGGGCTATACCCTACCACGCTCCTCTGTTCGTGGGATTTTCCAAGCAAGAGTACTGGAGTGGGCTGCCATTTCCTTCTCCAGAGGATCATCCCGACCCAGGGATTGAACCCAGGTCTCCTGCATTGTAGGCAGGTGCTTTACCGCCTGAGCCACCAGGGAAGTCCGGAGACCTTCAGAAGTCAGAAGTCAAAGAGACCTTCAATTACAAGGAAGAATATTTCAATACTATGAAAGAGAAAACCCTAAGGAGAGAAAGATAAATAGCCCAGTTACCGAGGTCAAGCAAGAACAAAGAAAGACATAAAATGTATTCCCTTAAGCTCCACCTTGGCACTCAATTACTTCCAATACTTACTTCTCTTTTCAACCTCAAGATGAAGGATCTGCCCTGCATGTCACTAAGTGGGAGGAGCTGGCAGACTTGGTTGTGGAACGTGCCCTGCCCATGGCAGTAGCGCTTTCTCTTAGCTCTCAAGGCCTCTCTCTACCTCATCCTATTATGGAATTCAGGACCTTTGAGGGCTGACAGCAGGAAGTGAATGCAACAGAACCCCAGTCGTTCCGGGTGGCTATTTCTTTCACTTCTTTTAAAGGGGCTTCCCATATATATTTGACAATTCCTACTCTGACCTGAGATCACCCTCCTTAGACAAAAGGTCTCAAGTCTCTGGCAACTGTACTGTGACAACAGAGAAAAGAGGTGTTCACCTTGAGATCTCTCCCTGGAACCTTCTTACACCTAATACTCTTGAGTGTGCTTTCTTCAGTCGAGATGTATGGGTGTCCTCCTACAGGACCTTGCCCCTTTGATTAAAGGCTTCTTTCGTAATGCCACATCCCTGAAAAGCCCCGATCAGTTTCCCTGCTCCAAACCTTGCAGAGAAGGAATCCCTGTCCTAGGAGTGATAAGAGATGGGAAATCCATGGCATAAATAAGTGGGCCCAGGTGGAGACCTGTGAGAGAAACAAAACGTGGTAACCTGTCCCTTCTCTCATTCACCCAGACTTCTCAGGCAACTTCTGCTCTAATAAGGAAACTTTATATTTTAGAGCTAATAGACATTTCTTTATACAAAGAAATGGCCGTGAGATGATTTTTTTGAGTCCCTTACTGATCTTATAAGCTTATCTGAAACTTAAAACATTCCGATCTTTTAAGAAGTTTGAAACCTCATATGTATGTGTAGATGATCCTATTGTCAACAGATACTATCTCTTTTTTCCTTTCTTCATATGTCACATTTATTTTGGCATTATTATTATTATTGCTCTGGCTATGTATTACAATATGATGGTTCAACCTGAGAGTCCCTCTTCTTAATGCTTCATACATTTCACAGTAAGGAGAATAAAAAGGGAATTAAAGGCACAAGGTCAGATCAGGCTTGCAGGAGTGAGAGGGTGAGCTTTAGACTAACTCAGATCAAGGGCCTACGACCATCCCTCTCACTTACCAGCCATGGAAAAGGTTGTCACATCATGAAACTCTCTGAGAGAGCCTCAGGCTCTTTACCTGTGAAGGGAGTTTGACAAGCCCTGTCTGGAAGATCTGGTAGCATGTGGTGGTAACTGGAAAGCATCTGCCACACTGAATGGCAGGCTCCATATCCCTCCCTTCTCAACACTGGTGGCTGTACTTTCCAACAAAGATCTGACCTCCCTTAGGCCTGATATAGGGCTTCCCTGGTGGCTCAGCAGTAAAGGATCCGCCTGTGATACAGGAGCTGCAGGAGACACAGACTCAAGTCTCTGGGTCAGGAAGATCCCCTAGAGGAGGAAATGGCAACCCACCCC
Organism: Moschus berezovskii; assembly: GCF_049115385.1. NCBI lineage: Eukaryota > Metazoa > Chordata > Mammalia > Artiodactyla > Moschidae > Moschus > Moschus berezovskii. The sequence goes on along the minus strand of NC_142488.1, from coordinate 27,724,158 downwards.
AGAATTCTTCCTTGGAATATCCCATGGACAAAGGAGCCTGGTGGGCTAAAGTCCATGGAGTCACAAAAGAGTCAGACATGACTTAGCGATTCAACAAGAAGAAGGAGGCCTGGTGTAAAGAAGTGAGGGAGAGCCTTGCCTGACAGTCTTCCCCTGAGCTTTCTAGAACTGACATCAAAGGGTAAGGCATGCCTCTCTTTTGTCCCCTCTATTCAGGGATGAGTAGACCCCTCAGTCTTCACTCGGGCTTCACAATTTGACTTCTGGTGGGGCCTGGGGAATCCCCTCCTTCTTGACCTGAGGCCTATCTCCTCGGAGTAAGACCCATACCTCCCTGTGAGTTGAGATAAGGCGGCCTTATCTAGCCACCCCTGCCCATGGTCTCACAAGAATGAAAGCTGTGGCAAGCTCCTTGAGGAAGACAGATGGTTCTTCTCAGGGTCCCAAGTCAGGGTCCCAAATTAGACTCTTAGCCAAGCCCACGACTCCCCCCTCTGTTGACATGAAACCACCACCATCAGAACAAAACCCTAACTTTCCTGCTACTCCTCGGTCAGAACTGAAGGGCCCCTTGGACTGACAACTCTCACTGTGGCCTTCTAGCCTGACAGTAGGGACGATTCTGCGTGGCCATCCTGGTATGTGTATTAAAACAGTTTTACCGTCCTCACCCTGACTGGGAAACAACCTGGAAATATTCCCTGACTTGGCCTAAACCTTCTCCCCTCAGGCCCCCAATTCCCCGAGGCCCCCAAGGAAGAAGTGGTGTTTGCCTCATCGGGCCACAACAGTCTGTGGTCTTCCGAGGCTAACAGAAGTGGAAGGACTATGTTCTGCCCCCACTGTTTTGCGGCGGATGGTCTTTTCGGTCATCAGGGTCCTTACCTTCTGGTACAATCTGGAAATCGTCCTTCTGCTGACCTGTGGTCGCTCCCTTCGATCAGGATGAGGTTCATCACTGCCATGTGATCTTCTGGGAGGAAGTGAGTGGGACTCACCATGTCACCAGGCCTAAGTGGCACAGTCTCAGGCCTAACAGGGACAGTGCCCTCCGCGGCCCCCTTCTTTCTGGGAGGGAGCCTTCATTGTCAGTCATTGCCATCAGTTGACTACTATTAGGAACTGGGGACCCTTCCTCAGCTAAATGAGGCCTCCTCCATTAGCCCAAGGACTTTAAGGCCCTGAAGCCATTCGCCTTCAGAAAATAAGGGATAAACCTAGTCTGAAAGTTCTGCCTGTTCCCTCCCAGGGCCCATTACATTTGCAGGACTTTCTAAGAATTTCTCTGTAATGGGGTAGCTGCCTGCCGCACTCCTCAGACAAGAGTGTGCCACTGTCATGCCTGGGATTTCCACTCTCTGATGAAGAGCCAGCCTATAAACCCAGGTCATCTCCTTGAAACCCTCCAGGCAGAAGTCAGGGGGCCCTTGAGCTGGCCAGCACTTACCAATGCCTCCCAGGGCTAACTGGAGCAGAGGGACTAAGTGAAGCCCCATTGACTGGGGTTGAGTGGCTTCACGCGCACACCCTGGGTCCTCACTTTGACTCTGTACCTTCCTGGGGCTCTATTCTCTGCTGATTCCCAAAGTCCCCACCTTCCCGGGACCTGAGCTGAGAGTGTTAACCACAGCAGCCCGGATTGTTCTGGACTTCATGGGCTTGCCACTGAGGACAAGTATATTGCTTCCTACTATGTGGCTGCATCTTTCCATTACCCTCATTCAGGTTAATCACCGTCATTTCTGAGAGATTGATCCTTTCTCCTCTACTAACCTCAGAACTCTGCACCGAGACCAAGTTTCTTAGGTCTCTGAGAAGCCTGAAGAATAAGCGAGGCTACGCTTAGCCTAACAGTTCTGAGATCCCCTGTGCCTGAGAGCAGTTGGGAGCGCTGTCCCAGTGACCAACCCCCATATTCTGGGGTGTTGCTCTCCTCAGTCCTCCTACATGGGGTCCTCATCTTGCTTTCTGTGTCTTGGATTAAAGGCTTCTGGGGATATCCCATATCTCTGCAAACTCTTGAACTTTGTTTGCTCTGCAGTGCTACAGAGAATGAATGGGCCCTTGTCCCAGGAGATGGAGATAGGAGATGGAGAAGCTACAGCCCAAGGCAGGAGTCCCAGGACAGGTGGTCATCCATCAGAGAAAAAAAGTGCATGAATCTATCTCATCAGCCAGGTGAAGGTTCTCATGTCATTTCTGTTCTGGTAGATTTACTTTCTACAGACAAGAGACTGTAAGCATCATACGGAGAGCCCTTGGTCTTCAGAGGTTATCTAACATGGCCAATATACATGCTTATACTCTCCCCGAATACTGTCTCTTTCATTTATCTATGAGGAATGAATAAGGGATTGATCTCCTTTAGAATGACTGGTTGGATCTCTTTGCAGAGGAGACGGGGACGACAGAGAACGAGATGGCTGGATGGCATCACCGACTCGATGGACATGAGTTTGAGTGAACTCCGGGAGTTGGTGATGGACAGGGAGGCCTGGCGTGCTGTGATTCATGGGGTCGCAAAGAGTCGGACACGACTGAGTGACTGAACTGAACTAAATGAATAAGGGATACGTATTTCTAGTTAAATATATTTAGTAGTTTGAACACAAGGGCGTTCTTTTTATCACCTAGGTCAAATTTGGAAGTACTTAGAAAAACACTGAAGTAAAAATACAGGGTGAGGACTCTCCTCGTGGTCCAGTGGCTAGTACGCCAGGCTCCCAATGCAGGGGGCCCAGGTTCCATCCCTGGTCGGGGAAGCAGACCCCATGTGCTACAACTAAGATCTAGCACAGCCAAATAAATAAATAAGGAAAAGGAAATGAAATATCAAATGTTAAAAGTTCGTGTTTAAAAGCAAAGACAAGGGTGTGTCTCAGGGTGGGGGGAGAAGAACAGTATGTATGCTACAGTAGTTTAGAGCAGGAGTCTAGTCCCAGCTCGGTCATTTACCAGCCTTAAGTATTGTGGCACAAAACCAAACTCTTAACTCGATGAGCCGCGGGCTCTCCACTGTGAAGTGAGTTGGATAGACCCCGCCTTGTCAGACTGGTGGAATATATGTATTTATGGAAAGCATCTGTCACAGCACCTGTCTCTACTGAGAAATTCGGGGCAATCGCAGTTATTACGATTATTGTGACCTCAGATGTTACATCAGCTGGGTTTTTCTTTTTCTTTTTTTTTTTGCATCTATCAGATGTCAGAAACTAAGCAGCCTTCTAACTGAAAGAAAAAAAAAAAATTACCCAACCTCCGCAATCAGCCAAAATTCTGCTTAGCAATGAAACCAAAGTAATATATTCTCTCCACCCGCTCTTTACCCTGCTTCTTTCTTGTTCTTCTTGAAGTAGAGAGTATCTCAGCCTCTTCCACAGAATGACAGCTTCCCTGGAAACTATAATTGAACGGGCAGAGACTGGGAGTTTCTTTGACTAAACATCGCCAGTATAGGCATGAAAGACTTCTTAACAGCGGATGCTCAATTAGTGTCTGTGTAAAAGAAGAGCCACAAATAAATCATTTGCTATCATTTTTATTCTCCAACAGTCTTGAAAACCATAAGCAGATCCAACTGTATAGCTTTTATATTTATAAAATGGGAGACTAAACAGAGAGTAAAGCAAACCAAAAATTGAAGACCTTTCAGCTATCTCTCTATGTATCTATGATCTGAGCTTCTATTATTGTGGTGTCTTTCACATTTCTAAGGATATTCTTATCCTAAAGTGATGTTTTTCTCATCTGGGATCACAAAATTTGACAAACAGCAAACTGTGTGTGACCCATGTTATTCAAATACTTATATCATGAACCTAAAGAAACTTTCTGTGGAAAAAAGAAAGAACAGAAAACTGGGGGGGGGGGCGGGGGGAAGTCAACAGGAACACAGGTTGACAGGTTTTTCTGACCACAGAGGGAAGAACGGGCTTCAGACCACACTAGGGGCGAGATGAGCGGCTGGATGTGGCCCTGGCATGGGCACTGGCTGAGGCAGAAGGGCCAGCGCTGGCTGCAGCAGAAAGGCCAGCCCTGGCTGAGGCAGGATACTCAGCCTGGGCTGCAGCAGAAGGGCCATCCCAGACCGAGGCAGACGTGCCTGCACTAGCCCAGGCAGACGTGCCTGCAGTAGCCCAGGCAAACGTGCCAGCCATGCCCGAGGCAGAAGTGCCAATCCTGGCTGCAGCTCTGGCCCCGGTGCTCTCTACTTCCTGTCTGAAAGACTCCCCGTAATGCGGCAGGAAGGCAGCAGGGACCGTATCATTGACTTTGGCCAGAAACTCCAGGACTTTCATCTTGCTGGTATCCGTGAGCGCTTTAGGACCCCACAGGAACTCATAGTGAGGGGGATCGCTGCCGGGCACCTGGCGGTACTCCAGGTACTCTTCCCGCACCAGATCTTCTGTGATGAGCTTCCTGATGTCTCCAAAGATGAAGTGACTTCTTCCATCATAGATGCCCAGAATATTCAGGAACATCCAGATCCGCTCCTCAGAGGCGCGGTGGCCATTCAGGTAGATGACACACAGCAGAGGCATCAGGAGACCATTCTTCGGCAGCCCCAAGTCACCTCTCAAGGATTCAGTGTCGCTGAGATCTAGGTTGCTCACCAGGGTATATAAGTGACTGTTGGGCCTGACTTCCTTCAGCACCAGGCCAAACACCATCTCCACATGCTCAGAGGCCCTGCGGAGGATCTCAGGGAATTGCTTCCTGCACTTTCTATTGATTACCTTCAGCATTTCAGACCTCTTAATGAGCTCCCTAATCTTATACTTATACAGCAGGAACTTCACCAATATCTGTGTCTTCTCGTTCAGAGGATCTGTGTGAGAGCTCTCAGCAGCAGCGGAAGCCTGGGAGGAATTTTCACCTTCCTGAACTCGGCCCTCGCCACCTAAACCAGATCTCGAGCGCACTGCTGCACCTACACCAGATCTCGAGCGTGCTGCGCCACTGACACCAGATCTTTTGCGTACAGCACCTGGAGCAGCACTGGTGGTGCCCTGGGCTCCCCGAGGCCCCTTGGGGGAGCCAGCAGCAGACGAGCTTGAGGGAGCACTCTCTGAATCAGGAGGGGAGGAGGAGGTGGTCTCTTCTCCCACAGACGCGGTGGCCTGATCATGAAGACCCTGGGTCTCAGCCCGGGCCTGGCGACGTTTCTCACGAGCACGGTGCTTACTCTTTTGCCCATGGGGCATGACGGCGGTGGATGGGACCGCAGGCAGGAGTCTGGGCCAAAGGTCAGGAGATTGGGGCACCTGGAGGATGGAGAATGAGGTGACATGAGCACCTTAAAAGAGGGAGATTCCACCTTGACTTTATCAAAGGCCGCCTCTGCAGGTGTCCTGAGGACACTGCCCTAGGAACCCACAAGACTCCTGGTTTCCTGCTCAGCCTGTCCCCACAACATCCCACAGAGGAAGAATAGAGGCCTTACGTTTCCTCTGTGTCCTCTCAGCCCTGCTTTGGATTTACTGAGGTGACAGCAGGTCCCAGCTGCGGGGTCCTCTCAGCTCATCTTTAGTATTACCACGTCAAGACCTGGCGGAGCCTGGGCACCCTTCCCTCTGCTACTCTGATGCAGACACTCAAGACCTCCACATGATCCAGAATCAAGTGAAGGCATGTCTCAGTCCACCTCCCTCCCAGGGGATGCCCAGTGCTGAGAGCTCAGTAGGGTGTTGCTCCATCCTGAGTTCACTGGGATCATCATTCAAGGTCCTTACCTTGGCTCCTTAAAACACTGGGCACCATTCTCCATTTGCTGACCGGTGGCTGCACCTTCAGACTAGACATTTCCCCTCCCCTCGACTTGATATACAGCAGTGATGTAGATGCTCAACCTGACAGTCCTTCCCTGAGATTTCCAGCTGAAATCCAAGGGTTGGGGTAAATGCACTGAATACTCACGCAGGTTCCTCAATTGGGTTCCAGGCAGAGAAGCTCCACTTTCTCCTGAACTGATGCCTGTGTGATAGGAAAAGCCAATCACCCTGTGTCCCAACAGGAGGAAGTAAAATGACCTTACAGTCTTCTAAGAACAGGTGCTGTTACAGGCAGGTTGATGTCCCTGTGGTCCCACACAAGATCCCAGTTCAAGGTCTATAATATTGATATTGTTTTGCTTCTCTTTTCTTCTCTATGTCTTTTTAAAATTACATTTATGTACTATTAATTGGAGGATAATCACTTTACAGTATTGTGTTTGTTTCAGCCACACCTCAGTATGAATGAACCATAGATATAGCTTATGTCCCCTCCCTCTTGAAACTCCCTCCCACCTCCCACCCCATCCCACTCCTCTAAGCTATCACTGAGCACTGGGTTACAGCTCTCTGTGTCATACGACTAATTCGCACCGGCTATCTATTTTACATAAGGTAGTGGGTATGCTTTCAATGTTACTCTCTCAGTCTGTCCCTCCCTCTCTTTCCCCCAGCGTCCCCGACTCTGTTCTCTATGTCTGCAACTCCACTGCTGCCCTGCAAGTCGGTTCAGCAATACCACCTTTCCGAAATCCCTGTATATGCGTTAATATGCAATGCTGGCTTAATTCACTCTGCATAAAAATTAGGACTAAAGTTACCACATGAGTTACCACAATCCCATTACTGGGCATATACCCTGAGGAAACAGTAACTTAAAAAGCACTTGTACTCCAACGTTCGTTGCAGCACTCTTTACTATAGCCAGGACATAGAAGCAACCAAGGCCCACATTTGATTTATGACAGGTTCTAAAATTTCTCAATCTGCTGACCACGCCCCTCAGACCAGGGAGGACTGGTCTGAGGGCAGTTGCTTCCCCTTTAGCCCGCAGTGGGAACCGCCACGTATCCTTGAGCTCTCAAAGGGATGATGACAGGCAGGATGTGGTCTGAATGATGTGGTGTGGAACATCCCCACAGCCCCCGAGGTTCTCACCATCCCACCAGGGAACCGGAAACTCTCCCTTCCCAACCTGACGCTCCCCGCCTTGACCTGGTCTCTCACTTCCCGGAGGTGATCTGGGAAGTGTCATGTCCAAATGCCCGACTGAAACTCCGTTTCGTATGGGAGGAGCCCCCATCCTCACTCAGCGTCACAACCATGAATCGTGTTGGGGACTAGGTCCCTCTGTTGAACTGGGTGGATTCCTTTAGAGCAAGGTTCTCACCTCCCTGATACCACCTCCAGCAAACGACAGGGGGCACCACGGTCTGCCAGCTCCACGTGGGGCCTCCCACGGCTGGGCTCAGGGGAGCCGCTCAGTGTGGCCCCCATGCGGTGTCCAAGTCTGCTCATCAGCCCTCAGGGCCCTCATCTAGGACATCCGGGCCTACCCCCTCAGACCAATGCCTTCACCCGAGACGTGCTAGACCGCATTCAGCCGATAGCTCTGAGGGACTCGAAAGGGCCAGATCACAGTGGTGGGATGCGGCTGGGTCACTTTTCTTAACAGTGGGTTCGCACAGACCCTTCAGTTACATTCCGGTCCTCACCTCGGTTCCGGACAAGTCCTGGACACTGAATCTCCACCGAAGAGACACCACGACTCCCGGTCAAGCTCCTCGCCTTTGACGCGGAAATGGAAGGGAGCTGCGTACGGTCCTACGTGGGGTCTCCCGGTGATGACGGCAGGGCAAGGCGCTACGGGAACCCCGCTAGCTCAATCTTCATCCGTCCCTGGGTCCTCCTTGCACGGTGTCTCAGAGCCCGGGACGTCTGCATCTAGGAATCCAAGTCCTCCAGCCCCCAAACAAAGCCCGCACCTCCCTGAGTCCCTAGTCGGGGGAGTCAGGGCACTGCTCTTAGCATCTCTGCCTGTCAGGAGGGGCGCCACTCTGTGAGCCGCCCTCTTTTGGGGGAGGCCACCACACTAGCCCTGATGGTCCTCACTTCAATCCTGGGTGTTCATTGGAAGGACTGATGCTAAAGCTGAAACTGCAATACTTTGGCCACCTCATGCGACGAGTTGACTCACTGGAAAAGACTCTGATGCTGGGAAAGGTTGGGGGCGGGAGGAGAAGGGGACGACAGAGAATGAGATGGCTGGATGGCATCACCGACTCTGTGGACATGAGGTTGAGTGAACTCCGGGAGTTGCTGATGGACAGGGAGGCCTGGCGTGCTGTGATTCATGGGGTCGCGGAGAGTCGGACACGACTGAGCGACTGAACTGACTGACTGACTGACTGATGGTCAAGACGTCCCCCTCGGCAGATCTGGGGCCTAATCCTGCTAGAGGAGGCCCTGCCCTCCCTGAGATCACACAGGTGCAATGAGGGGACCACTCAGAAGTAGCTCTTCTGGGTCTCTCGGGGCTAAGAATTTACAGAATTCTGTTTGACTCCCTCTCTAGCGTTCCCCTCTAACAGTCAGCATTGTCATCTGAGGTCTCCTGCTTGGGCTCAGGCCCATTCCTCTGTGAAAAGGAGGCTGATCCTATTAGACAGAGTTCTCACCTCACTGAGCCTTTCCAGACTGAAATCAACCTGACATCTGTCCCCCGCGCTTCCCGGGGAGCACAGCATCAGATATCATCCAGGGCCGCCTTTTATAGTGTGTGCCACCATGAGTCCACGTTCAGGTCCTCACATTGACACATATGTGTACACATATCCTGGAACTCCACTCTCTGCTTTATGAAGCTGCTTGTCTTATGTCAAGGTCCTAGTCTCCTGAGAATTCCAAGTGGGAAGTCAGGGTGATCCTCGTGTGATCGTAGTCCATCGGGGCCTCTGACAACAGACAGTAGGGATGCAACTCGAGTCCTTCCGATTCCTCTTGCGCAGCATCCTCACTCCATCTACCACAGCCTGGGACTGCTCCTTCTACTGATCTAATTCCTCTTCTTAGTCTCTGGGTGAGCACTATATCAGGGGTGATTGTCTCCTCAGTCCTCCTTCATGGAGGTTCCCATAACAGCTTCTGTGCCTTGATTAAAGGTTTCCTGGGGAATGCAATTTCCTACACACATTGAGAAGATACCCTCTAGAAAATCTTGGAGAAAAGGGGACTCGGTCCCAAAATAGGAAAATGGAGCAGAAATCAAGGAACTCAGCACAGATGTTATGTTGTCAGAGAAAAAGAGCTGATACATTCCTTCTCTTCAGCCAGATCTAGGGTGTGGGCTTAGTCGCACAGTCACGTCTGACTCTTTGGGACCCCAAACTGTTGCCCACCAGGCTCTTCTGTCCATGAGGATTCTCCAGGCAAGAATACTGAAGTGTGTGGCCATACCCTCCTCCAGGGGATGTACCAAATTCAGGAATCGAACCCAGGACTCCCACATTGCACGTGGATTCTTTACTTTCTGAGCCACTAGGTTTAGGGTAGTTCTAAAATATTTACTCCTGGCACCTCCCTGTTTGTCCAGTGGTTAAGACTCTGCACTCCCAATGCACAGGGCCTGGCTGGGTTCAATCCCTGGACAGGTAACTAGATTACACGTGCCAGAACTAAGAGTTCACGTGCCACGACAAAAAACGTCACATGCCGCAGCTGAAGAGCCTGCATGTGGCGTCAAAGATTCCGAGTGTCCCAACTAAGATGCAGCGCAGCCAAGAAATAAATAAATATTTTTAATTAAAAAATAGAGTGTTTACTTTCTACATAGAAGGATAGCGTCAGAGAATCTTGTAAGGCCTCGATCGCTTGAGGGTGTCTGAATTTGCACAGGCAGATGATCATGTGGTTACTGAGCATTATCTCCTTCTTTCCTTTATTCATACCTCTTAATTATTTTGGTGTTTGCATTGCTGTGGCTATGTATTCCATCCCAGTGTTTTGGTCACAGAGTCCTTCTTTCTGTCACTCAAGATACATTTTGGAGCGCTAGAAGACAGTGAATTAACTGACTCATGAGCACCTCAGGCCGGGACAAGTGGAAGGGTTCGCGTGTGGACAAATTCAGAGCAGCGCTCTAGTCCCAGCTCTGTCTCTAATCATTTGTCTGGACTTGGGTCCGTCCCCAAACTCTGGGAGCCTCAGGTGAAGTGGCTTTTGGAGGGCCAGTGGCATGTAGCTAAAGCACCTGGCACAGTGCCTGGACCACACTGAGACTTTACACCATATCTGTTTTTACCCTGATAATGATTATTTTCATCCTGGAGGATACCACCGAACCTGACGAATGTTTTAAATCCAGCAGATGTCAGAGAATCTGTATCATTCTTGGACATAGAACACCAAATCAGTCCAAAATGCTGTTTCAAAGGAATCTTTCATTTCCACTACTAAATCATATTTTGAGTGTTGGGGTAATTTTTTTAACTGAACGAAATTCAGATAATCTAGAATTTGGTTCTGAGACTAATTCTTTCTTCCTTCCAAGCTGCTCTTTCATTTAAACAACTCCTAGAGACTTCCTCTAGAAGGCAATGGCACCCGACTCCATTACTCTTGCCTAGGAAATTACATGGATGGAGAAGCCTGGCAGGCTACAGTCCACGGGGTTGCTAAGAGTTGGACACTGCTGGGCAACTTCACTTTCACTTTTCACTTTCATGTATTGGAGAAGGAAGTGGCAACTCAATCCAGTGTTCTTGCCTGGAGAAACCCAGGGATGGGGAGCCTGGTGGGCTGCCGTCTATGGGGTCGCACAGAGTCGGACACAACTGACGTGACTTACCAGCAGCAGCAGAGACTTGCCTAGTGACCCAGTAGCTAAGTGGCTAAGAATCTGTGCTCCAAATGCAGTGTGCCTGGGTTCCATCCCTGATCAGGGACCTAGACCCACACACCACAAGTAATAGTTCCCATGCCACAACTAAAGATCCTATATGACACAACTGAAAGATTCCTCATGCCGCAACTAAAGAACTCTCAGGCTGCAAGCAAGATCGGGGGCCCTGAGTGCCAAAGATAAGAGCAAGCATAGCCAAATAAATAACTAAATAAAATAAGCCCCTATCTTCATCAATTTCACCATCACCTAAAATATACTCATCTCACAGACTTTGTGGAATTATCAACATAGCCAAAAACACTGAATGGAAGTCCCTTTCAATAAAATGAGCTCTGTCTCCACAACCCACAGCAGAGTGTCAGCCCACTGGCCTCTGAGTTTCCAGGTTCATTCTGCTATTACTTTTATTTCACAGTCTCCTTGGAGATGACGTGCATGGACATCTAGTTTGTGCACTGTGTTTGCGTGCACTGGGACAGGAGCACAGGGCACATTCCATCCCCACCCAGGGGGGATTTCTCTCTGGTCTACTCATGTTGCTGTTTAGTCACTCAGTCGTGTCTGACCCTTTTCTCCCCCAGGGACTGAACAGATTGCTCTGTCCATGGGATTCTCCAGGCAAAAATATGGATTGGGCAGCCATTTCCTCCGCCAGGGGATCTTCCTGACCCAGGGATTGAACCCATGTCTCCTGCATTGGCAGGCGGGTTCTTTACCACTGAGCCACCTGGGTAGCCCCATAATTCCAAAGCGATTGTTCAGGGTAGTTTTCCATTCCAGGCTTTAGTCTCTCAACTTTGAGACCTGCCATCTGAGGGTCTGACCCCTATTCAGGGTTTCCCCAGCCTCCCTGGTGGGCTCGCCATGGAGCCTAACTTAAAACTACCTTCCACTGACAGACTTTTATTGTCCTTACGTCTCCAAGTGCCTTGCTTCAGTGTATTTGCACTGGACTCCTCATGAGGAATCCCTCAATCCCCTCACCTCCTTACACTTCATTTTTATTGGGCCCCTAGATCTTTGTTCACAAGGTACTTTATATGAATTGTTCTCTTAGAGACTCTAGAATTCTATAGGAAACGGTTGGGTTTATTTTCCTTAGCATCCCCAATACTACTCAGAAGCCTCCAAAGAACAGATGCTAAATTGATATTTGAAGAATTATAGTGCAAGTGTGCAAGAAGTCATGTTTACTGGGATTTCACTTCTCCTACATTCTTAAATAACCTATGCCAAAGAAAGACTGAAATGAATAAAACAAACGAAGAAGTGAATAACTCTTAAGATTTTATTCTGTATCTGATAATCACAGACTTCACCGTGGAATAATTTCCATTTTTGCAAAAAATCCATATTCCAATATCATGTTTTCTAGTTTCAAATCACAAGAAATGATCCAAGGATTTCAGTCTGTGCTATGTAATAGGAAAATTTTTATTTTTCAACTTGATAATCTGCAGTACATGTGGGAGCTGTGCCGTTAGTATACTTAGACTCTGAAGCTAAACACATCTTTAATTAAGGAACAACATTTAAAAACAGAAAAAAAGAAAAATCTCCAATTTGTGCATATTGGATAGGAACACAAATACGTTATATGCTGTGTTTCCTTGAGAAACACCTTGGCCTTCCACTAGTTGGAAGATTGCTTGCTTTCTTGAAATGCAATGTGCAGTATCTGCTCAGACTTCACTAGGGGTAGGAGGAGCTTTGGACATGCCCCGGAAAGCGCGCTGGCCCTGGCACCGTAGGAGCCCTGGCTTCAGCTCTGGCTCTGGCACTCTATTCTTCAGCTCTCACAGCCTCTTCATACCAGTATGCGAAGGCACTGGACTCTGTATCACTGACATTAGCCCCCAAATCCCACATTCTTTTATATATCTGTATCTATCATGGAAGAACTCCATATTAGTTTACAAAGATCATGCTCATTCTTTTTTGACCTGTATAGTACCCCACTCTGTGGATATATATCATGATTCTTCAGTTAATATGTTCATGGATATCTAAGTATTTTCATATGGTTGTGGGTGTCTCTTCAGGGTTAATTTCTGAAAACTCTAATTACTGGCTCAAATGTAAAAGCATATTTAGTTTTCTGATAATACCAAGATGTGTTTAGGTTCTAATCTTATTCTTTGACATGTAGCACTCAAAGATTGAGATTAGTACATTCTCTAACGCTATATACAAAAACAAACTGAAAATGGATTAGAGACCTAAATATGAGTGAAAACCATAAAACTCTTAGAAGACACTATGAATGGGACACTCTTTCATATAAATCATAATATTATTTTTTTGGATCTGTCTCCTAAAGCTAGGGAAATAAAAGCAAAAATAAATAAATGAGATGTAATTAAAGGTAAAAACTTTTGCACAGTAAAGGAAACCATCAACAAAATAAAAAGCCAACCTACTATATGGGAGAAAATATTTGCCAATGAGATAACCAATAAGCGGTGAATATCCGAAATATATGAACAGCTTATATAACTCAACAGTTTAATAAAATAATTTTAAAAATGGGCAGAAGACTTAAATAGACATTTTTCCAAAGAAGATCTACAAATGGCCAAGAGGCACATGGAAAGATGTTCAACATCGTTAATTATCATATGAATGCAAATTAAAACCACAATGAGTTATTATCTTATACCTATCAGAAGGGCTATCATCCAAAAGGAAGAGAAGTAACAAATGTCCGTGAGCATGTGGACAAGACCTGTACACTGTTGGTGGGAATGTCAATTGGTGCAGCCACCATGGATAACAGTAAGGAGGTTCCTCAAAACCTAAAAAGAGAACTACCAAATGACCCAGCAATCCCACTCCTGGGTGAATATCTGGAAAAAAAAAATAACCCACAAGTTTGGATGGTCTCCTTCAGGTACTCGATGCTTGTCTGAGTCTAAGGGTTTCCACTGCTCGTCTCCCCTTCCCCTCCAGCCTCACCTACTCTCTGCCAGTGACGCCACCCCAGTCCAAGCTCCCTGTTTATTAAGAAGGCACCTGTGTCTGGCAGGGCCCGTGTGAGATGAAGAGATAGTCCTTCCCAGCCACCAGATAATCAGGAGTTTGGCCGGACCTTTGAGCACACACTGAGACAGTGAGGAGTCAGACAAAAAGCACAGACTGTGGTGCTGAAATGGATTAATAAGGAACTTAGTGATGTGGCCAGTGACCCTCCAGCACAATATTCTGCAGGGCCAGTTGGGGATGATACACTCATTGGCAAACCACAATTATGAAAATGAACGGCAACCCATATCGAGGCAGTGTATTCTCTGTGACAGTTCATTTCCCTAAAGACTATCCATCCACACTACCTAAGGTTGCATTCACAACAGAATTTATCATCCAGACCTGAACACTAATGGCAGCACTCGGTTCGCTATTCTAAGATCACTGTGGTCTCTCGCTTTCATGATTTCTAAAGTTCCAGTATCCATTTGTTCCCTGCTATGTGATCTGAACCCCAATGACCCCCTCACCAGTGCCAGAGGTTGCATAGGTCTATGAAACAGACAGAGATAAATACAACAGAATTTTTCAGGAATGGACTCAGAAGTATGCCATGTAATGCTAACTTAAAGTTAGAATAACCTGCATTAAAGCTTGAATAAACTTTAAATTACTGTTTAAAATGAAAAAAATTCACTAATTCAAAAATTCCACAACTTTCTTATCCATTCGTCTGCAGATGGACATCTAGGTTGCTTCCATGTCCTGGCTATTATAAACAGTGCTGCGATGAACACTGGAGTACATGTGTCTCTTTCAGTTCCGGTTTCCTCGGTGTGTATGCCCAGAAGTGCGATTGCTGGGTTGTATGACAGTTCTATTTCCAGTTTTTTAAGGAATCTCCACACTGTTCTCCATAGTGGCTGTACTAGTTTGCATTCCCACCAACAGTTGAAACATGTATATTATCATATGTGAAATGAATCGCCAGTCCAGGTTCGATGCATGATATAGGATGCTTGGGGCTGGTGTACTGGGATGAACCAGAGGGATGGGATGGGGAGGGAGGTGGGAGGGGGGTTCAAGATGGGGAACACATGTACACCCGGGGAAGATTCATGTCAATGTATGGCAAAAACAATACAATAATGTAAAGTGAAAAAAAAAATTCCATGCACTCCAATGTTTCACAACAGAATTACTGACATTTGCCAAGGCACAAAAGTAATCTATATGTATACAACCTACACACATGTACACACATGCGTGTGCATGATGGAATATTACTCACTCATTAAAAAGAATGAACTTTTGCAATTTTTCAACAACATGTATGGAGTTGGAGGGTATTATGCTATTAATTAGTAAATAGTTGGATGGCATTAATGAAGTAAGTGAGATAGAGGAAGACAAACGCTGTATGATAACACTGACACGGAGAATTTTAAAAATAAAACAGACTAGGGAAATGAAGCAGACTCACAGATATAGAGAACAAGCTAGTGATTACCAGTGGGGAGTGGGAAGCGGGAGGGGAAGGGCAGGGACAGAAGATTAGGAGGTGCAAAGTAATATGCATAAAATAAGCAACAAGGATATATTGTACAACAAAGGGAATATAGCCAATATTTTATAATAACTGTAAATGGAACATAACCTTTAAAAACTGTGAATCACTTTGTTGTTCACCTGTAATTTATAAAATATTGTACATCAACTATGAAAAGGAAGTGAAAATATTAGTTGCTCAGTCTTGTCCAACTCTTTTTGACCACATAGACTGTAGCATACCAGGCTCCTTTGTCCATGGAATTCTCCAGGCAAGAATACTGGAGTGGGTAACCATTCCCTTCTCCAGGGGATCTTTCTGACCCGGGGACTGAATCCAGGTCACCTGCCTTTCAGGCAGATTCTTTGCCATCTGAGCCACCAGGGAAGCCCACATCAACTATACCTCACTTTAAAAAAATCTATTCTCTCAGGAACGTTCACATATACAACACAGTATTATTAACTATGGGGTTCTCTGGTGGCTCAGCAATAAAGAATCTGCCTGTTGATGCAGGAGATGAGGGTGTGATTCCTGGGTCAGGAAGGTCCCCTGGAGGAGGACACGGCAACTGAATCCAGTATCCTTGCATGGAAAATTCCATAGACACAGGAGCCTGGCGAGCTACAATCCGTGGGATTGCAGAGAGTAGGAATCCACTTAGCAACTTCACAGCAATTATTAACTACAGTCACTATGCTGTACATTACATCCCCAGGACTTCTTTATTTTGCACATGAAAGTTGTGAAAGTTTATGTCGTTTGGCCACTTACACCCATTTCATCCATCCTCCAACCCCTACTTGCGGCAACCACCAATCTATTCTCTGTGAGTTCATTTTTCAAAAATTTTCACATATAAATGAGATTATACAGTATTTGTCTTTGTCTGACTTATTTCACTTAGCATAATGCCCTCAAGGTGCATCTGTGTTACTGCAAATGGCCAGATTTCCTTTTTTTCTTTTATTGGCTAAATAATATCTGAGTGAGGATGAGTGTGTGTGTCTATGTGACATTATCTTTATCCATTCATCCATTAATGGACAGTTATGTTGTTTTCATAATTTGGTTATGGAAAATAATGTTTCAATGAACACGGGGGGGTACAGATATATTTTCCAGGTGTTGGCTTCATTCCTTTCAGCTAAGTTTCCAGGAGTAGAGTTGCCAGATCATATGGTAGTTCTATTTTCAATTTTTTTAATGAGCATCTATATTGTTTTCCATGGTGGTTGTATCAGTTTACATTTTCATAAACTCACATTTTTTTAAATAATTTAAGTATATCCTAAATGCAAAAGTCATATATGTTTCTAAATTTAAAAGGAATTTAACTTTAGGAATGAGAGACTGAATACAGTAAGCTAGACCCATAACTGAATCACTTTCTTTCTTTTTCTCTTATCCTATCTTAGTGTGGGGTTTTTCGCATTACCAAGGATACCCCTATTCCAGTGCCATGTAATCTTGCCCTGGATCACACAGATGATTTAAAATTTTTCAGTTTGGATTTCAGAAAGCAAAATTCTTATTTCTAAATCTGGTAAACAGCAATAAGTGTGTGGCCTGTGTCATTCATAAGCTTATGTTCTGAATCTAAATAAACTTCCTACTGAAAAGAAAATCACTTGAAAATTACCGCCTCACCCCCTGCAAGAAAAGGATAAGTCGAAAAGATATTGATGCATATCAGGAACACAGGTTGACAGGCTTTCCTGATCACAAAGTGAAGAATGGATTCAGACCACACTAGAGGTGAGATGAGTGGCCGGATGCAGCCATGGAGTGGGCACTGGCCACAAAAGGGCTATCACTGCCCGAGGCAGAAGTGCCAGCCCTGGCTGCAGCTCTGGCTCCGGTGCTCTCTGCTTCCTTTCTCCAAGCCGCCTCATAATGGGGCAGGAATGGAGTGGGGACAGTATCATTGACCTTGGCCAAACACTCCAGGACTTTCACCTTGCTGGTTTCCGTAACTGCTCTCAGACCCCACAGGAGTGCTCTCGGATCCCCCCATAGCGAGGGGGACCGCAGCCAGGCAGTGTGAAGAGAAATGAATTGAGAAAATGTCAGCCTCGGACTGGGAGGAATGAAACATTATGGACTCTAGAGCAATTCAGACCAGGCTCTACACTCAGTTCTGTCACTTCATCAGGCTGGAAAACAGAAGTTCTTTGTCTGCTAAGTGAGTTTGATAAGCCTTGTCTTAGAGAAGGATCGGAACATATGTAGCTTGTGTAAAGCACCTGGCACTGCAGCTGGCAATGTTTAAGTCTTATGACGCTTATTTTCATACCAGAAGAAAATCTATGGGAATTTCTGCCTTCATCTATGGGAATTTTTCTTTATCCAGGAGAAACTAGAGACTATGTGGTCTTCTAGTTTTCTTTATTTAGTTTGCTGCTGCTACTGCTGCTAAGTCACTTCAGTCGTGTCCGACTCTGCGTGACCCCATAGATGGAAGCCCACCAGACTCCCCCGTCCCTGGGATTCTCCAGGCAAGAACACTGGAGTGGGTTGCCATTCCCTTCTCCAATGTGTGAAAGTGAAAAGTGAAAGTGAAGTCGCTCAGTCGTGTCCGACCCTTAGCGACCCCATGGACTGCAGCCTACCAGGCTCCTCCATCCATGGGATTCTCCAAGCAAGAGTACTGGTGTGGCTTGCCATTGCCTTCTCCCTTATTTAGTTTAGTTTACAATATTGTATTGGTTTTGCCATACACTGACATGAATCCGCCCCGGGTGTACATGTGTTCCCCATCTTGAGCCCCCCTCCCACCTCCCTCCCCATCTCATC